>NC_045957.1:51441653-51774386 GCF_010909765.2 Amblyraja radiata | reverse complement strand
GGTAGGCGGCGATGTAAAAACGCCTCATTGTACATATCTCTCAGGACTGGTGCGAGGAGAACAGAGAAAGCTTTGTAATATTCTACAGTGAAGCCGTCAGGGCCGGGCGACTTTCCGCTTTGCAGCGATGTGATGGCTGCTTGGACCTCAGTGACAGTTATGGGACCACCCAAGACTTTCGTGGCTTCATCGTCAATTCGGGGAAACATCATACTACGGAACATGTCATCTGCAGTGGGAGGACAATCGGAAGTGTATAGCTCAGCGTAAAATTTAGCAAATGCTTCATTAATTCTAAGAGGATCGGTATGAATCTCCCCTAAGCTGGATCTAATGGCTGGAATTAGCTGTGAAGTCGCCTCGGTTCTGGCCTGGGCTTCAATTCTTTAGTGAATTGAAATAGTTCATTTGAAAAAAATTGTATTAACAATTTCGACTTTTGTGAGATCAAGAGAAGCAGTAATACTAATTATGATATAACCATATAACAATTACAGCACGGAAACAGGCCATCTCGACCCTTCTAGTCCATGCCAAACACGTATTCTCCCCTAGTCCCATATACCTGCGCTCAGACCATAACCCTCCATTCCTTTCCCGTCCATATAACTATCCAATTTATTTTTAAATGATAAAAACGAACCTGCCTCCACCACCTTCACTGGAAGCTCATTCCACACAGCCACCACTCTCTGAGTAAAGAAGTTCCCCCTCATGTTACCCCTAAACTTCTGTCCCTTAATTGTCAAGTCATGTCCCCTTGTTTGAATCTTCCCTACTCTCAGTGGGAAAAGCTTATCCACGTCAACTCTGTCTATCCCTCTCATCATTTTAAAGACCTCTATCAAGTCCCCCCTTAACCTTCTGCGCTCCAAAGAATAAAGCCCTAACTTGTTCAACCTTTCTCTGTAACATAGTTGCTGAAACCCAGGCAACATTCTAGTAAATCTCCTCTGTACTCTCTGTATTTTGTTGACATGATGGGGAACGTTTAGAAGTTTCTGGCACCTTTCAAATTGGGAGTTCATAAGGTAGATCTCCAAAGGAATTAGAGGGAAACCTGATCATGAAATTGGCTTAAGCCTCAGAGCATTTCTATCAGGCAGACAACAGGTCCCCTGCTCCCCAATTCCTCCGTCTATGACACATCTGTGCTCAAGATGAGGTATTCCATACCCGGAAATCTTCATTCTTTAGGGAAGATGGCTTCCCCTCTTCTATCATAGCTGAGGCCCTTGCATGTGTCTCCTCAGTACCCTGCAGCTCTGTTCTTGCTCCCCCCTTCCCAGTTGCAACAGGGACAGAGTCCACCTTGTCCTCAACCTTCACCCCATCAGCCGTCACATACAACACATTATCCTCCGATATCTTCGTCCCCTCCAAGGGGATTCCACCACTAATCACATCTTCCCATCTTCACCTCTCTCCACTTTTCATAGAGACCGTTCCTCCAACTCCTTGGTTAACATACCTTCCCACCCTAACCACCCCCTTTCCAGGGAGTACCACTTGCAACTGCAGAAGATGCAACACGTACCTCCTCCTTTGACTCTGTCCAGGGAACCCAACAGTCCTTTCAGGTGTGGCAGAGGTTCACTTACCCCTCCTCCAACCTTACAGTATCTACTGTATTTGCTGTTCCAGGTGTGAACTCCTATATATCGGCGAGACCAAGCGCAGACTGGGCAATTGTTTTGCTGAACACTTGCACTCAGTATGCTTTGGCTACGTGATCTCCTTGTTACCAAATGCTTTAACTCACTTTCCCATTCCCATACTGACCTTTCTGGCCTGGGCCTCCTCCATTGTTAGAGTGAGGCCAAATGCAAAGTGGAGGAACAGCACCTCATATTTTGCTTGGGCAACTTAAACCCGGTGATATGAATATTGATTTCTCTAACTTCAAGTAACCCTCTCTCTTGCCCCTACCCCATCCGAATAATCGTACTAGTTTCACTGTCATCTTGTTGAGTTTCACTGTCTGTATAACTGTTATCACCTACCCCACAGCCAATAATGGACCATTGTGGGCTCCGCCTTTCCTCGATCATCGTTGCTTATTGCACATCTTTCATTCATTTGTCCCATGTACCTTCTTTATCTCTCGTTTCCTTTTCCCCTGACTCTCAGTCTGAAGAAGGGTCTCGATCTGAAATGTCACCTATTCCTTTTCTCCAGAGATGCTGCCTGACCCGTTGAGTTACTCCAGCTCATGCTTGAGGAAGTTGCACACGTTGAAACTGATCAATTTTTCGGTAATATTTAGGTAAAGCACATTTTTGTGTGTTGTTGTTAGACCAACTACATCCCTACATAGGGCCAAAACTGTAGTGAGCTGAAGTTGGAAAATTGTGTACACTTCATTCACTGACCCTACATTGGAAAATTGCATATAGTTCGTTCACAGCAGTGACTCAACTTTGCACTAAAGATCTCTTGGGCTCAGATCAGTGTTTCTCAGAGCAGGGTGTTGTGGCCACATGATCGTGAAACACCTCTTAAGATGTTGTAAGCATCTGGTGCATTTGTTGATGTGGAATAGAACAAAAAATAGAGCAGCAAAATGTGGAAAGACAAGTTTGACGTTGTTCCCTTTGAAGAGAGAAATGCAGTGTGAACTGCCACCTAGTGAATTAATGTGAGAATGCCATCATCCTCTACTATAATCCTCAACACTAGTGCTCTGTAATGGGCCTGTCCCATGGCGATGTTTTACGCAATTGCCGGCGACTGTCATAGTCGTAGCAGCTCGCCAAAAAAACGGTGACTTCCTGTTCCACTTAGGCGATTTTTTTAGATGACTGCCAGCGACAACGACAATGGAGTTCATCGAAGACGGCACCGGCGACAACCTACGTCATCTTGTGACAACCTACGTCATCCTAGTGACAACCTACGTTAACCTGGTGACAACCTACGTCATCCTAGTGACAACCTACGTTAACCTGGTGACAACCTACGACCGCACCTACGTCACGAGAAGACAAGCTACGCTCATTGGCGACAAGCCCATTCGATCGCCATGTTTTTCAACATGTTGAAAATGTTTCAGCAACCAGAAAGACGCAACGACTCTTTGGGCAACTCACGACCATACAGGCGACACCCCGGCGACACCCCGGTGACACCCCGGCGACACCCCGGCGACCATGTGGCGACCGCGTAGTCTCCTGTAGTCGCCTAAAAATTTGCTTAAGTGGGACAGGCCCATAAGGATGTGTTCTCAGCCCCCTCCTTTATGGGCCTGTCCCACTTAGGCGTTTTTTTAGGCGACTGCCGGTGACTAGGCGGTCGCCTGTTATGGTCGTGAGTAGTCTCCTCAGTCGCCCAAAGAGTCGTAGCGTCTTTCTGGTCGCCGCTGGACATGTTTAAAATCGGCGACTGTGGGTTTGACGCCAATGAGCGTAGCTTAACTTCTCCTGGCGTAGGTGCTGTTGTAGTTGTCGCCAGGTTAACGTAGGTTGTCGCCAGGTGACGTAGGTTGTCGCCGGTGCTGACAACGTTTTTTTTTGGTTGTTAAAGTAATAATTTTATTTCAAATTTTATGTCGAATGGGGGTCCAGTCGCTGTTTTTCGGCGACCTGCTACGACTCTGACAGTCGCCGGCAGTTGCCTAAAAATAGCCTGAGTGCGACAGGCCCATTACCCCTTATACAAACACGACTGCGCAGTGAAAATACAAATCCAACTCAGTTTACAAATTCGCAGACGACACAAATATAGCGGGCTGGATATCAAATAATGACAAGACGGAATACAGGAAGGAGATTGAGAACTTTGCAATCTGGTGCCAAGACAACAACCTTTCCTTCAAAATGTCAGCAAGCCAAAGGAGATTGTGATCTACTTCAGGAAATAAAGTGGTACACATACCATGTGTACGTGGGCAGCACCAAAGTAGAGATGGTTGAAAGCTTCCAGTTCATAGAAACATAGAAACATAGAACATAGAAAATAGGTGCAGGAGGGGGCCATTTGATCCTTTCGAGCCAGCACCGCCATTCATTGTGATCATGGCTGATCGTCCCCTATCAATAACCCTTGCCTGCCTTCTCTTCATATCCCTTGACTCCACTAACCCCTAGAGTTCTATCTAACTCTTTCTTAAATCCCTCCAGTGATTTGGCCTCCACTGCCCTCTGTGGCAGGGAATTCCATAAATTCACAACTCTCTAGGTGAAAATGTTTTTTCTCACCTCAGTCTTAAATGACCTCCCCTTTATTCTAAGACTGTGGCCCCTGGTTCTGGACTCGCCCAACATTGGGAACATTTTTCCTGCATCTAGCTTGTCCAGTTCCTAGGAGTAAATATCACCAGAAACTTGTTCTGGACTAGCTATATCGAACCAATGGCCAAGAAAGTTCACCAAAAACCTCTACTTGCTTAGAAAGCTTTGGAACTTTGGTATGTCCCCAACAATTCTCACCAACTTCTACAGAAGAGTCTTGCAGAGAATTGTGGGTGCAACCCAGACGATCATGCAAACAACCTCCCTTCCTTTGATTCCATCCACACTTCATGCTGCCTCAGCAAGGCCACCAGCATAATCAAGGACAAGTCCCATCTGTGGCTTTGCTCTCAATAAACTTTTTGATTACTTCAAAAAATTCAACCAGATTTGTAAGGCATGATTTCCCATTTACAAAACATAGCAGACTATCGTTAATCAGCTCCTGCCTATCCAAATGCATATATATCTTCTCCTTCAGAATATTCTCCAGTAATTTACCTACTTCAGATATTCACTGGAGTGCGAAAGAATGCGATCTCCAGGAAACCTAAACCACTCTAACTGGATAGACAGACCATTTGAGGGAAGGATGGTCAGTACCAGGGAAAACTCTAGGATATGGATAAGCCATTTATGTCTGAGATGAGATGAGATGAGAAAAAAAATCTTCATGGTCGAGAGGAGTTCCCGCATAGTGGTTACTACTCGCAGCCTCAGTATGGTCGCGGAAATTTTTTCAACATGCTGAAAATTTTTCTGCGACCAAAAATTGGTTGGCATGGAGAAAATGAATACATTTGTAAAGTCGTAGGTTTAGCCGAAGTAGGTCGGCATGTTAACGTGGATTATCGTAGGTAATCTAAGGTAGTCGAGATAGTCGTAGATAGTGTTAGTATAATCTCCTTTGCTGACCGGGCATTTTCATTGGCTCAGTGGGGAAAAAAAAACGTAAGCACGAGTTTTCAGAACCAAGGAAAACCGACCTGTAATCTTATATACCCGCTAAACTTGCTCCCAATTGGGCCCCGTGCCTAAGGGGGCGCAGCGCTAGAAGAGTAATCTACTCTCGACTTGTCATGTACATAACGACACATTGCAATATACAGTGGCTTATTCATACCCCTTGAACTTTTCCACATTTTGTCACGTTACAACCACAAACGTAAATGTATTTTATTGGGATTTTATGTGATAGACTAACACAAAGTGGTGCATAATTGTGAAGTGGAAGGAAAATGATACATGGTTTTCAAATTTTTTTACAAATAAAATAACTGAAAAGTGTGGCGTGCAAAAGTATTCAGCCCCCCTGAGTCAATACTTTGTAGAACCACCTTTCGCTGCAATTACAGCTGCAAGTCTTTTGGGGGATGTCTCTACCAGCTTTGCACATTTAGAGACTGACATTTTTGCCCATTCTTATTTGCAAAATAGCTCAAGCTCAGTCAGATTGGATGGAGAGCGTCTGTGAACAGCAATTGTCAAGTCATTCCAGAGATTCTCAATTGGATTCAGGTCTGGACTTTGACTGGGCCATTCTAACACATGAATATGCTTTGATCTAAACCATTCCATTGTAGCTCTGGCTGTATGTTTAGGGTCGTTGTCCTGCTGGAAGTTGAACCTCCGCCCCAGTCTCAAGTCTTTTGCAGACTCTAACAGGTTTTCTTCCAAGATTGCCCTGTATTTGGCTCCATCCATCTTCCCATCAACTCTGACCAGCTTCCCTGTCCCTGCTGAAGAAAAGCATCCCCACAGAATGATGCTGCCACCACCATGTTTCACAGTGGGGATGGTGTGTTCAGGGTGATGTGCAGCGTTAGTTTTCCGCCACACATAGCGTTTTGCATTTAGGCCAAAAACTTCAATTTTGGTCTCATCTGACCAGAGCACCTTCCTCCACATGTTTGCTGTGTCCCCCACATGGCTTGTGGCAAACTGCAAACGGGACTTCTTATGGCTTTTTTTCAACAATGGCTTTCTTCTTGCCACTCTTCCATAAAGGCCCGATTTGTGGAGTGCACGACTAATAGTTGTCCTATGGACAGATTATCCCACCTGAGCTGTGGATCTCTGCAGCTCCTCCAGAGTTACCATGGGCCTCTTGGCTGCTTCTCTGATCAATGCTCTCCTTGCCCGGCCTGTCAATTTAGGTGGACGGCCATGTCTTGGTAGGTTTGCAGTTGTGCCATACTCTTTCCATTTTCGGATGATGGATTGAACAGTGCTCCGTGAGATGTTCAAAGCTTGGGATATTTTTTTATAACCTAACCCTGCTTTAAACTTCTCCACAACTTTATCCCTGACCTGTCTGGTGTGTTCCTTGGGCTTCATGATGCTGTTTGTTCGTTAATGTTCTCTAACAAACCTCTGTGGCCTTCACAGAACAGCTGTATTTATACTGAGATTAGATTACACACAAGTGGACTCTATTTACTAATTAGGTGACTTCTGAAGGCAATTGGTTGCACTGGATTTTATTTAGGGGTATCAGAGTAAAGGGGGCTGAATACTTTTGCACGCCACACTTTTCAGTTTTTTATCTGTAAAAAAATTTGAAAACCATGTATCATTTTCCTTCCACTTCACAATTATGCGCCACTTTGTGTTGGTCTATCACATAAAATCCCAATAAAATACATTTACGTTTGTGGTTGTAACGTGACAAAATGTGGAAAAGTTCAAGGGGTATGAATACTTTTGCAAGCCACTGCATATGTAACACCACATTGCAGGTTCTACAGAGATTTCTGTGGTTTCTGTAAATATGAGTAAAAGACTAAAGGACATCGGCAGAACATATTTGAGTGGCAGTTAGAAGAGGGGTGTAGCCAAGGCAAAGAAGGCCGAAACAGAAAAGGAGAATGGTGAATTAGATAAGTATTTCAGCAAAACTATCTCAGAAAATGCAGAAGAGCAAGTGGAGCCACAACACAATGAAAATGATGACACCAAAGGAAGCCAGGCTGAAGATGTTATGCAAGACAATCAAAGTCGGAATTTATTTACTGAAAGTGAGATCGGCCATTTCGAAAGTGTTGAATTTGACAAACAAGGAAACCTGCCTGTTGACATGACTGCTGGTGCCTCTGCGGTAAGGGAGAACGGGAATTCAAAATCTGCCAGTTTTGTAGAATTAACAGATGATCCTGCAACATGGCCAGAAATGATAAGTCAGTGTCAGGGACTATTTAGTGAAAAAAGGACCACCTACAATTTTATAGCAGAATTTTTCCCCAAGAATGAGAGTGGATCACGTTTTTCAAAATTTCACTGCAAAAGAAAACTGTCAAATGGTGAAATTGTAGATCGTCCATGGCTAATATAGATTCAGATTCAGATTCAAGATTCAGATTCAATTTTAATTGTCATTGTCAGTGTACAGTACAGAGACAACGAAATGCATTTAGCATCTCCCTGGAAGAGCGACATAGCAAATGATTTAAATAAATAATAATAAGTGATAATAAGTGTCCGGGGGGTGGGGGGGGTGATTGGCAGTCACCGAGGTACGTTGTTGAGTAGAGTGACAGTATACTCTGTATCATGATAAAATCTTCTGTTACTACTGCAAGCTTTTTGATAATAACGCAGCAAGTGCACTTGCAAGTTGTGGTTTTAATAACTGGCCGAACATTCATACAAGACTAGCTGAGCATGAGAACTCCAAAAAGAATTTGCAAGCTATGCTCAGTTGCTGTGAACTGCAGCAAAGATTATCTGCTGAAAAAACTATTGATGAAATGGTAGAAAAACTAATCAGACAAGCAAAACGCTGGCATCCAGATTTTAGAGCCACTGGTAGCCACTGTACAGTTCCTGGCAGAAAGAAGCATGCTATTCCGGAGATCTGAGGAACACATAGGAACACCACATAATGGAAATATCCTTGGTGTTATTGACTTGCTAGGAAAGTTTGATCCAGTAATGCAAGATCATCTGCGAAAAATCCAGAATAAGGAAATACATGATCATAATTTAGGAAAAAGAATCCGGAATTAGCTTATTATAAGTATTTTGCAATAGTTCTCGACTGTACTCCTGGCATCAGTCATCAGGAGCAAATGTCGATGGTAATTAGATATGTAGCTGATGGTGTACAATCAATTGCTCCAGCAGGAGTATATGAACATTTCATCAAGTTTTTAGTGGTGGCAAGTAGCACAGGTGAAAATTTGTACAACACCCTTCTACATGAACTTGAAACATTAGGGTTGGATGTTGAAAAGGGTATGATAATGGACAAGAGTATGATAATGGTGCCAGTATGAAGGGACACACCACAGGTGTGCAGGCACGACTTCTACAGAAGAATTCAAGAGCTTTCTTTACACCATGCGCATGTCACAACTACAACCTAGTTTTGGGAGACATGGCCAAGACATGTCCAGATGCAATTACTTCCTTTGGAACTCTGCAGCGTATTTACACCTTTTTGCATCATCTATTAAAAGATGGACTGTTTTTAGAAAACATGTGACAGGTCTGTCTGTAAAACCTCTCTGAAACACGATGGGAATGTAGAATGGAAAGTGTCAAAGCTGTACAGTACCACGCTGTTGAAGTTTGAAATGCACTAGAAGAGTTACAGAAAACACTGATGATGCTCAAGCAAAAAGCGATGCTGAATCATTAGTCAGTCAAATGAGATATTACAAGTTTCTGGTCTCACTAGTTTTCTGGCACTCCTTACTCTTTCAAGTAGCTTGGATCTGTTTGGTCCATTAACTCGCAGGCACTTTTTAAGCGCACATTTTGATTATTTTCCATTCTATCATAGAGATATAAAGTCTATAATAGACTTAATTTATATTTCTATGATTCTACAGACCTTGGCTGGGAACCTGGGGCTCACCAAAATTGTTCCCAATTGGGCCCCGCACCTCCTAAGGCCGGCCCTGGTTGAAAGTGTTGCAGTCGGGTCTGTCCTACACTCACATAGAGCTCCATTAGTTCCATGATGCCTTGGCGGCTATGGAGGACAAAGTTATTGTTCCTGACCGCTGCTTCCCGGAATTCCGGCGTCAACTGATCACCAGATATCTCCAAGGGCAATGTTGGAGCACCCCACGCAGCCCCCGTCAATATCCACAACACCATCAATCTAGCTGGAACGAGGAACGGGGGGGGGGGGGGGGTTGGAACTGCAAATGCTGGTTTAAACCGAAGGTAGACACGAAATGCTGGAGTAACTCAGCGGGACTGGTGGCAGCATCTCTGGAGAGAAGGAATGGACAGACTAAAGAAGGGTCTCTACCCGAAATGTCGCCTATTCCTTCTCTCCAGAGATGCTGCCTGACCCACCGAGTTACTCCAGCATGTTTGTGTCCATCTGCGGTTAACTAACTGTTGTAATCGAGGTTCAAGCGCCAAATATTTTCTTTAACATCTCTCCTCTCAACGACCCTGCTCCTATTTTTATTCGTTGACCTAACTTCATCTCCTTCTACTTGCTGTAGTTCAACCATCTCAAATGAATTATAACATCTACGCTAAAAGAGATTACTCGAAAAAGCGGATTGTTAATAATTTGGCACGCACTTACCACTGATGCCATTCATGATGAGAGGTCTTGGGTTTCTTTGGAACCTGTCTGCTCTGTAATGGGCCGATGATGGAGTGAATGTGGAGGAGTAGTGAAGAATGCTCTATTTATATGGTGATCAATGCCTATCATGATTAGTCAGACCTTCCACAATGGAAGTAATGTCAGGGGTTGGAAAGGTTTACGGAGTATGGACACATTTTTCATTTAACATAGAATGGTGTAATTACATGTGCAGGGTTGGTTTAAAATGGAGATTTGATGTTGCTTTTATTTCAGATCCTGCCAAGGTCAGGTCAAATACTAACTTCAATGAAAACTAAACGGGGGAGATCTGGGTTAAGTGAGAACATTCTATTTGGAAGATCGACACAAAACACTGGAGTAGCTCCAGAAATAGTGGATGCATTAGTGATAATTTTTCAAAACTCTTTAGATTCTGGAGTAGTTCCTGAGGATTGGAGGGTAGCAAACGTAACCCCACTTTTTAAGAAGCGAGGGAGAGAGAAAACGGGGAATAACAGACCAGTTAGTCTAACATCGGTAGTGGGGAAACTGCTAGAGTCAGTTATTAAAGATGGGATAGCAGCACATTTGGAAAGTGGTGAAATCATTGGACAAAGTCAGCATGGATTTACGAAAGGTAAATCATGTCTGACGAATCTTATAGAATTTTTCGAGGATGTAACTAGTAGAGTGGATAGGGGAGAACCAGTGGATGTGTTGTATCTGGACTTTCAGAAGGCTTTCGACAAGGTCCCACATAAGAGATTAGTATACAAACTTAAAGCACACGGTATTGGGGGTTCAGTATTGATGTGGATAGAGAACTGGCTGGCAAACAGGAAGCAAAGAGTAGGAGTAAACGGGTCCTTTTCACAATGGCAGGCAGTGACTAGTGGGGTACCGCAAGGCTCAGTGCTGGGACCCCAGCTATTTACAATTTATATTAATGATCTGGATGAGGGAATTGAAGGCAACATCTCCAAGTTTGCGGATGACACTAAGCTGGGGGGCAGTGTTAGCTGTGAGGAGGATGCTAGGAGACTGCAAGGTGACTTGGATAGGCTGGGTGAGTGGGCAAATGTTTGGCAGATGCAGTATAATGTGGATAAATGTGAGGTTATCCACTTTGGTGGCAAAAACAGGAAAGCAGACTATTATCTAAATGGTGGCCGATTAGGAAAAGGGGAGATGCAGCGAGACCTGGGTGTCATGGTACACCAGTCATTGAAAGTAGGCATGCAGGTGCAGCAGGCAGTGAAGAAAGCGAATGGTATGTTAGCTTTCATAGCAAAAGGATTTGAGTATAGGAGCAGGGAGGTTCTACTGCAGTTGTACAGGGTCTTGGTGAGACCACACCTGGAGTATTGCGTACAGTTTTGGTCTCCAAATCTGAGGAAGGACATTATAGCCATAGAGGGAGTGCAGAGAAGGTTCACCAGACTGATTCCTGGGATGTCAGGACTTTCATATGAAGAAAGACTGGATAGACTTGGCTTTTACTCGCTAGAATTTAGGAGATTGAGAGGGGATCTGATAGAAACGTACAACATTCTTACGGGGTTGGACAGGCTAGATGCAGGAAGATTGTTCCCGATGTTGGGGAAGTCCAGGACAAGGGGTCACAGCTTAAGGATAAGGGGGAAATCCTTTAGGACCGAGATGAGAAGAAACTTTTTCACACAGAGAGTGGTGAATCTCTGGTCCTTTCTGCCACAGAGGGTAGTTGAGGTCAGTTCATTTGCTATATTTAAGAGGGAGTTAGATGTGGCCCTTGTGGCTAAAGGGATCAGGGGGTATGGAGAGAAGGCAGGTACGGGATACTGAGTTGGATGATCAGCCATGATCATATTGAATGGCGGTGCAGGCTCGAAGGGCCGAATGGCCTACTCCTGCACCTATTTTCTATGTATCTATGTATCTATGTAACTCAGGTAGTATCTCTGGAGAAAAGAATAGGCGATGTTTCGGGCTGGAACCCCTCTTCAGACTTGAGGAAGTAGCAAGCAGGAAAGATACAGAGTGCAGTATATACTGTCGTTCTCAGCATCTCAGCTCAACAGTTCCAGAGACAAAGTCCAATGTCCACCATGAGGTTGAGGGGGAATCGGACAGTACCCTAGTTTGTGGATGGACTGTTCAGAAGCATGATAGCAGAGGGGAAGAATTTCATGACGATACAATAGGTTTGTGGTAACCATCACCAAAACTAGCATTTATATATTTGTTTACATATCTGTTGTGCTGCTGCAAGTATGAATTGTTATTGTTCTGTTTCAGGACTTATTACAGTAAGACACTCTTGACTATTTTGACTCTTATCTAGCTGTCTAATCTAAATATAATTAGATAACTGGTTTCATGGAAGTATGCAGAGAGTGATGGTAGAAGGTTGTTTTTCAGACTGGAGGCCTATGATTAGTTGTGTGCCTCAGAGGTTGGAACTGGGCCTATTGCTGTTTTATACGTGATTTATATCAATGATTTGGATAAGAACCCAGAAGGCATAATCAGTAAGTTTGCAGATGACACTATAGTGGCTGGTATCGTAGATAGTGCAGATGGTTATCAAAAGGAGGGAATGCAAAGTAAAATTAATCAGGAGGACTTTAATGGCAATTTCTAACTTTTCCAGTTGCCATTACTACACAGGAAGTAGTGATCTCACGCAGACCTAATAGAACAGATCCTTCAGTCGTAATTTCCCAGTAATTGGCTGTGTATTGAAGTAGTTGTACATACAAAGAGATGAACATACAAGGCCTTCCTTAATCTGCATACAAGTTGTAGCTAGACTGTTCCACCCCTGTCTGGTTCCACTTAGTCTGGTGAAAACTGTATGCTCACCCCTCCTTGTGTCTGCCACTTCCTGTCATTATGCCAATATATACATCACCCATGTGCATCTAATGACCACCCACAAGTGTCCAGAATAACACTGCGATATATCTGGACAAAATAATATAATATGCCAACAGTTGATGAGGAATGAAATTCAGTCCCTTGCGATGGGGGACATAGAATCAGGAGATGTAGAGTCAGTATGGATAGAACTGAATGAGAGTCATCTACAGGCCTCCAAACAGTTGCCTGGAAATAGGGTGCATGTTGAATCAAGAGTTTAAATTGGCATGTCGCAAAGGTAATGCTACGGTTGTTATGGGAGATTTCAACATGCAGGTAGACTGGGAAAATCAGGTTGGCACTGGATCCCAAGAAAGGGAGTTTGTGGAGTGCCTCCTAGATAGGTACTGGAGCCTACCAGGGAGAAGGCAATTCTGGTTTTAGTGTTGTGTAATGAACCAGATTTGATAAAGGAAACTCGAGGTAAAGGAGCCATAAGGAGGTAGTGACCATAAGTTTTAATCTACAATTGGAGAGGGAGAGGAGAAAATCGGATGTGTCAGTATTACAGTTGAGTAAAGGGGACTATGGAGCCATGAGGGAGGAGCTGGCCAAAGTTGACGGGAAAGATACACTAGCAGGGATGATAGTGGAAGAACAATGGCAGGTATTTCTGGGAATAATACAGAAGATGCAGGATCAGTTCATTCCAAAGAGGAAGAAAGATTCTAAGGGGAGTAAGAGGAAACTGTGACTGACAAGGAAAGTTAAGGACAGTATAAAAATAAAAGAGAAGTATAACATAGCAAAGATGAGCGGGAAGCCAGAGGATTTCGGTAACTTTTAAAGAGCAACAGACGATAACTAAAAGGGCAATACGGGGAGAAAAGATGAGGTACGAAGGTAAGTTAGCCAAGAATTTATAACAAGAGGAATCAAATATAGGAGCAAAGAGGTCCTTCTGCAGTTGTACATAGCCCTAGTGAGACCACACCTGGAGTATTGTGTGCAGTTTTAGTCCCCAAATTTGAGGAAGGACATTCTTGCTATTGCGGGAGTGCAGCGTAGGTTTACAAGGTTAATTCCCGGGATGGCGGGACTGTCATATGCTGAGAGAATGGAGCAGCTGGGCTTGTACACTCTGGAGTTTAGAAGGATGAGAGAGGATCTCATTGAAACATATATGATTGTTAAGGGCTTGGACACACTAGAGGCAGGAAACATGCTCCCGATGTTGGGGGAGTCCAGAACCAGGGGCCACAGTTTAAGAATAGTAAGATTAAACGAGAACTTACCAGTTTGAAGTTTGATCTTGATTTTATGAGGAGTTACGATGAGCGATTACGTGAAGAAGGGCCGTCCGTCTGCGTGCGCGTCAATCTTCAAAGCAGCGGTGTTAAATCACAGATAAAAAGAAGACCTGAGAATAGAAAGATTGTGAAGAAACTAAAACTTCCATATGACCTTGATAGTATGAGGGTGGGAGCGGTGGGCACGTAATCGCTCATCGTAACTCCTCATAAAATCAAGATCAAACTTCAAACTGGTAAGTTCTCGTTTAATCTTACTATTTTACTTCGGAGTCACGTGAGTGACTACGTGAAGATTTCAAAGCTCTGTGATTTTACGCCGGTTACGGATCCAGGCGTCACACACTGAATGGATTGACCATGGATGCGTGTAATCATTAAAACATTCAGACATTACGTAGTTAAGTAAAGAAACTGATGCTTTAAATGAAAGAAAAGTTTTTTTTAAAGTTACCCCTCCCAACCTTGGGGGGGGAAACTAAGGGACAGAACTTAAAATGGTATGTGCAAACACCCCCAGTCCGGTTATGGGTTTGTTATAAAACCGGTGGACCGTTATTTAATTCGTCCATCCTGCAGCCACTAGGATGTCGTCGCGGGGCACGTCAATAGCTCTTGCTGCCGACGTAGATGCAGCCCTGGTGGAGTGAGATTTAACCATATAAATGTTTACTCCTGCTACCGCCATTACCTCTTTTGACCATCTGGAGATGGTTTGAGTTGACACCTTTAGGTGTGTTTTTTTTTATGGCTGATGAGGACCGATTGTTCTGAGCCTCTGAGGTTCTCCGTAACTCTCAGATAGTGGTGTTAGTATGTTACCACCCACACAACCGTTGGTCCTCTGGATATGCCAAGAACTGGATCTCCATCCCTGGCATTCCTGGCCTGCTCTGTTTATCAGGTTCCTGATTAGGAATGTTATGTTGTTCATATTGGTGGTCATGTAGTCCAACCGTAGCTTTTGCAGTGTCTGGACTCTTTGTCAGCATACCACCTTCAGGGTTAGTTATAGGCGGTCCCCACTGTCAAAGTAGGGTTAGTACCACGCTCACATCCCATGTGTCCGTGTACCTTGGCCTTGGAGGTATTAAATTGTAAATTCCCTTCATGAATTTTGTTGTAAAGGGGTGCGTTCCTATCGAACTGTGCCCTGCTTCCGGCATCAGATTGGAGGAGAGTGTGCCTCTGGCACTATAGATGCACTATAACTTAGTTTATAGTTATAGTACAGTTGATAGGAACTCCAAGACATCCATTATCCGAACTGTGTTGTATTTGTTCGGACAGTCCTATGCCTTGAAATGGCCTCCTCAGAATCTGCAGACCAACAAGTTATACGTTCATGTAGTGGATGATTGCTCCCTGTAACTGGGTTCACTAGGAGGTCCCTGCTCTTGGGTACAGCCATTACTGGCTGAACTATAATTCCCAAAATTTTTGGGGACCAGGCTTGAGTAGGCCAATCTGGCACCAATATGCCTGTGGCTTAGTCTTGCTTAATTTTTGTCAAGCATCGGTTTGTGAGACAAATTGGCGGAAAGCATACATAAACATTCCTCCCCAATTGAGGGAGAAAGCATCCACTGCCTTGCTCCTGGATCCAGCTCACAGGACACATATCTGGGTAACTAATGGTTAGTCTAGATGCAAACGGATCAACATCTGGTATGCCAAATCGTGTAGTTACTTTGTTAAATACTGTCTGATTCAACATCCATTCCGTGTTGTTATTAAACATTCGTGATCCAGCATCTGTCACCGTGTTATATCTACCTCGTAGATTTCCCAAATATTCCTCTCGATACACCAGTGCCAAATGAGGTTCGACAATCTGTCGTAAGATACAGATTTTACACCACCCTTGTTAATGGATATATGCCACCGCAGTGGTGTTATCAATCTGAATTTGAACAAGCACCAGTTGCATATCGCTACAGAGAACCTTGAGTCCATATTGTGCCCCCAACAATTCTGGGTAATTGATTCCATGTGTTGGGGAATTACAGACTCCTGCTCATTCCATCTGCCCCCACAGCTTTAGACTGTGTTGGTGTCTCCCCATCCTTAGCCGCTTGCATAGGTCTGAAGAACCCTCGATGGCTTTCGAGCAAAATTTCCCTGAGCTGTCTCCCATTCGTTATCCACCATAGTTATTCAACAATGGCCTCTGCTGGCAATCCATAGTTTGCCAATTCGGCCTGCATGTAATCTGAGTGTTCGTTCCTTTGCTTGCTGTAAGTTCTGGTAATGCAAAGGCCCGTACTGCTGGGAATGCAGCTACTATTTGCCAATTACACTCGCTGTTTGCCTGATAGATGGCTAGAATTTGACTATCAGGTCATTGCAGGCTTAATTAATATTGTCGTTTGCCCTGAGGCAAAGTCACCAACATATTTACTGTTTTTGATAGTAAATTCTAGGTAATCAATTACCCTTGTAGGTGTCAATTTTGATTTAACTGGATGGATGAGGTAACCAATTCTTTCAAACAGGGTTTTGGTTTGCTTGACTGATGCTTCTGCCAATTCTTGGTGACTCCAAAATGAAAATGTCCTCCAAATATGCCATTACTATGTGGTTTTGAGACCTTTGTAGTCCCAGAATTGGTTTCCATAGTTTAGTCAATAGTCTAGGAGCTGATGTCAACCCATTTGGCAGAGCCATGCCATCCAGTTAAACTTCAAATATCTCCTGTTCTTAATGAATAGACACCGAATAATATGCATCTTTGAGGTCGATGCATGCCATGTGACCATTTTATAGGAAGCTCCTATAAAACAGTTGTTAGACCATAACAAAAATTGCTGTTTCTAAAAGTCTGTACTGCACAAATGAGTTAAACCTGGATGAAGTGACATCCTCCATCTGTCACCTGTCCTGGAAGGCAATCCTGCCCAAAATACTGGGCCTGCCTTGAAGACAAAGACGAGTTCCAAGTCTGCTTGGAACCTATGTATGTTGTGCAGTAAAAATTAATCACATGTTGTTATCTGTTTTTTAAAACCAGATCTGAAATTCATGTTATTGTCATTTTGAACAAAAATACAAGAGTAAAATTACCAACATGTAACTGGTCCACAATCCCTTGTTTCAGTAAAGCCAGACCCACCTACCTCCATGGCTACCGGTGGTCTTGTGGTAAGCCCAAAGGCCCCTGATGCGGGTTCCTTTTCTCTCCTTGATTGGGAGTTGGATTGGTAGGAGGTGTGGATTCCATGTTTCTCCTGACCTCTGCTTGGGTCTTGGTCTGAAAACCTCATCATACTGAGCCTGCCTTGTCGGACAATTCTGGCCATAATTCTGAGTCTGCCTTAAAAGACGACTCTGATCATATTTCCATGCCCAGCTTTCAAGCTACCACCGGCTTCAGTGAACTGCTTACCCCCTAGTTTGCTTGTCGTTGGTACCTTGATTGGTCCGACAGTTTTTGCTTCCTTCTTCTGGTCTTACCTGAAGAGAGGATTCGGCGGCTGGTTTCTCCAAAATCACCCTGATAGCGCTGTTCCCTTGCCGGCATTTGTGCAGATATTCTGCCAACTGCTGTCTCTTGAGGCCATATGCATGTGCTTCAGTATGTTCATACTTTAATTCGAGATCAGTTACCTACTGATCTCTAAACCAAATTTCGTTTCAACGTTATGTGAGGTTCAAATGACAAATGAATGGTATTGTATAGTATTGTAATTCGAGATCAGTTACCTACTGATCACTCACACTCCTCTCCATTGAGAGTGAGATTTGTAGGTAGCCCTGAAAACAGGTGCTGCCGCAGGCCCCTGAGAATACCTGTGCTGACATGGCCCCTCCAGCGGGCCTAAATGAGATTCTTGCTTTGGGTCAGACTGAAACTGACTGTGAATGCTCCTCTCCTCAGAGCAGGAGACATTTTCTAGATCTCTATCCAGGGAAGCACCCAGTGGAACCTGGATGATTGCAGAAGTATTTCTTTTCTTTTGTGCTTATTATTTATTTTATGTAAAGCTTTTTGGTGCAAGTTAACTTAAACAGTGCTATATAAGTAAAAGTTACTTACTTACTTCCTTATGCGAGGCTCACGGTACTGCCTGCTGCTGTAGGCCCGGGCTGACACAGCTCTCTCCTTAGAGCAGGTCATTGTTGGAGCAACTTCTCCAAAAGTTGCTCCTATGTGGGAGAGTCGTCCTCAGACGCTCTCCGTTGAGGGAGGGTATCCCTTTCCCTCCCCGGACCCTTCTGAGTCAACGGGTTGTTTGACTTGCGGGTGGATTTTCCCGTACTGCAGGACCACCAACGGAGCTCTCCTCCTGCAACAAGTCTCCTGCCGGTTCAGCTGCCGGCGCTGTGTCGGAAAACACCGTCGCCCGCTACTGGGAAATGCTGCGGTCTTCGGCAGCCGACTTCCCCGCGGACCGTATCCTCGACATCTGGGCCCTGAAACTACAAAATGTTACAAGCCCGAAAGAACGCAGGTAAGTGATTCAACTTTCCTTACCTGCCCATCCTAACGGCCTGGGAGGACGCAGTGCCTCTCCAGTCCATCGCGCGTTGAGTTCAGACATAATGACACGCACGCAGACGGACGGCCCTTCTTCATGTAGTCACTCACGTGACTCCGAAGTAAAATAAGGAGTAAGTCATTAAGAACGGAGACGGGGAAACACTTTTTCTCACAGAGAGTGGTGAGTCTGTGGAATTATCTGCCACAGAGGGCGGTGGAGGCAGGTCCTCTGGATGCTTTCAAGAGAGAGCTAGATAGGCTCTTAAAAATAGCGGAGTCAGAGGTTATGGGGAGAAAGCAGGAACGGGGTACTGACTGGGGATGATCAGCCATGATCATATTAAATGGCGGTGCTGGCTCGAAGGGCCAAATGGCCTACTCCTGCACCTATTGTCTATTGACACGCTAGAGGCAGGAAACATGTTCCCGATGTTGGGGGAGTCCAGAACCAGGGGCCCCAGTTTAAGAATAAGGGGTAAGCCATTTAGAACGGAGATGAATAAACACTTTTTCACACAGAGAGTTGTGAGTCTGTGGAATTCTCTGCATCAGAGGATGGTGGAGGCTGATTCTCTAGAAACTATCAAGAGAGAGCTAGATAGGGGTCTTAAAGATCGCTGAGTCAAAGGATATGGGGAGAAGGCAGGAACGGGATTGTGGATGATCTAAGAAGGAGCCGCTCAATGGCGACTCGGTTTTGCTCTCCCTATTTGTTTGTTTAGTGTTGTTTTGTTTGCTCGCGGAGCCCAGCTATGGCTTACTTCAGCACGATAAGACTGAACTACTTCACATTCGAGACAACATGCCCGCTTTTGTACCCGAACTTCCACCGGACTTTTATCAAGTCGGCGGCGAGTGGTTGAAACACCGTGGGCAGCCGAGGAAACGGGGCAGGAGAGGGGGTGGACTCGTTCGGCTGAGGCGTCGCATCCACCGCCCAGCTTTACCAAGCTTGATCCTATCCAACGTCCGCTCGCTGGCGAATAAGAAAGACGAGCTTTCCATGCTCATTCGCTCACAAAGGGACTTTAGAGACGCCGCTGCTGTGTGCCTCACTGAAACCTGGCTGGATGAGAATATGTCGGACTCCACACTACAACAAGCAGGCTTCTCTCTCCACCGCGCCGACAGAACCAGGGACTCACTCAAACAACGCGGGGTGGTGTTTGCTGCTACATCAACAGGAATTGGTGTACTGACTCCAAAACCATGTCACAAACCTGCTTGCCGGATTTAGAGCTTCTCACAGTGATGTGTAAGCCCTTCTATCTACCGAGGGAGTTTTCCTCCATCATCCTGGCCGCTGTCTACGTACCACCGAGCGCCTCAGCTCCGTCCGCGTCGCAGCAACTGGCCGATCACATCATGGAGGTGGAGAATTCCAATCCAGACGCGGTTGTGCTGGCGTTAGGAGACTTTAATCACGTCTCCCTAAAGAAGGCTCTCCCGAGATACAAGCCTCAGATCCACATTGCCACCAGGCTGGATAATACACTGGACCAATGCTATTCCTCCATCCCCGAGGCATATCATGCTGTGGCTAGAGCCCCTATCGGTGAGTCTGACCACAACACCATTCTCCTGATTCCTAAGTATCGTCAAAAACTTAAGGTGGAAAAACCAACTGTCAAACTTTTTAGGAAATGGTCCTCACAAGCCATAGAAACTTTACAGGACTGTTTTGACTCCACGGAATGGAGCACCTTCTGGGCTGATGGCCAGTACGATATTAACACCTACACTGACACTGTTACATCGTATATTCATTTCTGTGAGAGTGTATGCATTCCAACTAAAACTGTGACTGTTTATAATAACAACAAGCCCTGGTTTAATAATGATGTGAGGTTACTATGTAGGAAGAAGCATGATGCATTTAAACATGGAGACATGGTTCAATACAAACTGCTGAAATATGAATTTCAGCGAGATGTGATCAAAGCTAAAGCTTCCTACAGAGTAAAGCTAGAAAACAAATTACAAGCTAATGACATCAAAAGGGTGTGGCAAGGTCTGCAGGCTATCACAGACTATAAAACCAAGCACCATGTTCTAGACAGCGACCCCTCCCTCCCTGGGAGGCTCAATTACTTCTACTGTTGTTTTGACAAGGGCAACCATCAGTCCCCCTCACAGAGCTGGGCGACACTACTCCTACTGTCTCAGAACATGACGTCAGAACCCTGCTCCGCCAGCTTAACACCAGGAAGGCAGCAGGGCCTGACGGTGTGGCGCCTGCTACATTAAGACACTGCTCTAATGAACTGACACCCGTCCTCACCTCCATTTTCAACTGGTCACTTCAACTCTCAATTGTGCCTGCTTGTTTCAAGTCAGCTGTGATTGTACCAGTCCCCAAGAAAAATAACATCACTTGTCTTAATGACTATAGGCCTGTTGCCTTAACTTCAGTCATCATGAAGGTTCTTGAGAGACTGGTATGCAAACATCTTTCCAGCATTACACTTGATCCCTATCAATTCGCCTACAGAGCCAACAGAAGTGTAGATGTGTGCACTCCATCCTCCAACACCTGGAATCCAGGTCCACATATGCTCGCATTCTTTTTGTGGATTTTAGCTCCGCATTCAATACCATCGTTCCTGTAAAGTTGATACACACTTTACAGGAACTGGGGGTCAACTCATATCTATGTAAATAGATCTATAGCTTTCTATGTGACAGAAAACAGGTGGTAAAAATTGGTAACCATGTCTCACTGGCTAGGTTCCTGAACATCGGCGCCCCCCAGGGTTGCGTTTTATCACCTCTTCTGTACTCTGTATACACACATTTTTGCTGTTCACACTCTGACTCTGTCTTGTTATTTAAGGTTGCAGATGACACATCTGTGGCAGGTCTTATTACCAATAACATCGAAACCGTTTACCGTAGTGAAGTAGAGGAGCTAGTAAGTTGGTGTGAGAACAACAACCTCATACTTAACATCTCAAAAACTAAGGAGCTGGTTGTTGATTTCAGAAAGAAGGCCACCCCCCTCCTCCCTCTCTTCATCAATGGAGAGGTGGTTGAGAGGGTCACCTCCTTTAAGTTCCTCGGGACCACCATACATCAATCCCTATCATGGGAGCTCAACACCAGTCTCATAATCAGTAAGTGCCACCAGCGACTCTACTTCCTGCGGCAGCTCAAAATATTCAGGGTCAGTCGACCAGCCATGACCCACTTCTATAGGTCTACCATAGAAAGCATACTCACATTCTCCATGCTTGTCTGGTATGGCCACACAACCTCGCAGGATAAGATTCGGCTGGAGAGAATAGTGCGCCGAGCTTCTAAGATCATCAGTTGCAGCAGACTTCCCTCAGTGACATCACTTTACTCAACAAGACTCACCAGAAAGGCCAAAAAAATCATAGCAGACCACTTTCACCCGGCACATTACCTCTTTAATCTCCTCCCATCAGGAAGGAGATAAAGAAGCATTAAAAGTAAAACATCTCGCTTCAGAGACAGCACCTACCTCCAAGCCATCAGATATTTGAATTTGCACTAATCACTTTGCACTTTCTTTTGCACTTGCACTTACGCTTAACATGACGCTGCTGGGTACTGTCCTTCCTGTATATATTGTCCTTCGTACGGTATTGTCTGTATTATTTATTGTGGTGTATGTGGTGGTTGTATTGTACTGTATTGTATCTGTCTGAGAGCGAATCAAGACACATTCCTATCAACTTGTTGACATGGCAATAAACTTTTTGAATCTTGAATCTTGAATCTTGAATCTTGAATCTTGATCACATTGAATGGCGGTGCTGGCTTGAAGGGCCGAATGGCCTACTCCTGCACCTATTGTCTATTGTCTTTTTTTTTTTTTAATATATTTTTATTAGAAGCAATGTACAAAAGTATAAACCGCGGCATATGACATAATACTTTTATTGTACAGCTTCAATCTTAATTTTTAGCTGAAGATGAGAAGAAGAAAGGGGAAAAAGCAAGAGAGAGAGAAAGTGAATGTGCAAACATAGAACCCTAGACTACCAAATTGGTGTAGCCAAAGAGTGCAATAAAAGAAATAAGAACGTAAAGAAATAAAAAGACAAAAACAGAAAGAAAAACAAAAAGTGATGATATACCTACTTCGTATCTCTTCCCACCCATCACCCAACCCGTAATTTGATTTAATTCCAAAATTGTGTTGAACCATACTATCCTTGTAATAAATCAATGAATGGTGTCCGTCTTCGAAAACTGCTCTGGATTTTCTGCTAAGACTAGTCTCATATTTTCAAGATGTAGCGTCTCAGACATGCTTGTAATCCACATTTTAAGAGTAGGGGCAGATGTATTTTTCCAGAATTTAAGTATTAGTTTTGAGCCGTTATCTGGCCATAATTAAGGAAATGTCTTTGAAATATTGATAGCTCAGGGCAGGATTCTGATGTTTCAAAAATAATCAGTTCCGCATGGGGGTCCAGTTTTGTTTTTAATGTTTTTGAGAAAATTTCAAAAATTCCTTTCCAGAAGTTATGTAGTTTTATACAAGAGGCGAGGGAATGTGTTATAGTTGCTTCTTGAAGGAGACATGTCACAGATAGGAGATACATTTGGAAAGATCTTATTCAGTTTAGTCTTTGAATAGTAGAGTCTGTGCAGTGTTTTAAATTGAATTAAAGTATGTCTAACATTAATCGAACAGTTGTGTATATATAAAAGATTTTCTTCCCATCTATCTATCTTTTGGAATTTTTAGGCCTAGTTCCTCTTCCCAGTCTCTTCTAATTGCTTCTGACGATGGAATTTCTATATTTATATGGGTGTTATACAAATATGATGTTAAATTGTTTGACTCTGAGTTTCTATTCATACATTCATCTAATATATCTGGCAGCAGAGTTTGGTAGTCATGGGTATATGTTTTCAAATAGTCTCGAATTTGAAGGTATCTGAAATATTGATTACCTTTCAGATGGTATTTCGACTGTAATTCCTGAAATGACAGAAGAGTTCCCATCTCGTAGAGATCTCCAAGTTTTTTAATTCCTAGTCTTTCCCAATAAGTAAACGTTTTATCTATAATAGATGGCTTGAACAAAGGGTTATTAGCTATTGGTGAGAGAATAGATACATTTCTGAGTTTAAAAGTTGATTTTACTTGTCTCCAGATTCGTTCAGTGCTGTGAATAATCAGATTTTTATCATATAGTGTGTTCTTCAACTTTGTTGGGGAGAGAAGAATCACGCCTATATTAAAAGGCGAACAATCCCCTCTCTCCATTATTAACCAGTCTACCAATTGGCATGGGTTATCCAGCCAGTAAATTACATTTTTAATATTCGTTGCCCAATAATAGTATAAGAAATTGTGGAGAGCCAATCCGCCCGTTTCTTTGGGTTTACATAGATGTCGTTTATGAATTCTATGTGTTTTATAATCCCAGATAAAGTTTGTAATCCGAGAATCAAGATTTAAAAAAAAAAATTCAGGTTGGTATATTGTTTGAAATAAATAGAGAATTTGTGGGAGGAAGATCATTTTTATAGCATTTATTCTGCCTATTAGAGACATCGGAAGTGTTTTCCAAAATAGAATAAGAGCATTTAATTTAGTAACTAAAGGCGGGAAGTTTGCGTTGAATAGAGAAGTATATTTTCTGGTTACCTGAACACCCAGATATTTAAATTTTTCTGTAACAATTCTGAAAGGGAATTTTAAAAGGTTTGTCGGCTCTTGAGGTTTTATTGCCATAATTTCACTTTTGTTCCAGTTTATTCTATATCCTGAAAAGGAACCGAATTCCTCTATAAGATTTAATATATTTGGAATGCTAACTTGGGCATCGGCAATATATAATAATACATCATCTGCATATAATGATATTTTATTATTGGAGTATTTAGCATTATAGCCGTGAATGTTCGGATGTGCTCTTATACTTTCCGCTAGAGGTTCAATCGCAAGGGCAAATAACGGGTGATAATGCACATTCCTGTCTATTGCCCCTGGATAGCTGAAATTTAAGAGAGAGTATATGGTTAGTCAGTATTCTGGCAGTTGGCTTATCATATAACAATTTTATCCATGAAATAAAATTTTCTCCCATCCGAAATTTTTGCAGTACTGTGAAAAGATACTTCCATTCTACTTGGTCAAATGCTTTATCTGCATCTAATGAAATAATTGATGTCTTCTTCTTTAGTTCTGTGTGAGTACATTATGTTAAAAAGGCGTCTCAAATTATTAAACGAGTGTCTCTTGGGTATAAATCCCGTTTGATCCGAATGTATTAATTTATTAGCGTATTTACTTAATCTTCTTGCCAAAGTTTTCGCTAGTATTTTCTGATCTGTATTTAACAGGGCGATTGCTCTGTATGATCCCAGGTCTTCTAGATCTTTATCTTTTTTGGGTATAAGTGTGATAGTTGATTCAGCTAGTGTTTGTGGTAATGTCTGATCTATAAATGCATATGTATAAAGATTGAATAAACGTGGGGAAATTACCTCATAAAACCCTTTATAAAATTTGTTACTAAACCCGTCTGGTCCTGCTGTTTTACCGTTCTTCAGTGAATTAATTGTCTCTTCTATTTCTTTAATTGAAATCTAATTCCTCTTGTTCCAGCGGATTAAGTGTTGGAAGTTTACAGTTATCAAGAAAGTTTGTAATTTTTCTGCTTTCTATTGAAGTTTTGGATGTGTATAAGTTTGATAAAATTGGGCAAATCTTAGTATGGTCCTTTTCAACTTTTCTCAGCTGGCATGCTAAAAGTTTGTGTGGTTTGTCACCGAATTCGAAATTTTCCTGTTTTGTAATTTGAAATAATCTAATGACTCTTTGGTTTAGCTTAAATTTCAATATTGCTATCTTGTTGTGTTTATCTATAGTCGGATATATCGCGTTTTCTAAATCCAGTTGGCTGATCTGTTCTTCTAGTTGCATTTGTTCCCTCCTATTTTTTTTATTTTGATATGCTTGATATGAAATGATAGAACCTCTAATAAAAGCCTAAAAAGATTCCCATAGTAAGGAGGGCGAGATATCTGGGGTATCATTGGTCTCAAAAAAGAGTTCCATCTGTTGTTTTAAATATTTACAACAATCCGGATTATTTAGTATTTGAGAATTAATCCTCCAGAACGATTTTTTATTAAACATTCCTTCTAGTTTTAAGGAAAAGGTTAACGGCGAATGATCGGAAATAATACTATTATGGTATTTAGGGTTAGTTGTGACGGGTATTAATTTAGTGTCCACTAGAAAGTAGTCAATACGTGTATAGGTTTTATGTACTGATGAGTAGAAGGAGTATTCTCTACCGGAAGGGTTTGCAATCCATACGTCTGTTATATTTGTATTTTTTATATATGTATTTAAGAGTTCACTGGATTTTGATTTTGTATTATGTCTCTTTTGTTGAGCAGATTTATCGAGGTATTGATCCAAAACGCAATTGAAATCTCCCCCAATTATTACATTTTGCTCGGTGGACTCAGAAATTATATTCAAGATTTTATTAAAAAATTGTGGGTTGTCAAAGTTAGGAGCATAAATATTTACCATGGAAAGTGGGGGAGAATGTATCTCCCCAGAGACTATGACATACATCCCCTTTTTGTCTGCAATGGTGTTTTTATGTTTAAATGGTATGCCCTTATGGATTATAATTGCAGTGCCTCTGGATTTGGAGAGATAGGAGGAGTGATGTTTTTGGCCGAACCAATTGGCCTTCAGCCTGGTCTGAGCTTGAACTTTAAGATGCGTTTCCTGTAAAAAATATTATGTCGGCATTGAGTGATTTTAATTGGGCAAGAATCTTACCCCTTTTAATTGGCTCGTTAGCGCCCCTAATATTCCAGCTACAAAATGTAATTCCTCCAGTTTTCTTCAGAAGGTCGTCTTGCATTATAACTTACATTGGTTCCTTTATTTCAGATGGTGCAACACAATAACTCAACCTTTTGGGTGTTGGGTGGGTGCTCCCAGTTTCTGAACTCTGAAGGTATATCCCAAAGAAAGGTGCCCTATAGAGAAAAGGCAAAGGAGGTGCTAAATAACATAAATAATATAAGAAAACAGTATTTAGAAATACTGTGTGAAACCACCAAATGGTGGAAGAATTTGAGTAATCTTCCATAGATGTAAATCACATTTAGCTCCGCCCCTTACAAACTAGTGTTATCGAAAAGAAAGAACAGGCCAGAACCGGATAATATATTCGCAAAAAAAACCCAACCGAGCATGTACTATAAGTAGTTCATCTAATAGGTTGAACTGAATAGTTATTTACTGTTTAAATGCTGTATTTAAATTAAAAGAAAACGTTTTTTGCTTATTAATAATCGTGTTTTAAACAGTATCAGAGACTATGACATTATCAATAAATTCCTCTAAGAGGATTACATTTCTTAACTCGGTCTGAGTGGGTATTTACTATTTAAATACCCGATTTTAATTAACAACCTCATGAAAGTCATCTGGTTGGAAGGGGTTAACTGAAAGCTGAGTCAACGTCCTGGCTGCCTGCCAGGCTCGTCTTACAAGCTTGGGTGATTCTCTCACGCTCTGTCCTAGCAGTCTCTGAAAGCTCGCCCCCCCATTAACCATATTTTTGATATATACCGATACAATGAACCTTAACTAGAGGTCATAAATCTAGAGGCTATTCAGTGTTCACTTTAAAGAGGAATGGATCATTATTTGGTTATGACATTAGGTTTTAGGTTAAAATAAATGGTTTAGTACAATTATTTATGTGTTAATGATATAATTAATTATATAATTTGTTAGTAGATTATTACGTTCTGCTCCGTTTAATTTGTTTTCTAGGCTGCATGATTCCAGTTTCTTGAACCTTTCTTTAGTAAACACGACGGCCTTGAACATTCTATTCGCTTACGTTACAATCCACCCCTTCTTCTTCTTCTTTCGTGTGGCGTGCACAGCCTAAAGTTGTTGGACAACTTGAATCCACCCCTGATAAGGTGTCTAAACATTAGCATGTGTGAGTTTATCGGTCATCTTATATGCAGCTTTTATATATCTTTTTATATAAAGAAACATATTCTCTCAATCTACCTCTTATGAATATATATAAAAGGTATACATTAAACACGTTGTTTAGCCCACGAAATTAGCAGAGCCGTAGCATTCTACTTAACCTTTAGAGTGCTTTTTTTAAAGTCTTGGGCGTATTTAAATGCGCTTCTGGATCAATAAAGAAACGCTCCGAGTCCTTGAATGTGACCCGCAGTTTGGCGGGATACATTATTCCATATCTCAGGTTTGGAATTCCTTTAAGAATCAGACGGGTCTTCGTGAAAAGGACACGTTTCTTCGCCACCTCTGCCGGGTAATCTCTGAAGAATATTACACTTTCTCCTTTGAACATCAGGTTTTTTCCGATTGGCACTTTCTTCATGATGTCTTCAAGAACTATGTCGTTAAGTTTCAGGATAATCTGTCTTGGTGGAGTTCCAATCACTGAGCATGCTCTCTGAACTCGATGTGCTGCGTTAACTTTGGGTCTCTCAGACAGACTGAATACTTGTTGAAGTAAGTTGGCAGTGAAAATGCGAGGGTCTTCTCCAGTTTCCTTCCCTTCTTTCACTCCAACAATTCTTAAGTTTTGCCGTCTGGACCTGGCTTCGAAATCTAGGCATTTGTCGGTCATTCTGGCCGGTTGCCCAGAAACTCAGTCTAGGTCTTCTTTCACTCTTTGCATTGCATCAGACATGTCTGTAGTTGTAGTTTCCAGATCTTTAATGGCTTTGTTTTGTTCTGATGAAGTAAGGAGAACGGGCTGCAGCTTTTTACTGAGATCTTCTTCAACGCGTTTGATTTATTCCTGTAAATTGGTATTTACTTCTTCAATACGATCCTGTAGAATACCGATTTTTTCCACAAATATCATTGTTCCCAGCATCCATTCTTGTTTCTAACTGAGTAGACAGCTGGGAAAGCTGCTTATTCAAAATCTCACCAAAGTCCTTTGCCATAGCTTCTCTTAGAGATTGTTCTTGTTCTTTTACTTTTCCTTCCATGGCAGCAATAAATCTTTGTCCTTCAGATTCCTCCTCAGATTCTTCAGGGGTTGTTTTCTCTAACTCCTGAGCGACCCGCAGTCTGGTCAATGATCTTGTCTGAGGTATCGTCGATAAAGTCCGTTTTTGCATTTAAAAATACCGGTGTCCCGTCAATGTGCGGCGATTTATGATGACGTCACTTATGCAACGTCAGGTATCTCCCGGTGAGTGTTTTTAAATTGGTCCCGTTTTTCTTTCAGGCTTTTTAGCGCATTTCAGAAGCGGAGCTAAAGCGGACGCCTGCTTCTTACTCCATGGCGCCACCGGAATTGACTATTGTCTATTGTCTATAATATAAAGGAGGATAGTAAAAGCTACTCTAGGTATATGAAGAGGAAAAAATTAGTTAAGACAAAATTTGGACCCTTGAAGACACAAGCAGGTGAATTTATTATGGGGAGCAAGGAAATGGCAGACGAGTTGAACAGGTACTTTGGATCTGCCTTCACTAGGGAAGACACAAACAATCTCCCAGATGTACTAGTGGCCAGAGGATCTAGGGTTACGGAAGAATTGAAGGAAATTCACATTAGGCAGGAAATGGTGTTGGCTAGACTGATGGCAGTGAAGGCTGATAAAACCCCAGGGCCTGATGGTCTGCATCCCAGGGTACTTAAGGAAGTGGCTCTAGAAATCGTGGACGCATTGGTGATCATTTTCCAATGTTCTAAAGAGTCAGGATCAGTCCCTGTGGATTGGAGGGTAGCTAATGTTGTCCCACTTTTTAAGAAAGGCGGGAGAGAGAAAACAGGGAATTATGGACCAGGTAGCCTGACATCTGTGGTGGGGAAGATTCTGGAGTCAATTATAAAAGATGAAATAGCGGCACATTTGGATAGCAGTAACGGGATCGGTCTGAGTTCTAACCTAGGGAGTTGCTGAAGGCATGGTCTCTGCGTAAAACATCACTGGAAAGTCTGCAACCCTCAGTCTAACATCATAACCAATACTTTACACTACTTGGAGTGTCACCCACTGACCCACAACTGACATTTCAATGATTTTCTTTAAAATCTATTTTTGACATTTTATTGTCAGATTGTTTTGATGCCATAATATAGCAGGATGTGGGTGTTACGTGATTTCCCCCAAGTACGCAGCCATTAGCATCAAATAAATTTGCGATAATAACGAATGATGTACCTGTGAACCCAGATAAAGGCCAATGGTATGTTTTCGTTAATGAGTATGCAGACAAAGTATGGCGTGGGTGATTTCAGAAATAATTGATTGATTAATTGATTGATACTTTATTATCACCAACCCACATACACTAGGTACAATTTTACAACTTACCGAAGCCAAATTCCTTTTGAGAGTACATCTTTGGAGTGTGGGAGGAAACCAGAGCACCCGGTGAAAACCCACACGGTCACAGGTAGAACTACAAACTACTTACAGACAGCACTCGTAGTCAGGATTGAACCTGGGTCTCTGGCGCCCTAAGGCAGCAACTCTACCGCTGCACCACTGTGCTGCCCCTAATCTGTTTCCCAGAGTTTGGCCATGCCCTCTAAATTAAGGAAAGTGTGACCAGAATGGTATGGATGGGGTCGACACTTCATATTGCATCGGCAAGGCCACCAACATAAACAACGACCAGTCTCATCCCGGTCCCTCCCTCTTCTCTCTTCCCCATCAGGCAGGAGGTACCAAAGTTTGGAAGCACACACCTCCCGAATCAGGGACAGTTTCTTCCCAGCTGTTATCAGGTGAATGGACCGCCCTCTCACCAACTAGAGAGTGGTCCTGACCTTCCATCTACCTCATTGGAGACCTTTGAACTCTATTTAATGGGACTTTACTGGACTTTATCTTGCACTAAATGCTATTCCCTTTATCCTGTATCTGTACATTGTGGACGTCTGATTCTTCATAGAAACATAGAAACATAGAAAATAGTTGCAGGAGTAGGCCATTCGGCCTTTCGAGCCTGCACCGCCATTCAATATGATCATGGCTGATCATCCAACTCAGTATCCCATCCCTGCCTTCTCTCCATACCCCCTGATCCCTTTAGCGACAAGGGCCACATCTAACTCCCTCTTAAATATAACCAATGAACTGGCCTCAACTACCTTCTATGGCAGAGAATTCCACAGGTTCACCACTCTCTGTTTAAAAAATGATTTTCTCATCTCGGTCCTAAAAGACTTCCCTCTTATCCTTAAACTGTGACCCCTAGTTCTGGACTTCCCCAACATCGGGAATAATCTTCCTGCATCTAGCCTGTCCAACCCTTAAGAATTTTGTAAGTTTCTATAAGATCCCCCCTCAATCTTCTAAATTCTAGCGAGCACAAGCCGAGTCTTCATGTAATCATGTACAGTCGTTTCACTACAGATGGACACAAAACGTTGGAGCAACTCAGCGGGACAGGCAGCATCTCTGGAGAGAAGGAATGGGTGATGTTTTGGGTCGAGACCCTCTTGCTAGTCTTTTCACTAACTGGATAGTACACAACAAAAAGCTTTTCACTGTACCTTGGTACACGTGACAATAAACTCAACTAAAAGTAAATCATTAATTCTAGGGTCCATTGCTTTCTATATATTACCCGAGAACTGCCTCAGATTGTATCATTGTGCTTCACAGCTAGAGATATTCTTAAAGTCTACTCCTTATAGTTATATCAGAATCAAAGTTACGATTGGGATAACTCAGCTGGCAGAGCTGGTGCCTCATAGTGCCAGAGAACCAGTTTGATCCTGACCTCAAATGTTCTCTATGTGGAGTTTGTACGTTCTCCCCATGACTGTGTAGGTTTCCTCCGGGTGCTCCGGTTTCCTCCCACATCCGAAAGACGTGTGGGTTTGTAGGTTAATTGGAGTCTGTAAATTGGAGTGGGGGAACTTGTTGAAACTCACAGAATAATCTTCTTCTTATCGAATCCACACACAAGATTAGAAGTTGTTCAGCCAGAGCTGAACACACTTCTCGGCATCTGCATACAATGGTGTCTGTCTTGTCGCTTCTTGTGCGTGCTAGCGGAAAGATTGATGAAAACAGGGCCGCGATGTGAACGCTCTTTCCTTGACCCCACAGAATAATGAAAGGCATGGATAGAGTGGATGTGGAAAGAATGTTTCCACTGATGGGAGAGTCTAGAACCAGAGGTCATAGCCTCAGAATTAAAGGGCACTCTTTTAGTAAGGAGGTGAGGAGGAACTTCTTTAGTCAGACGGTAGATAATCTGTGGAACTCATTGCCACAGAGGGCTGTGGGGGCTGTCAGTGGATTTTTGTTTAGGGCCGAGATAGACAAATTCTTGATTAGAATGGGTATCAAGTGTTATGGAGGGAAGGCAGGAAAATGGGATTATGGAGGCAGAGATCGGCCTAATTCTACTCCTATAACCTAGGAAGATTAGGGGCAGCACAGTGGCGCAGCAGTAGAGGTGCAAGTTTCTCTAGTGTGTAGAGAGTGGATGCGAAATTGGGAATAACAAAGACCAGGTAAGTGATGGTCGGAGTGGACTCCATGTCTGAAGAAGGGCCACAACCCGAAACGCCACCTATTCCTTTTCTCTAGAGATGCTACCTGACCCGCTGAGTAACTCCATCATTCCGTATCTATCTTCAATGGGTCAATGGGCCTGTATCCAGGCTGTATCTTTGAATTCTATTCAATAAGCTCCCACAAATGGCTATGATATAATAGCCTATTCATCTGATTCAGTGATGATGACTGAGAGATAAATATTGTTCAGGATGAGTTTGGGAATCTTTCCCCAGCAAGGTTAATCCAGGTGAGCAGAAATTGAATTTGTCAGGGACCTGTCCGACCTGAGAGTTTGATTTTGCATCCCACAGGGCTGGCACCTTAGATACTCCAGCATTTCACACATCTTCTCTACTCTGACACCCTCTTGTCTTCTTTTCATCTTCATCCTTTGTCCGTCCATTTGCCAATCAACTCCTCCCCCCTCCCCTCACCTGTATCTCACCTTGCCAGGCTTTGTTTCCCCCCCATTTCTTCTCCAGCTTTCTCACCCCCCCCTGCTTATTACAATCAGTCTGAAGTAGGATCCCAACCCAAAACGTCACCTGACTATTCCCTGCACACATGTCAAATACATAATCAAATATAGAACCTAGAAAAGTACAGCACAGGAACATGTGGTTTGGTACTCAGTGTTGGTGGCGAACATTGTGCCAGGATAAACACACACCACAATAGAGTCTTAGAGTCATACATCACGAATACAGGCAAATTCGGCTTTACTCATCCAAGCAACTCATCCAAGCTAACCAAGGTACTCCATCCAAGCCGGCCCCATTTGCCCGCATTTGGCCAACATCTCTCTAAACTTTCCTATCCATGCTCTTGTCAAAGTGTCTTTTAAATGCTGTTCAACTACCTCCTCTGGCTGCTCGTTCCAACACCCAACACCCCGACTGAACAACCCGCATGTCTGAGGGTAGTGGGTGTGTAGCACGGTCTGCCAGACATGGTGGTCTTCGTTGCCCCTCGGATTCCTATTAAATCTTTAGTATGTGTAGGAATGAACTGCAGATGCAGGTTTACACCGAAGATTGACACAATATGCTGGAGTGACTCAGCGGGACAGGCGGCATCTCTGGAGAGAAGGAATGGATGACGTTTTGGGCTGAGGCCTTTCTTCAGACCTGCATAAAAGATTCTGTGCATTCACCTCATCAATCCGCCTCATGATTTTATACACCTCTATAAGATCGTCCCTTGTCCTCCTGTAGCCTACCCGACCTTTCCCTATAGCTCAGTCTATATTATGGCGTTTACAGAGTACCACCTTTACATATCTGCTGTGTTGCTGCTAGTAAGAATGTCACAGTTTTTTTTCTGTACATATGACAATAAAACATTCTTGACTCTAGATATTTGAGAACTGGAAGACCAGCAAGTTTTAGACCTACAATCTAAAACCAATCAGACTGGGGGTTTTAAACTGAACTGGGGTTTTAGACCAAATCTTTCCTGACTGTTTCGGGTCGAGATGCTTCTTCAGAATGATTGCAAGGGAGAGCAGAAAAAAAAACTGGAATAGGGAAGAGGGGGGCTGATAAATCACAGCCATAGCAACACATGACCTCAGGCGAGGGGATTCCCTGATAGGCAGATTGTTGGACAAATGCTAGAGATAGAAGTAGGTTGAAGAAGGGTTCTGAACCGAAACGTCATCCATCCTTTCAGAAGCCTTGGATGAACTTTGAGATCCGCACTCTTCTGAAGACCAGACACCGGGTATTCATGTCTGATGATACAGTGGTCTACAAGAAGTCCAGATATGACCTTGGTAAGGCCATCAAAAAGGCCAAAAGGGACCTGCTCCAAGCTGGAGGATGAGACAGATGTTCGGCAGCTGTGGCGGGGCCTGAATGCAATCACCTCCTACAAGGCAAAATCAGGAGGTAGCTCGAATGTCGGCGAAACATCACTCCCTGACGAGCTCAATGCGTTTTACGCACGCTTTGATAGGGAGAACACTGACGTGCCTTCTCGAGCCCCCATTCGCTGTGATGGTATTTCAGTCTCAGTCACAGAGGCTGACGTCAGAAAATCCTTCAGAGGAGTGAACCCTCTAAAAGCACCTGGACCTGATGGTATACCCGGTCGTGTTCTAAAAACCTATGCGGACCAACTGGCTGGAGTTTTTACGGACATTTTCAACCTCTCACTTCTGAGGTCTGAGGTTCCCACCTGCTTTAAAAGGGCATAAATTATATCGGTGCCCAAGAAGAGGAAGGTGACGTGCCTCAACGACTATCGACCAGTGGCACTAAGGTCGGTGGTGATGAAGTACTTTGAGAGGTTGATCATGGTGCAAATCAACTCCTACCTCGACAAAAGCCTGGACCCACTGCAGTTCGCTTACCACCACAACAGATCAACGGTGGATGCGATCACGCTGGCTCTCCACTGCGCTCTGGACCACTTGGACAACAAAAACACATATGTCAGGCTGTTATTCATTGATTACAGCTCAACATTTAATACAATCATCCCCTCCACGCTGGTTACCAAACTCTCAGATCTGGGTCTCTGTGCATCCCACTGCAATTGGATGCTCGACTTCCTCATTCAAAGACCACATACTGTTCGTATTGGTGGAAATGTGTCAGCCTCGATAACAATCAGCACGGGAGCACCTCAAGGCTGCATGCTCAGCCCCCTGCTGTACTCACTCTATACTCATGACTGCGATCAAGTTCGCTGACGACACCACTGTTGTGGGACATATCACTGATGGGGACGAGCCAGCGTGTGGAAGAGAGATCGACCGACTGACCAAATGGTGCCAGCACAATAACCTGGCCCTCCAGCACAATCAAGGAACTGATTGTGGACTTTGGAATGGGTAGGATGCGGACCCACAATCCCGTTTATATCAACGGGTCGATGGTGGAGAGGGTCAAGAGCTTCAAATTCCTAGGCGTGCACATTTCTGAAGATCTCTCCTGGTCCGAGAACACTGATGCAATTATAAAGAAAGCACATCAGCGCCTCTACTTCCTGAGAAGATTACGGAGAGTCGGTATGTCAAGGAGGACTCTCTCTAACTTCTACAGCTGCACAGTAGAAAATATGCTGACCGGTTGCATTGTGGCTTGGTTCGGCAACTTGAGCGCCCAGGAGTGGAAAAGACTACAAAAAGTAGTAAACACTGCCCAGTCCATCATCGGCTCTGACCTCCCTTCCATCGAGGGGATCTATCGCAGTCGCTGCCTTAAAAAGGCTGGCAGCATCATCAAGAACCCACACCATCCTGGCCACACACTCATCTCCCCACTACCTTCAGGTAGAAGGTACAGGAGCCTGAAGACTGCAACGTCCAGGTTCAGGAATAGCTGCTTCCCCACAGCCGTCAGGCTATTAAACTCAACTGAAACAAAACTCTGAACATTAATAGACCATTATCTGTTTATTTGCATTTTATCTGCTTATTTATTGATGTGTGTATATATTTATATAATGGTATATGGACTCACTGATATGTTCTGTATTCATGCCTACTATATTGTCCTGAAGCAAAGCAAGAATTTCATTGTCCTATCTGGGACACATAACAATAAACTCTCTTGACTTGACTTGACTTGACTTGATTGACCCACTGAGTTACTCCAGCACTTTGTATCTATCTAAAGGATAGTTGATCTCCTGCCCTGAAGGACAATAAAGAAACATTTGGATTTCTACACTAACCGAAGAGAACCGAAGAGGAGGGAGGCAGCAACAACAGTCCTGAAGAACAAGGCCGGTAGGAAAGTGGACCAGGGTCATACCCTACGCACCCTGCAGGAGGCACCCTCGGGCACAAAGATGGCCGGGAGGGACATTGGTTCCTTAAACAATCCAGACGGAGTAGACGGCTGGAGGTCTTGCAGCAGCGTGGGGCCCACCTAGATTGGACACCGTTCCAGAAGACCTAGCGCGTGGACTGGATTTTAGAATGTTGGAAATGGTGCCGAATCTGGCAACTTGAAAAATAATTGTGTTTTGCACATGACAATAAAGTGCCGTTGTGCCATAATCTGTTATTTCTTGGCCACTACTACCGATCGTGACTTTTGAATGCAACGAAACCTCATGTAGTCTCATGGTCGTTACCATACCCTCTGGGAAGCCATTACTGTAACCACTAAGTCATCGTACTCTAGGAGAAACTGAATGTAGGAACTCATATGAGCATTTCTTGAAAAGGATCGTCCTGCTATTTGTCAAAATTCTACACTGTTAGATTAACTAAAATGTCCCATCTACTTTTTTTCCTCTGTTCTCACCTTATCATACTGGCTCCCAACTAAAATGCCCTGATTTTAAAATTGTCTCACTTGTTTTCAGATCTCTTTGGTCTCACCCTTCCATTCCTCTCTAGCCCCCACACGTATTCCTATCTGATGGTGTATTCAAGAGAGAGTTAGATATACAGTGCATTCAGAAACTATTCACACCCCTTCACTTTTCCACATTTTGTTGCGTTACAGCCTTATTCTAAAATGGATTAAATTCTTTTTTTTTTATCATCAATCTACACACAATAACCCATAATAAAAAAAGCAAAAACAGGTTAGAAGTGTTTGCAAAGTAATTAAAAATAAATAACTGAAATATCACATTTACATAAGTATTCAGACCCTTTACTCAGTACTTTGTTGAGGCACCTTTGGCAGTGATTACAGCCTCAAGTCTTCTTGGGTATGATACTACAAGCTTGGCACACCTGTATTTGGGTAATTTCTCCCATTCTTCTCTGTAGATCTTCTCAAGCTCGGTCAGGTTGATGCACAGCTATTTTCAGGTACCTCCAGAGATGTTCGATCGGGTTCAAGTCCGGGCTCTGGCTGGGCCACTCAAGGATATTCACAGACTTGTCACGAAGCCACTCCTGCGTTGTCTTGGCTGTGTGCTTAGCGTCGTTGTCCTGTTGGAAGGTGAACCTCCGCCCCAGTCTGAGGTCCTGAACGCTCTGGAGCAGGTTTTCATCAAGGATGTCTCTGTACTTTGCTCCGTTCATCTTTTCCTCAATCCTGACTAGTCAGCTAGTTCCTGCCACTGAAAAACATCCCACAACATGATGCTGTCACCTCCATGCTTCACCGTAGGTATGGTGTTGGCCAGGTGATGAGCGGTGCCTGGTTTCCTCCAGGCATGACACTTGGCATTCAGGCCAAAGAGTTCAATCTTCATTTAATCAGACCAGAGAATCCTGTTTCTCATGCCTTTTGGCAAACTCCAAGCGGGCTGTCATGTGCCTTTTACTGAGGAGTTGCTTCCGTCTGGCCACTCTACTATAAAGGCCTGATTGGTGGAGCGCTGCAGATATAGTTGTCCTTCTGGAAGTTTCTCCCATCTCCATAGAGGAACTCTGGAACTCTGTCAGAGTGACCATCGGGTTCATGGTCACCCCCCTGACCAAGGCCCTTCTCCCCCGATTGCTCAGTTTTGCCAGGAGGTCAGCTCTATGAAGAGTCCTGCTGGTTCCAAAGTTCTTCCATTTAAGAGTACGGAGGCCACTGTGCTCTTCAGGACCTGCAATGCTGCAGAAATTGTTTAACCCCCTTCCCCAGATCTGTGTCTCAACACAATCCTGTCTCGGAGGTCTACGGACAATTCCTTCATCTTCATGGCTTGGTTTTTGCTCTGACATGCACTATCAACTGTGCGACCTTATAGAGACAGGTGTGTGCCTTTCCAAATCATGTACAATCAATTTAATTTACCGCTGGTGGACTCCAATCAAGTTGTAGACACATCTCAAGGATAATTAATGGATACAGGATGAACCTTATGGCCCTGTCCCACGGTACGAGTTCATTCCAAGAGCTCTCCCGAGTTTAAAAAAAAAAATCAAACTCGTGGTAAGCACGGAGGACGAACGTAGCGGGTACGTTGGAGCTCGGGGACGTCTCTTAGTGGCTCGTAACGCTAATGGCAGGTACTCGGGAAGACTCGCTAACGGCAGGTAAGCTCGGGAAGACTCGTGAAGTTTTTTCAACATGTTGAAAAATGTCCACGAGAGTCCCGAGTACCGACGAGTGGCCATTACCGTAAATTTCCAAGTTCGAATCAGGGCAAACTCGGGAGAACTCTTGGAATGAACTCGTACCGTGGGATAGGGCCATAAGCTCAATTTTGAGTGTCATAGCAAAGGGTCTGAATACTTATGTAAATGTGATATTTCAGTTATTTCTTTTGAATTACTTTGCAAAAATTTCTAAACACCTGTTTTCACTTTTTTATTAGAGAGTATAATGTGTAGATTGATGATAAAAAATTTTTTTTAATCCATTTTAGAATAAGGCTGTAACGTAACAAAATGTGGAAAAAGTGAAGGGGTCTGAATACTTTCTGAATGCACTGTAGCTCTTCGGGCTAACAAATCAAGTGATGTGTGGAGAAATGCTGGAGTGACTCAGCGGGGCAGGCAGCATCTCTGGAGAGTGACGTTTTGGTCGAAACCTCTAACTTCAAATAACCCTTGCTTTCCGTCTCTCTCCATTCCCCATCCCCCCTTCCCAGTTCACCCATTCCTTCTCTCCAGAGATGCTGCCTGTCCCTCTGAGTTACTCCAGCATTTTGTGTCTATCTCCATTACAATATCTTACATTTTATTTTTATATCTTATTAAAAAAAACTGCCGTTTCCTATGGACTGTCTAGCTGGAGAGATAGAAAGGGAGGGTATGAGAATTGGTTAGCGGATCAAGAAGAGCGAATGACTATGTTTTAGTATTACATGTTTGCTGGTAGTGGTGACGTTACCTGATCCTGGCTGCCAATGTTTCATGCAGCGCCAGTGCCGTTCGGTTACAATCCCTTCATGTTACCCATTCCTCTCAAGAGAAGTTGCCTGAGCCGCTTGAGTTATGTCCCTGTCCCACTTAGGAAACCTGAACGGAAACCTCTGGAGACCTTGCGCCCCGCCCCAAGGTTTCCGTGCGGTTCCCAGAGGTTTTTGTCAGTCTCCCTACCTGCTTCCACTACCTACAACCTCCGGCAACCACCTGCAACCTCCTGGAACCGTACGGAAACCTTGGGTGGGGCGCAAAGTCTCCAGAGGTTTCCGTTCAGGTTTCCTAAGTGGGACTCCAGCGTTAAAGTTTTGCGGGTCTGGGGCAGATTGCAGCAATAGGGAAGGGGTGGGACTTTCAAGAAGGGTAGCGTCTAGCGGTTGCTTATTAGTTAGCAGGCAGCGAGTGGAGAGAGAGAACGGGTCGGCGGCAGAACGCTCTCGGATACCCGCCACTGCAGGCTCTGCCCTGCTAAAGTCCAGCTCATCCGAGACACTGCGGATCAATGTTCTCTCTCTTGTTGATACTGGTAACTGAGCGTAGCTGATAACATGTGTAGGAAGGGACTGCAGATGCAGTTTTAACCCGAAGATAGACACGAAAAGCTCCAGACCCGCAACCCTTTAACGCTGGAGTGGCTCAAGCGGCTCAGGCAGTAACTGTAAGTGGCTCAAGCGGCTCAGGCAGTAACTGTAAAGGGAGATACACAAAGAACTGGAGTAACTCAGCGGCTCAGGCAGCATCTCTGGAGAAAAGCAATAGGTGATGCTTCGGGTCGAGACTCTCCTTCAGTGTGAAGAAATGGACAGACCCATGTTCCCGACCCGAAATGTTGCTAATCCAGTCCCTCCACAGATACTTTAGTTTAGTTTAATTATTGTCACATGCATCGAGGTACAGTGAAAAGCTTTTGTTTGCGTGCGACCCAGTCAAATTGACTGCATGAATACATGCATAGGGGTACAACATTCAGTGTAAGATGTGACATTAAAGTTTCGTTTAGTATAGTTTTGAGATACAGCGTGGAAACAGGTTCTTTGACCCACCGAGTCCGCACCGACCGACGAACCCCGCACATTAACACTGTCCTACACACACTAAGGTCAATTTACAATTCCACCAAGCCAATTACGTCTTTGGAATTTCCTCCCACACTTGTGATACATTGATATAAAATCCAAGTTTGATAGAACATGAATTTTTCCCAAGTGGTATCACCTCCATCTTTGAATAAGACCGTTTTGAGCCCCATCATGTACATAGAAGGTGACCAGAGATTTGGGCATCGTTTAATTTAGAGATACAGCATGAAAACAGCTCCTTCGGCTCACCAAGTCCACATTGACCGCAGATCATCTCATAGAGTCATACAGCGTGGACACAAGCCTTTTGCCCAACTTGGCCACGACTAACCTGCCCCATCTACACTAGTCCCACTTGCCTGCATTTAGCCCAAATCCCTCCAAACCTGCCCTACAGGACTATATTGCACTAAATGTTATTCCCTTTACCGCTTATCTGTACACTGTGGGTGGCTTGATTGTAATCTTGGATACTCTCTTTGCTTGACTGGATAGCATGCAACAAAAAAGCCTTTCACTGCACCCATGACAATAATAAACTAAAATAAAATAAACACTACCAATGGTTTGTCATTTTGGAACTTTTTCCTGCTTATAGTACCCTAGCAACGGTTGTTTTGGGACCACATTTATGTGGCCAGCCTCTTGACATGGACACAGAAGTGACCTGAAGGAATGACTTTGTAATTTGTGAAAACCATATCATTTGTAGTTGTTTATCAACTACAATTGATTTAAAAACACCAAATGCTGGAGTAAATCAGTGGGTCAGACAGCATAAAACATAGAATAGTACAGCACAAGAGTAGGCCCCTCAGCCCACAATGTCTGTGCCGGACATGATGCTGGGACAACTCATATCTACATGCACATAATTCATATCCCTTCATTCCCTGCATATGCGTATGTCTATTTAAAGTCTCTTAGGTCTGAAGAAAAGTCTCGATTGTATTCTAAAGATCACGCATTCCTTCTCTCCAGAGATACTGCCTGTCCTGCTGAATGACTTTGTGTTTTGCTCAAGATTCCAGCATCTGCAGCTCCTTGTATCTCCTCTTTAATAAGTTTTCTTTACGGCCTGCATAAGGAATGAGTTGGGAGATTGTATTTTCTTCTATCTCTTGAAACCAAAGACAGAATGTGGTGCAAACATATCCTCACAAGATTGAGTTCAGTGATAGCATTAGATCCATTACTATCAATTATTACCATCATTATCTTGCACTTATCTAAAAATTGAGTGTGTGACAGCCTGTTCATGAGTCACAGAATGCACAAGATCCTTTTGAACAATTCTGGCAGTGCTGAATTCAAAGAGAATACGTGGTGATAAAATCCAAACATGTAATAATTATCTTTGATCGAAGTATAGTGTAATCCTCTCAGGGTTTCTATTCTTTATGTTGTTATTCTCTGCTAGTCTTGATTTTGTCCTCCATAAATACGTAAATTCAACTCTCACGTTAACTTAGACCATGGGTGGGGAACCTTTTCATGTTGGAATGCCTCATTAAGTTAGCTGTAATCTAATAAGGCTGCATCCAGGAAACATCAATTAGATATACTTCAAAATGTACATTATTTTGTAAAAATCTAACTACTATGTACTAACTTCAAGAAAATGAAACAAAAAAATGTTGTGTAAAGTTAACTAACTGACTTTTTTGTCGGAGAGCATTTGAATATTTGGTTGCAACATGGAGGTACGCAGTTTCAGCTGATCTTCTAGATGGGTGTCCGTCATTTGTGACCTTAAGGGCGTCTTGATTTGGGTTAGGTAGGAGAACATAGATTTGCAGCAATAAGTGGTTGAAAAGCAAGAAAGCATTTTTAGTGCATGTTGCCGAAGACGTGGGTATTCTATTGAATTTTTCCATATTTCAACGTATCTTTCTTAGCGTCAAATAAGGACTTCAAAATGTCATCTTCTGATAGCTCAATCAATTCCATCTGTAATTCTTTAGGAGCCTTGGAGACATCAACTAGGTTAGGTTCAAATGCTAATTTGAATGCTAAAAAATGCTAATTTCGTTGAATCTTCTTTTACTCTTTGGTATTTTGAAAACATTCATTTTAAGATAAAAATAAAAATAATAAAAGACAAACAAAAACATATGAATAAAAATAAAAGGATTTGTTCTAAAAATGTGGATTAATTCAAAAGGCCGCACTTAATGACGGCATGGTTCCCCACCCCTGACAGACCAGGTTGTGAACCATCAAAAATGCTGGTTCACAACCTGGGGTCACTAGACTTGAGCCAACAATGTTCAGGCTCGGAGGGATGTGCACCATTGAGCAATGTCTGGCATGTATGAATCACATTGCATTCACCGATGCACTGCAGAGCTTGACTCAATGAAATTACATAAACCAGCTGTTGGATGCTCTCCCTGTGAAAAATCTATTTAAAATTCAAGTAATTCAGAATGCTTGAGTAAGCCTGGTGAAGGATTTAGAGGCAATGAATAAGACATAAATTATTTTAAAGGTAGCGCAAGATCACACAAACCAACTGATTCAGCAATTTGACAATTATCCAAAGAATGCATTCTGCTTCAAAAGATTGAACAAACTCTCCTTATTACTTGATCATCCAATGTACAAGATACTTGTCCAAACAATAATATTAAAGGTTGCTCAACAAGGCATTGATGCAACATTAAGGTTAAAGGGCAAACAAATGATCACTATACTATTTTAGCTTCATCTTCTCTTTAAGGTGGGATACTGCAGCATTCCCTTCATCAATTGTTCCTCTTTTTCACCTCAGGAATTTTAATCAATTGTTTCAATGCATTCAATATTGTCACGGTAGAATTGTGCATGCAATGCACATTGGAGAGAGGGAACAGACAATCAATGCAGAGATAGAGGATGTGGAAGCAAGCAAAAGATGAGAAGAAGAATTGTGATCTTTCCAATCTCTGATCTTTATAGGTTTATAAATTTTGCATTTTTACATTACATAAAATTTTCCAACAACATTCTTTCAATAAATAAAATTAAATATTTATTGGACATACAAAACAAAAATCTGGCATTTTTAACTATGAGGAAATAGATACAACATAATTAATAACTTAAATTATTTTTCAAAGTTAGGATTCTGTAATAATATATAATAAATATAATAAATATTAAATTAACAATGAAGCATTAACAATATTAAATTATTAAATTATTTTATCACTACCTATTGACAATCTAAAACGTTTTCAGGGTTTAACCATTGTTGGGAATTTCCATTTGGGAATGCTTGGAAACATTTTTGTCACTATAGGTTTACACAAATGATGTTCGGCTGTGTTCTATAATTTTACAACAGTGTAAATTGATAAATGATCTCACAGATTTGCCAATAATATTCAAATACTTTCCTAACAATCTTATGAAATGCTCTTTTAACAAATATTATAATGAAAACTGGTGCAATGAAAAAGCATCTAGCTTTTAACTTTACAATGAGAGTGCAGGGCACTTCCATTATCTAATCAGTTCTCTTACAGAACAACATTCATCTACTTTTACTGTAGATTTGTGTACCCTATATTGAACTATAACATTCATACAATGAGGGTTTTGTTGTCTAAGTTCACAAATTCGTTACTGAACTCATGAAGCGAAGGGCTCGGGATGATTTCTCCATGAACCGGGTGAAGTCTCGTAGGGTGACATGCACGTTCACTTGTCTGTTCCAGTCTGTTTTTGACACCGAGTCAAAAACAGAAACCTCCAACTCGCTCTCGCCCACATCACTGATGCCAAACTCAACATTCAACTGGAATATAAAGGAAACAGCAGTGTTAGTGATTTGATTTTTCTGATGCTGTCACCATAACAGGTTGAAGATAGACACCAAATGCTGTAGTAACTCAGTGGGACAGGCAGCATCTCTGGATAGAAGGAATGGGTGGTGTTTCGGGTCGAGACCCTTCTTCAGACTGAGGCAAGGGAGAGGGAGACACAGGGATAAGGAAGTGTAAGGCATGAAAACGAGACATCAAAGGGGATGTGGATTAAGAAAAATGTAGAATAGATTGTTAGCTAGGAGAAGATGACGATAAAGCATACAGAAATAAAATTTAATCTGGGACTGTCAGAATGGTCAGAGAACTAGGAAGGGGGAGGGATGGAGGGAGAGGGAAAGCAATGGTTACTTGAAGTTAGAAAAGCAATATACTGCTGGTGTGCTGTTCTTCCAATGTGTGCTGGGCCTCACTCTGACAGTCGAGGAGGCCCAGGACAGAAAGGTCAGTGTGGGGATTAAACTGTTTTGCAACTGGGAGATCAGGTAAGTTTAGGCGGACTGAGTGGAGGTGTTCAGCGAAATGATCGCTGAGCCTGCGCTTCGTCTCGCCGATATATAGGAGTCCATGCCTGGAGCAGCAGATACAATAGATGAGGTTGGAGGAGGTGCAAGTGAATCTCTGCCTCACCTGAAAGGATTGTCTGCGTCCTTGGACGGAGGAGGTATCGGGACGGGTGTTGCATCTCCTGCGGTTGCAGGGGAAAATACCTGGGGAGGGGGGTGGTTTGCATGGGAAGGGACGAGTTAACCTAGGAGTTGCGGAGGTCTCTGTGAAAAGCAGAAAGGGGTGGAGATGGGAAGATGTGGCTAGTGGTGGGATCCCGTTGGAGGTGGCAAAAATGTCAGAGGATTATGTGCTGTAGGCAACAGTTGAGGACTAGGGGGGCTGTGTCCCTGTTGCAAGTGGGGGAGGGGGAGCAAGAGCGGAGCTGCGGGATATCGATGGGATCCATGTGAGGGCGTCATCTATGATGGGAGAGGGGAACTCTAAAGAATGAGGACATCTCATTCATCCCACTTCATCTTGGGCGCAGATACGGCATAGGCAGAGGAATTGGGAGTAGGGGATAGAGTCTCTGGGATAGAAATATAGAAGCATAGAAAATAGGTGCAGGAGGAGGCCATTCGGCCCTCCGAACCAGCACCGCCATTCATTGTGATCATGGCTGATTGTTCCCTATCAATAACCCGTGTCTGCCTTCTCCCCATATCCCTTGACTCCACTAGCCCATAGAGCTCTATCTAACTCTCTCTTAAATCCATCCAGTGACTTGGCCTCCACTTCCCTCTGTGGCAGGGAATTCCATAAATTCACAACTCTCTGGGTGAAAAAGTTTTTTCTCACCTCAGTCTTAAATGACCTCCCCTTTATTCTAAGACTGTGGCCCCTGGTTCTGGAATGTTCTTACATACTTGGCTAATAAATTCTTTGTATCCTCTCTCTTGTATCGAGAGTCTTTGCATGAAGCAGAGTGGGAAGAAATGTAGTCTTGATAGCTGTGGGAGTCAGTAGGTTGCATCTGCAGACTACAGTACTTTCCTGCACCATAGGCGCTATTCAGTAAGCGGTTTCCGTTTACACTCACCTGGTGCATTAACAGTTCGGCCAGGTGCTGGGCGCTGGATCGCACCCATGTCATTTGATCGTTTGAGCTCAAGATGGATGTTTCCACCGATAATAAAAATGGGTTGTATTTCTGGAGACCTGTTGCAATTGCTCTGAGGCATGTTTCCTGCAACAACAAAAAAAATTTGAATCTAGTACAAATTAATGTGGATTTGATTCCTTGTTGTAGCTCTTGCGCTTTTTAAATCTGCATTTTCTTTGTAGCTGGAACACGGGGGGGGGAGGGGGGGCGGCGGGCTGGGGGGGAATCACATGCAGGTAGAGGAGGTTAATTGGGCATCAGGTTGGACAGATACCTCATGGACTAAAGGGCCTGTTCCTATGCTGTATATTTCTCTGTTCTATGTCACCCTAGATCTCTGTGTTCTGCAACATTGTCTATGGTTTTTCCATTTACATGCAAGTCCTGCCCTGATGTGCCTTACCAAAATGCAACATCTTGTCATTGTCACCCAATAAGATCATAGCTGATCTTTTACCTCAGTACCATTTTCCAGTATTAATATCGTTCCTTGATTCTGCCAATATCCTGAAATCTATCATTCTGTCTCTTGAATGTCTTTTTTAACCGAGCCTCCACATGACAAGAATTCTGAAAAAAATCACTTGCTCTGCGTGAAGACATTTCCAATCATCAGACCTGCATGGTTAATCGCTTAATTTCAAGGCTGCGATCCCCTCCATCAGTAAGAATGGAGTAAGAATTTTGGATGTTTCGATGAGATCCACCCTCGTTCTTTCAAACTCTAGAATATCGGCTTATCTTCTCCTCCCAGGACAATCCCTTCATCCCAGGAAGTAATCAATTTGTAAATTGCTCATTTCTAAGCTTCCTCCCAGTCTAGTTTCAGTAAAAACACTGAATCAAGCACTTGAAGCAACTATATTTTATTTTAACAAAACGCATTACAGTTCAACTACTGTACCTATCCCACCGCGGGTTCGATCCTCGTATCTGCCTGTTCAAGCTCTCTTGGCCTCGCTCAGACAGCGATGCTCCAGAAAGTCACGCAGTCCAAGCGCTCTCCCAGAAGATCGACGCTAGACCTCGTGGTAGCGGACTTTTATTTGTCCCGGGACCTCGAGGGGCCGAACCACATAGGGGTGGTCTCTTAATAACCCAATTACAGATTAACCCCATACATAACAGACATTTCGCTAACCCAATAATACAGCAGCTCAATACATTGTATTCAAACCGGACTACGCAAGGAAGCCAACTTAGAAGCATTTACCCTGATCTGCCAGAAACCCAAAAAGGCTCAATACTTCATCCAATCAACACTTGGCAATGTAGAACTCTGCAACATTATTTACAACTATTTACTAGTGTATGTCTGGTTTGCAGCAATCCAATCCATTCTATGCATTTTGCACTTAATTGACAGGGTCTGCAGATGTTCTTATTCTTTTCTTGCAAATTGTATCTAGGCTCTAGACACACTGGCACCACTCCAAAGCTTGCCCCAGCTCTGCAGAGAGCAATTCCAAATTGACCAAACCTCCCAGCAGCCCTGAAGCTTTTACCCCATTTTGAAGTCCTAGCCTCTCCAATTTAGCTAGGATTAACAAATTGACCCTTCCTTGATCGCAAACTCAACAACGAAAATTAGATTTGCCAACGTAAAATACAGCCTGACATGATCTAAAAGCAAAGAACGATCCCATCACGGCCCCTCCACCGCCACCCAAATCCCAAATGCTGCCCTTAAAATATCTGCACCTGGCAGCAAGGCTGTTTTACTGTGCAGAAGAAGTAATGCAATTGACAACCATAATCAGCATCGTCAGGAGAACACCAGCCCGCTGTTGGCCCACGACATGCATGCAATGCACATGTCCCCTGCATTCATAAATCCACATGGGACAGAGACAAAATACAGAATGATAGATTTCAGGATATTGACAGAATCAAGGAACGATGTCGATACTGGAAAATGGTATTGAGGTAAAAGATCCTCAATCTTCAAAACCGCTGAAAATAGACACAAAATGCTGGTGTGTCTCAGCTGGACAGGCAGCATCTCTGGAGAGAAGGAATGGGTGACTTCAGTTACTCCAGCATTTTGTGTCTATCTTCGGTGTAAACCAAAATTCTGCAGTTCCTTCCCTCATATCTAACCGCTGCTTTGATTGGAATTGGACCGCCAGGGTCAGTGGCGTTAGTCCAGCTCTAGGAGTCAGCCTTACGCCGCCTGAACCCCTGGCCGCCAACAGCGGTGGGAAGCGCGTTTTAAAAGCGGTGGCACTGGAAACTAAACTCGGCGCCAGATGGAGAGGGAACAGCACAAGTCACTCCTAGATCCCGAGGGCGACTGTCCCAACCGCGGAGCCTCACCTTGTGGAAACTGCTGCTTGTACATCTGTCCTGAGCTCGGATCTGCGGCAGGTTAAAGTCGTAAGTGAGCAACGAGCCCTGGTCCCCGTCACAGAAGGAGAAAAACTCGCACAGCTGCCGGGGAAAGAAAGGTGAAAGGGTGAATAAGTGAACGGTTGAGTAAAGACCGAGTCAAAGGCTGCGCGGTTCCAGCCCCTACCTCTCTCACTCACTCTCACTCACTCTCACTCACTCACCTCACCTCACCAATTAATTAATCAATTCATTCATTCATTCATTCATTCATTCATTCATTCATTCATTCATTCATTCATTCATTCATTCATTCATTCATTCATTCATTCATTCATTCATTCATTCATTCACTCACTCGCTCACCTGGGTGTCCCGCAGCGCTGCCGCTGTGCTCCGTATCTGCAGCGCCAGGGGGGCGCAGGTTGCACAGCCCAGGGCGGGTGTCTGTAACCGCCCCGCCGCATCCACCAGCTCCGTCACGGGAAAAGCGGCGACTCTTCCGCACATCGCCAGGAACAGCAGGTAAAAATCTGCAGGGAAAGAGACAGAACAGAATTAGAATTGCCGCTTCCTGCGAACTCCACCTGAAATGAAATACGAACAGATAACTGGGATCTTGGTTCACTGACTTTGAATCGGTCTCATGTTGAACTCCTCTTGTTCAAAGCTCTGTGATATTTTAGCTCCCTCAGCTCTTCTCCCCTGTATTTATTCGAAATTACCTTTGGGGAAAATCCAACATTTGTAAAACAACTTTATTGACGTCAAACTTGTAAACGTTCTGAACATAATTGAAGCGATCTGTCATTGTCAGTTATTACACATCCTGAATATACGATTAGGTGACCACGGTAATCATTACCACCAGCAGGAGGGGCAAAGCTCTCTCAATTGCACTGTTTTTTTTCATCATACATTCCTGAAAAGTGACCAAATCGGCTTTACAAAGTTTTACCAGTTATTGCATAACTTGTAATCGAGCGAGGGGAGTCTAGATGGAGTTCTTTGACCGATGAATTCCTCCTGGTTAAAAATAATGCGTTTTTTAAAATCGCATCTTGTACTGGATTCTTGTGAAGAGACGAATGAACCAGGTAGAATGAACTTCATGTTCTCAAAGGTTCCTGCTTCCACTTTATCACCTGATTTTGTACTTTATTGCATCAAAAAGGCCAAAAAGGACCCGCTCAAAGCTGGAGGATGGGGCTGATGTTCGGAAACTGTGGCAGGGTTTGAATGCCATCACCTCCTACAAGGCGAAACCAGGAGGCAGCTCAAGCGACAGTGAAGAATCACTCCCTGATGAGCTCAACGCGTTCTACGCACTCTTTGATAGGGAAAACACTGATGTGCCTTCCTGAGCCCCCATATGGTATAGGGAGGTTTCACGGCAGTCGGGTCACGACCCATGACCCGTACTGTTGCTACGCTACTCCAAATGGAGTACACGCGATGAACTGCAGGTAGGCACTTACCATTGTTTCCAGCGTAGCGGGTCCATTAAAACCCGGCGAAAATGTCAATTTTTGCACTGTAAATAATTATGGAAATCGGGATAAGCGTGTGAGACATTTAGCCTACTTCAGAATTCCAAAAGTGAAGAAAAAGTATGGTGGATAGAAACAAGAGCTGAAGGGACAACAACAGCCAGAGTGCTTGGCGAACATTGGCCGTTTGCTCACTGCATTTCATCAACTAAGGCATTATTTGTGTTTTTTCTTGATTCCTTTGGCATCTAAAAAATTTCAGAAGTGATAAATCTGGCTGTAAATTTTTTAAATCGCCCATGGTTCTCAAGTGGGTTTTTACATACAAAATGAAAACGCATCTGAAGAAAAATTTACAGCCAGATTTATCACTTCGGAGACTTTTTAGATACCAAAGGAATCAAGAAAAAACACAAATAATGCCTTACTGTTGATGAAATGCAGTGAGCAAACGCGATAATTCCCAATATTTCCAATTCCGATATCTGCACAGCCAATGTTTACCAAGCACTTTAGCTGTTGTTGTCCCTTCAGCTCTCGCTTCTCTTTACCTGCATTTCGCTTCACTTTTGGAATTCTAAAGTTGTCTACATGTCTCTCACACTTACCCCGACTTCCACAATCTTTTTCAGCGCAAAAATTCAACATTTTGGTGGTTTTTAACAGGTAGGAAAGTATGCGTTTCTTGCATTAATAACATATACCGGAAGTTACGGATGTCCTCCAGATGGATTGAGCGGCTCCGTGCGTCAAGCCCTATGACCCAGTGACCTTACGTGCAACCCCCCTATTACAATCACAGTCACAGTGGCTGATGTCAGAAGATCCTTCAGGGGGGTGAACCCTGGACTGATGGTATATCCGGTCAAGTTCTCAAACCCTGTGCAGACCAACTGGCTGGGGTTTTGCAGACATTTTCAACCTCTCACTACTGAGTTTTGAGGTTCCCACCTGCTTTAAGAGGGCATCAATATGAATAAGGTTTTAGTTTAGTTTAGTTTAGTTTAGAGATACAGCACGGAAACAGGCCCTTTCGGCCCACCAGGTCCGCACCGACCAGCGATCCCTGCACATTAACACTATCCTATACCCACTAGGGACAATTTTTACATTTACCAAGCCAATTAACCTACATACCTGTACGTCTTTGGAGTGTGGGAAGAAATCGAAGATCTCGGAGAAAACCCACGCAGGTCACGGGGAAACGTACAAACTCCGTACAGACAGCACCAGTAGTCAGGATCGAACCGGGGTCTCTGGCGCTGCATTCGCTGTAAGGCCGTGCCGCAGTGATGTGCCTCAACAATTGACCAATGGCACTAATGTCTGTGGTAATGAAGTGCTTTGAGAGGCTGGTTATGGTGGATATCAACTCCTACCTCAACAAGAACCTCGACCCACTACGCCTACCTTCACAACAGGTCAACGGAGGATGCAATCTCACTGGCTCTCCACTCCGCACTGGACCACTTGGACAATAAAATCACTTGCGTCAGGCTGTTGTTTATGGACTACAGCTCAATATCATCATCCGCTCCAAGCTGGTTACCAAACTCACAGAACTGAGTCTCTGCACATCCCTCTGCAATTTGATCCTCGACTTCCTCATCCACAGACCACAGTCTGTTCGAATTGGCAGAAATACTTCTTCCTCATTAACAATCAGTATGGGAGCACCTCAAGGCTGCGTGCTCAGCCCCCTGCTCTACTCACTCTATACTCATGAATGTTTAGCCGGACGAGGTGCGAACTCCATCGTCAAGTTCGCCGACAACACCACCATTGTTGGACAAATTACAGATGGCGATGAGTACAGAAGTGAGATCGACCGATTAACCAAATGGTACCAGCACAACAACCTGGCTCTCAATATCAATAAAACCAATTAACTGATTGTGGACTTTGGAACAGGAAGGATGAAGACCCACAATCCTGTTTATATCAATGGGCCGATATTGGAGAGAGTCAAAAACTTCCAATTCCTGGGTGTGCATATTTCCGAAGATCTTTGCTGGACCCAGCACACTGATGCAATTATAAAAAAAGCATATCAATGCCTCTCCTTCCTGAGAAGATTAAAGATAAATTTCTATATGATAAAGAGGATTCTCTTGAACCTCTGCAGGTGTACAGTAGAGAGCATATTGACTGGTTGAATCATGGCCTGGTTCAGCAACTTGAACGTCCACGAGCGGAAAAGACTGCAAAAAGTTTGGAACGCTGCCCAGTCCGCCATCAAAGGGATTTATCGGAGACGCTGCCTCAAAAAGGCAGCCAGCATCATCAGAGACCCCCACCATCTTGGCCACACACTCATATCACCCCTGCCATCGGGAAAAAGGTACAGGAGCCTGAAAACTCTAATGTCCAGGTTCAGGAACAGCTTCTTCCCTACAGCCATCAAGCTATTAAACACTATAACCTCAAATAAGATCTGAACTACAATAGACCTATTATTAATAATATTATTATTATTATTATTGCACTACTAATGTTTATTTTTTTAGTATGTGTGGGGAGGTCAGAGCCAGTGATGTACTGGGCAGTGTTCACAACTTTTTGCAGTCTTTTCCGCTCATGGATGTATATGTGTATATATATATTAAAAAACGTTACACACACACACACACACACACACACACACACCTGCAGGGATGGACAGGAGGAAGGTGAACCACTTGGAACTTGACACTTAATGCAATTATAATATCCTAATACAAGATGACATATTTGTTAAAAGCTTTTGAAATTTGCCAACAATTATGCTTGCCTCTTTTCTCACTATTGGAGTCTTTTCAGAAGTCACTGACAATATAAGATCACTTGTGTTCCTGAATATAAGCCATATCATTTCAGGTTCAGGAATAGCTACTTCCCCACAGCCATCAGGCTATTAAGCCTGGCTCGGATAAAACTCTGATTATTAATAACCCATTATCTGTTATTTGCACTTTATCAGTTTATTTATTCATGTGTGTATATATTTATATTATGGAATATGGACACACTTATCTGTTTTGTAGTAAATGCCTACTATGTTCTGTGTGCTGAAGCAAAGCAAGAATTTCATTGTCCTATACAGGGACACATGACAATAAACTCACTTGAACTTGAACTCATTTCAGCTGTAGGAGCACATAGGATATACCTTTCAATTGGTATTCTCTCTAATCAATACCATCAGTCCCCACTTCTCATCCTCCCTCTTTCTATTTGCTAACCAGGGATATTCCCAACGCATTTCCTGTCGTAAAAATGAGTCATCTTTCCACAAACATAAACACTTCAAAATTCTTTGTTGCAATTTGAACCAATAACTCAACAAGTTTATAAGTTACACTCCAGACTCAATTTAATAACTTCTGTGCTCATTTTTTCCATCTATTCCCTGTATTATATTTGGGATGTTTTAATTTGTATTATAATTCTAATTTTTATCCTCTGATCTCATTTCAGCTCATTTCTATGTAGGAAGGAACTGCAGATGCTACATGGACGATAGACACAAAATGCTGGAGTAACTCAGCGGGACAGGCAGCATCTCTAGAGAGAAGGAATGGGTGACGATTTGAGTTGAGACCCGAAACATCACCCATTCCTCTGCTCCTTTCTGCTGTTTTCAGATTCTGTTGTCAAATTAATTTAAAAACTGTCCAATTATAGCAGTTAATCTCTAATCAAGAACATTGATTACCGTGGTGTTCTGGCAAAGCTCATTAATTTTGTACAGGTACACCAAAATTGGTCTCACTGCTCCAAGAATTCGAATCTCCTTTCCTATACTCCTATCATTATGCATTCACCCGCACTTTCCTCCTATTTCCGTAAATGCTGATGGAATTGATCCTATGATTGTGATTTTTCCTGGTATTTGAAAAACCGCCAATTATCTAGCATGGACCACAACGTTTGGTATTCCATTGCAAATGGAGTTTCGGTATGTAGGTGGATTCAACGCAGTTATGTAAAAGAACCAAGATAAAACGGAAATAAATAAAAATCTTAATTTAATAAGGTCAATGTTATTCGACTGTGAAATGCTTTAGCAATGCAAACTTGAAGCACTTATAGTGAAAGCAATTGTAGAGCATTGGTAAATCAAGGGGTTCTGAAATAATTATATTACAGCAAACTTTGCACTCTTTAAGATAACTGGAGAGGTTTGAAAACATTTTCAGTAGTTACAATGGCATGGTTTACTTCAATATTTTGGAAGCAGACAAAAGGTCCAATTTATTTACAGTTTACAATGGGACACATCTTAAAAAAAAACTTCTGAATATTCAAGCAAAATTGTCGGCACAAAGTAATTCACATTTTACAGTCTAAAAACTTCTGATGACTAAAATCTCAACCACTCAAAATTTGTATTGCTTGGGCTAACTGTCTGTGTATACATATACTCCAATTATTGATTGAAAGAGCAAATACGCTTATGGTCATGTTTGAAATGATAAGCACAAAATAATCAGTCTGGTCTGGAACCTTCCGAGATCTCTGTCACAATGATGCAAGATATGTTAGCTGAAGATATCTAATGCCTGAAAATAGACACAAAATGCTGGAGTAACTGAGTGGGACAGGCAGCATCTCTGGAATGGGAGATATTTCAGGTCGCGACCCTTCTTCAGACTGAAAGTCACGGGAAAGAGAAATTACATATAGACGATGATGTCGAGATATGCAATAAAGTCACCTATTCTATTCTCCAGAGATGCTGCCTGTCCCGCTGAGTTATTCCAGCACTTGGTGTCTATCTTCAGTTTAAACCATCATCTGCAGTTCCTTCCTACACATATCTGATGCAGCCAATTATCCTAGTCCCCTGTCTAACATTTGGCCAATGCATATGGGAATGTCTCTGGGTCATATTTACAAATCATAGCTGAGTTGTCTCCTGTTGTGTGTCAGAAGCCTGTGCTCTATGACGAGCTGTCTTTTTAATTTTCAAACTAATTACTGATTGTAGTTTACCTTTGAACAGTTTTTTTTAGATTACATTTCACTAGTATTAATGCCTATCAACATAATTCCTGATGTATGTCCCAGATCTAATGATCCCCCAAATGCTTCTTTACCTCCCCACTCGACTCCATTCAAGGACCCAAGCAGTCGTTCCAGGTGCGACAGAGGTTCACCTGCATCTCCTCCACCCTCATCTATTGCATCCGCTGCTCTAGATGTCAGCTGATCTACATCGGTGAGACCAAACGGAGGCTTGGCGATCATTTCGCCGAACACCTCCGCTCGGTCTGCATTAACCAACCTGACCTCCCGGTGGCTCAGCACTTCAACTCCCCCTCCCATTCCGTATCCGACCTCTCTGTCCTGGGTCTCCTCCATGGCCAGAGCGAGCACCACCGGAAATTGGAGGAACATCACCTCATATTCCGCTTGGGGAGTCTGCATCCTGGGGGCATGAACATTGAATTCTCCCAATTTGGTTAGCCCTTGCTGTCTCCTCCCCTTCCTATCTCTCCATCAGCCCTCGGGCTCCTCCTCCTCCTCCTCCTCCTTTTTCCTTTCTTCTCCCTTGCCCCCCCCCCCCCCCCCCCATCAGTCTGAAGAAGGGTTTCGGCCTGAAACGTTGCCTATTTCCTTAGCTCCATAGATGCTGCTGCACCCGCTGAGTTTCTCCAGCATTTTTGTGTACCTTTGGTTCTTAATGAGTATTTGTAACTCTCTTCACAAAAATGGAAATAAGTGAATGGCAGGGCCCTGAGGAGTATTGTAAAGAAGAGGATTCTAGGAATGCAGGACGACAGATGGCACAATGGGCTAAGTGTTCGGCTGGCAACCGGAAGGTAGCTGGTTCGAATCCCGCTTGGAGTGCATACTGTTGTTGTGTCCTTGGGCAAGACACTTCACCCACCTTTGCCTGTGTGTGTCCTTGGGCAAGACACTTCACCCACCTTTGCCTGTGTGTGTGGATGTAATTATGTGAAGCACTTTGGGGTCAATGCAAGTAGACTAAAAATGTGCTATATAAATAAAGAAATTTAATTTAATTTAATACATGGTTTCTTCAAGGTGGCATCATAGGGTGTTAAAGGAAGCTTTTGGTACATTGGTTTTCAACGGTCAAGGCATTGAGTATAGAAGTTAGGATGTAGACACAAAATGCTGGAGTAACTCAGCGGGACAAGCAGAAGGGTCTGAAGAAGGGTCTTGACCTGAAACGTCACCCATTCCTTCTCTCCAGAGATGCTGCTTGTCCCGCTGAGTTACTCCAGCATTTTGTGTCTACCTTCGATTTGAACCAGCACCTGCAGTTCTTTCCTACACATAGAAGTTAGGATGGTGTGTTACAGTTGTACAGGATATTGGTAAGATATTTGAAGTATTGTGTTTGATTTTGGCCACCATGCTATAGGAAGGGTGTCATAAAACTGGAAAGTGCGTAGAAGAAAATTATGAGGTGTTGTCAGGACTCGAGGGTCTGAGGAATAAAGAAAAGTTGGGCAGGCTAGGACTTTATTCCTTGGAGTGCAGGAGGCTGAGGGGTGATCTTACAGAGATATATAAAACATCTTGAGATGTCTCCAGAAGTATTAGGCCAGAAAGTTCAACAAGGGACAAGAGTCCAAGGTCAGGCAAAATAGGGACCAAATTGAGAAGAGGAGTGGTGAATACTGAACTGAAGGTGTTATATTTGGACCCCATATCTGAGGAGGATTGTGCTGGCGTTGGAGAGGATGCAGAGGAGGTTTACGAGAATGTTTGGGTTAACATATGATGACAGTTCTGGGCCTATACACACTGGAGTTTAGAAGGATGAATGGAGACCTCACTTACAAAATAGTGAAAGGCCTGGATAGAGTAGAAGCGGAGAGGATGTTGCCACTAGTGGGAGAGCCTAGGACCAGAGGAGGCCTAGGAGGCCTCAGAATAAAAGGATGTACCTCTAGAGAGAAGATGATGAATTTCTTTAGTCAAGTGATGAATCCGTGGAATTCATTGTCCCAGATGGCTGTGGAGGTCAAGTAATTGGCTAATATTGAACCGGAGATTGACAGGTTCTTGATTAGTAAGGTTATGGGGAGAAGACGGAAGAATGGAGTTGAGATGGAAAGCTAGATCAGCCAAGAATGAATGGTGGAGTAGACTCAATAGGCCAAGTAGCCCAATTCTACTCCTATGACATTAACGTGAAAATCATGAGGATAATAGATAGTGTGAAAGCACAGTCTTTTACACAGGGTAAGGGATTCCAGCACCAGAGGACATAGGCTTCAGGTAAGAGGTACAATATTTAATAGGAATCTGAGGGGCAATGTCTTCACTCATAGGGTGGTCAGTATATGGAATGAGCTGCCAGAGGAACGAGTTGCGGCAGGTACTATAACAGCATTTAAAAGACACTTGGAGAGGTACACAGGTAGGAATGGTTAGAGGGATATGGACCAAATGCGGGCAAATGTGATTAGTCTAGATGTGGTATCTTGGTCGGCATGGACGAATTGGGGCTGATGGGCATGTTTCCACATTGCATGACTATGACTAATTCCACTGTTTTAATCAAGTCAAATTAAAGTGGAGTACTGGACAGAATATAAGATTATCACCTTTATAAATGGATAAATCACCAAACCCAAATGGAATATATCACAGGTGGTAAAAAGAAGAAAGATAGGAAATTGTGGAAACAGATGGTGGAAGAATAAGCATTGATATGCTGAATTTTTCTGACGTTTTCTGTTTTAAACCAACATAGTGGACTGTAATTAACCAGTGGTGGACATATTATTTCTTGTAAGAGACAATATAAGGGTTTATTTAGAAAGGCACGTTTTAATCAGAGATGTTTAAGAAAGAACTACAGATGCTGGAAAAATCGAAGGTAGACATAAATGCTGCAGAAACTCAGCGGGTGAGGCGGCATCTATGGAGCGAAGGAATAGGCAACGTTTCGGGTAGAGACCTTCTTCAGACTGATGTGGGGGCGGGGCAGGAAAAGGAAAGGAAGAGGCGGTGGGCTGTGGGAGAGCTGGGAAGGGGAGGGGAAGGAGGAAGAAAGCAAGGACTAACTGAAGTTGGAGAAGTCACTGTTCATAACGCTGGGGTGTAAACTTCCCAAGCTAAATATAAGGTGCTGCTCCTCCAATTCGTGGTGGGACTCACTCTGGCCATGGAAGAGTCCCAGGACAGAAAGGACGGATTCGGAATGGGAGGGGGAGTTGAAGTGCTGAGCCACCGGGAGATCAGGTTGGTTATTGCAAACTGAGCGGAGGTGGTTGGGTGAAGCGATCGCCAAGCCTGCGCTTGGTCTCACCGGTGTAGAGCATTTGGCACCTGGAACAGCGGATGCAACACATGAGGATGGGGAAGGTGCAAGCGAACTCTGCCTCACCTGGAAAGACTGCTTGGGTCCTTGGATGGAGTCGAGGGTGGAGGTAAAACGACAAGTGTAGCATTTCCTGCAGTTGCAAGGGAAAGTACCAGGGGAGGGGGTGGTTTGGGTTGGAAGGGACAAATTGACCAGGGAGTTATGGAAGGAACGGTCTATGCAGAAAGCCGAAAAGGGCGGGGATGGGAAGATATGGCCAGTGGTGGGATCCCATTGGAGGTGGCGAAAATGTCGGAGGATTATATGTTGTATGTGACGGCTCGTAGGGTGGAAGGTGAGGACAAGGGGGACTGTCCTTGTTGCGAGTGGGGGGATGGGGAGTGAGAGCGGAGCTACGGGGTATGGAGGAGACCCTGGTGAGAGCCTCATCTATAGTCGAAGAGGGGAACCCCCGTTCCATAAAGAACGAGGACATCTCCAATGCCCTGGTTTGGAACACCTCATCCTGGGTGCAGATGAGGCGTAGACAGAGGAATTGGGAGTATGGGGATAGAATCCTTACAGGAAGCAGGGTGGGAAGAAGTGTAGTCCAGATAGCCATGGGAGTCAGTGGGTTTGTAGTGGATGTCGAGATAGTCAACATGGATTTGTTATGGAACAGTGGTATCTGACTAATGTGAACTCTGAGTAAGGAGGATTGATGAGGGCTGTGATTGACTTGTCATCAACCAGAGGATACATATTCAAGTTATTTGGTGAAGGAGCCAGAGGAGAGAATGATCGTTGTTTTGCACTTTAAGTTGTCATTGTTTGAAATTGATCATCTGGCATGGTATTTTGCAAGTTCGAAGGCAACTCATTCCTTCTCAGAGTATTGATATTTTAATACTTCCATAATTATAGAGCTATTTTAATGCTTCTATTGTCTTTGCTTCATTGGAATTCTGCTATTTGTCATTCAGTTCTATATGTATTTAAAGCATCCCTTTTCTGTCAAGACAGCTACATTTCTACTTCCCACTTTACAAATATTTTTAACCTTTAACTGTTTCCCCTTTTAACTACATCCAGTTACATCTACAGGCAGCACAGAGGCGCAGTGGTACAGTTGCTGCCTTACAGCGCTAGAGTCTTGGCTCCAACTACGGGTCATATCTGTACGGAGTTTGCACATTCTTTCTGTGACTGTGTGGGTTTACTCCAAGTGCTTTGGTTTCGTCACACATTCCAAAGATGTGCAGGTTTGTAGGCAATTTCTGTAAATTGCCTCTGGTCAGTTGGATGCTAAACTGTTAAAACATAGAATTAGTGTACGGTTGACATTTGGTCGGCATGGACTTGGTGGGCCGAAGGGCCTGTTTACTCGCTGCATCTCTAAACTAAATTAAATCCTAATTGTCATGTTTCTGTTTTTTTTAGTTTCCATCCTGGTTTTATAGTTCTTGCTTAAATGTACACCTTGTCCAGCGCAGCTGGGGAACGGCAATAACTGCTGTTGCTGATTCCCGCATTCAGAGGTCAAGAACAAAATGTGAGGTCTGGGATGTTGGGTGGTGGTGTGAGAGGATGCGGAAACTCTGTCTCGCTTTATGTGAAATTCCCATGACCAACTGCCCGCCCGGAGTTCATGGTGAAAGGACATCGGCATTAAATGTTAACTCTGTTTCTCCTTCCAAAGACGCTGGCTAACCTGCTGAGTGCAGCAAGTTTTTTTTTAACAGTTAAAAATGTTTTTTTGTTACCGCAAGCTAAAAATACAAAAAATGCTAAAGGCTGTTTGTTACATTCTTTAATAGAGTATCATTGCACAAGTGTTGAAGGAAGCAATTGTTTGTCAATTACAATGGCCTCCCACACTGTGGGATTCCCGTACCTATTATTGTGGGGATGCTCCATCTGCTGTAACCAAAATATGTTACAAAGAGATTCATAATAACAAGGGTAGACTATTGTATGTTTCAACTGGATTATCTTTTATTTTTCTACAAACTAGAAAACATAGACTTATTGTAGAACCTAAATATTCTCGGTGATCAAAACAAATTCATCCACTTCCTCTAAACTCACCTGTTTTAATGCAACTTAATTGTGGACTTTCTTTATATCACAATTTCCTCTACAGACCAGCTCTAAAACTGGGAACTTGGAATGTCCGGACAATGATGCCTCTCTGAAAACCTACAGGACATCAGCGATTCCAAGAAAACAGCTGTCATAAACGACGAACTCAAGAGAATCAACGTAGACATAGCCACCCTTCAGGAAACAAGGCTGGCAAACCCGGGCACAGTGAAGGAGAAGGAGTACACATTTTAGTGGCAGGGGAAGGACTCTGACAAGCCCAGAGAGCATGGAGTAGGCTTCACAGTAAGGAACAGCCTGCTGAACATGGTGGAACTAGACAGTAATGGCTCAGAGCGACTCCCGACTCCCCGCCTCAACACCACCGCAGGCTCAGTCACTCTTGTCAGCGTGTATGTCACACACAAAGGACAGGTTCTATGAGAACCTCGCATCTATCATCAGCAGCATCCCCAGCAAGGATGAACTTGTTCTCCTGGGCGACTTCAACGCCAGAGTGGGTGCAGACCACAAATCGTGGTCTTCCTGCCTTGGGCAGTTTGGTGTGGGCAAAATGAATCAGAACGGAGAGCGACTGCTTGAGCTGTGCACTTACCATGACCTGTGCATCACCAACTCGTACTTCCAGGCAAAGCCCTAGCATAAGGTTTCCTGGAGGCACCCACGCTCAAAGCATTGGCATCAACTGGATCTGATCCTAGTCAGACGTGCCGTCATCAAGAAAGTTTCGGGTCAAGATCCTTCTTTCCTACACATCTCTCTTGAGCTAAATATTTCCCATGATCACCATTTAAATCATATGGTTTTCTATTTTTTTTATATGGTAGCAATCTTAACAATTATTCATATTGTTTTTACCGAGTTCATCACTTAACTTACATACATCCTAGACTGATATGCAGCATGAAACAGGCACTTCATCAAGTCTGCATCTAACATCAAGCTTACATCGACACTAATTCCATCTTATCAAAGTAGTGTAGTGGTAAAGTTGCTGCCTTACAGCACCAGAGACCCTTGTTCAATCCTGACAACTGGTACTGTTTGTATGGAGTGTGTACGTTCTTGTGACTGCATGGGTTTTCTCCGTGACCCTTGATTCTGTTTCTATGTGCTCTGGCTTCTGTAAATTGTCTCAATTGTGTAAGATGGAACTAATTAACTAATATATGGGTGATCGTTGATTGGCGCAGACTTGGTGGGCCGAAGGGCCTGTTTCCGTGCTATATATCTAAACTAAACTAAACTCCTCTTAGATTGTGTCCTTCACCCATATGCTTGGAACAATTTACAATGACCAGTTATGGCTCATGACTTAATTTCCAACGATTTATATACTTGGAAATCATTGAGAAATTACACCTTTTCCCTTAATCTGTTATTAACATTGGCTGCAAATAGCTGAGGCCCAAATACTGATGTTCATTCTCCACACGAGCTACACCCTGTAGTGTCCATTATTCTTTTGTTCATTTTTACCAATTAACTAATCCTCAATGCCACGAGGCATAAACTTCTTTAAGTAATATGCTGTGCATCATATTAAATGTTTTTGAAAATCCAGATGCATTCAATCCACTAATCCCTCTCATCCATCTCAAATGACACCTCCAAAAATATTGTCAAATAACACTTCCCTGTTATAAGTGATGTGGACTCTCTCTTTAAGAGTTTTCACTACCTGGTTGCGAATAATATTCTACTATTCTTTATGCGTCAGATGTCAGTCTAATTGGTCTGCATCTGCCTGGTTTATTTCCTGGTGCAATCTAGCATGACAAAGTAATGTTTGCCACATTCCAATCTCTGGCAGACATTCTACAATCTAATAACTTATTGAAGTTCTAACCAATACATCCTCCAACGCAATGATCATTTTGAAATGGGTCGGATGATGTGATCATATCTCTGATCGGGGCTTGTATCAATTACGTCCAGGGTATTTTTCATCTTTCTGGACTTTTTCTTTACTAATACTATTTAACATTCCCATCAGACCCTTGATTCTGTTTCTATAACAACAATCAAAGATCTGCCATTTCTGTAGAAAAGGACACGTGCTAAAAGTCAACACATAATTGTCTTGGAAGCATAATTCTCTCCCAAACTAGTCGACATTTTCTTGCATGAAAACCTGCATGAAATCATTCCAGATTTGGTACTTGAAGACTTTGGTTTGTGGTGCAGATTTCAGCTTGGAGCCTGGATACCCAGGGAGATTTCGTGTGGAGTGAGGCTGGTTCTAATTGACCCTTTTTTCACTTATCAGACTAATTGTAGCAGGAGTTAGGATCTGGAGTTGTTGGTTTAAACATCCAACCGGATGAGGATATCACCATAATATCCAACTGGATTTCCAAATTGCTGCCCTATCCTCTTATTTTTAGACAATGTTATACTTTGACAATTAGCTCATGAACAACAGAATGCTAGTAGAACTAAATTTGAAATATCATAATTTATTTTAGTTTATTGACTTTCAATTACAACAATAGCACAAAAATATAATTTGGTAGATTTAAGGAGCATAATGATAAAACTGGATTTTTACCACAATATTAAACTGATAGTTCTGCAAAATAAATACTCAATTAAAATATTATAAATAGGCCAATAAAATTCATAGTTTTCATTTTTCACAGAAATGAACATAAACCAAAAACAATTGGTTCTGAACGTAGAACAATGGTGTTATTTACCATAAAAGTAAATTTTCCGAAACATATGTGAACTAGAACGTTCATACATTGTTGCCATTGCTCTTATAAAGAAACAGTTGTAGGAATGAATTTAATGAATCGAACAACTCGAACAGTACTCTCCATATAGAGAACAAAGTTTTTAAGAATCACGTGAATTGCCACTTGCTTATCCCAGTCCCTCTTTGAAGATTGCTCCTGAATGAAAGCCGCCCCATTACTTTTATCCTGCTGAGCAATGCGTTCGCGGATGTGGCTCTATGAACAAAAGAGGAAGAAAACAAGAATTAAAGCTAATTTTACATAGTTAATGTGAAACCATAGTACTTTAAAATCAAGATATTAATCAAGACATTTCTAAAAATGTGCCAGGTCTTTGATAGCTATTATAGAAATAGAAGTAAGAGTGTGTAGAGTGTGTGAAACTTGAGAAAATAGTATTAGAATGTGAAACTTAAAGAAAACAGTATTAGTAATTTGATGGGATATTTGGTGTAAACTGCTGAGAACTTGTAAAAAATCCTGCCTTTCTTTCTTTTACTGGTTTCTTCAGATGACCACGGATGTTAAGGGAGTTTGAGTGTAAGCTCTAGAAATGTAACCCTTGTTCCTCGTAGTTTATAATGCATGCCAAGGCTGCACAGAAGTTGTAAAGCAGTAAGTTGTGATTGAAGTGCATCAATGGTAGGTAGAACTATGCCCTGGCTTAGGTACTAATACGATAAAAGAAAATAATTGCACTCTATTTTATTATCAGTTTATTTACACTGATCCATACATCTACAACCCACTCTATATAAATAAATCTCGCATTTATAGTTAAATATTTGTTCAAGAGGGATAAACTTGTGAAGTAGGCAGGGGTACAAAGTTGTACCATCAGGGTTAAGTAAAAGTAGGTTTGTTTGAAGAATAAACACAAGCATAACTCAAATGGCCAAATATCTGTTACTCCATTGCATATTCTGTACTATTCTATGTAATTCTACAAAGACTATTCAATCTCCTACATGGTCCAAACAGTTTTTATACTGTAAACTGTTGTTACCTCCAGTGGGAGCAAGTCAACCAAAATCTTTGTACTGCTCAGCATTGCATCCACTTGACGACTATCATGCTTAATCCACTGTCGCACAAATAACAGGTACTTTTTGTACTCCTGAAATCTCTTGATAATCTTGGATAAACATTTTTTCTGCAAAGAATACAAAAGTGCAACATAATTTCAGAATTTTGTACATCGTGTCAGACAATTTTATTAAAACATATTGGGGCTATAAAATAACGATGTTTCCTAATGTGGAGCTTTTTGCAGCTACTAGGAAGGGTAATCACAGTTGTGGAGGCTGGTGTGGGGGAGGGGGGGTGTGGGGGAGGGGGATGTGGGATGTGGGGGGGGGGAGGGGGACGTGGGGGAGGGAGGGGGGGGGGTGTGGGGGAGGGGTGTGTGGGGGAGGGAGGGGTTGGTGGTGGGCGGGCTGTGGGGGAGGGGGAACCATCAAAACCTTCATAACTTTTGTACTATTTCACCGATCGGAACAAAACTTATTTGACTTGCAGCAGAGGAGTAAGGTGGGACAAAATTGTAGTGCGATGAGGGATTGTTTTTGTGCAAATTTAATTACAACGCAGAAAGGAAGTGGTCAAGATGAGAGTTTTAGTAATATATAGATAGTAATCAATTTGTTTGCAGCAATGCTTCACAAACACTAGGGGTAAAGGCTCCAAAGGATCTATGCCATTGATACTGAAGTTGGTGTTGCAATACACTTTCTGAAGGTGTTTTGGGATAGACATAGACATAGGCAACAGACAATAGGTGCAGAAGTAGGCCATTTGGCCCTTTGAGCCAGCACCGCCATTCAATATGATCATGGCTGATCATCTAAAATGAGTACCCCGTTCCTGCTTTTGCCCCATATTCCTTGATTCCTTTAGCCCTAAGAGCTAAACTCTCTCTTGAAAACATCCAGTGAATTGGCCTCCACTGCCTTCTGTGGCAGAGAATTTCACAGATTCACAACTCTGGGTGAAGACGTTTTTCTTCATCTCAGTCCTAAATGGCCTACCCCTTATTCTTAAACTATGACCCCTGGTTCTGGACTCCCCCAACATCAGGAACATTTTTCCTGCATCTAGCCTGTCCAATTCTTTAAGAATGTTATATGTTCCTTCATATCCAACTGAGAGGAGACAAGGAAGCTCAGTTAAAAAACTCATGGATTAAAAATTCCACCAGTGTACTATTCTCTCAACACTGTTCCTCAATCAGGAATATTCCACTATTTTCAAATCTATAGTTAATAAAATAATTAGCTCCAATGTTTTCAGTATCTCCACTGAATTAGGTAATTTTAAAAGAATTAATCAATGCCTGGAACAAATAAAATTCCAGATACCACTTTTCCTTGAATAATAGAACTGTTTGTGCAAGTCCATCTTTTCACTGGAAGCAAGTACATTAACCAATACAATGCTGCAAGGTCCAACATTAATAATAAGTGAAATATCTCACCTTTTGGAAGTTTCCTTGGAAACATTTATCCCTCTTTCGAATCTGTGGGAGGTCCATTTTGTATATCTCCAGTGAACTTGCACTTCCATTGCACATGAGAAAATAGTTGCATAACTGGGGAAAATATAGTATTTTGTTAGTCACCACCTCTACCTAATTGGTTGTTATGGGGAATCGATGGACAGTGGGGATCCTCAGGAGTAGTGTAAACAGGACACCATCATGAGGACATAGATTCATAGATTAATAGAGCATGAAACGGATCTTTCAGAACAACCTGGCAATGCCAACCAGTGTCTTTCTGTTCTAATCCCATTCACCTGTGTTTGGTCCATATCTCGCCAAACCTTTCCTATTCATGTACAGGTGCGTGCGCAAATGGCTTTTAAACATTGCAACTGTAACTACCTCTACCACCTCTGGCAGCTTATTATATACTTACCACCCTCTATATGAAAACCTTGTTCTTAGATTCCCACTAAATCTTTCCCCTCTCATCTTAAATCTATGCCCTCTAGACTCGCCTACACTGAGAAAAAGATGGTGTCATTTCATCTGATCCATGCCCATCATGATTTTCTAAACTTTATATGGTAAACCCTCGGTATCCTTCGGTAGGGAAATCATACCCAGCCTATCCAATCTCTCTGCATGGCTCAAGCCCACCAGTTCAGGCAACGTTGCATGAATCTTTCCTGTGCTCTTTCTAGCATCCCCAAGTTCAACAATGGCAGGGCCCAGCAGATGAGCGTTGATGACTGGAGCATATATAACTATATTCAAACTGAAGTGTCAAATAGATTATCATCCTGATAGCTCAACCATCACAAAAGTCAACAAATAAAAGCAGCCCATGTCTGAATGCGATAAGTTTGCAACTACATTCAGGCCTGGGCTGATGAGTGACAAGTAACATTTACAGCACAAAATGCCTGACAATAACCATCTTCAACAAGAGACAGTTTAACTATCTGCCCTTGCCATTGAATGGGTATTCCATTGCCATCCTTTGAACCATTAATATTCTGGGAGGCTCCGGAACTAGGAACTCAGCTGAATTGGCCACATAATACCATGGATACAAGAAGAGTTCAGAGGCTGGGTATTCTGCAGTGAATTATTCACCTCCATAGACCCAAGTCCTTTCACTATCTATGGCACCAGTCAGGGTTGTGATGGAATATGCCCCACTTGCCTGATAATACAGTTCTAACATCCTGGATGCCATGCAGGACCAAACAGCACATTGTTCTGGCACCTCATCATTCACCATGATTATCTAACCATGCCCTCCACTACTGCCACACCCCTTCTACAAAATACACTGAATTTCCTTGTCCCAACTATTTGTAACCTATACCAGCAAGAAGTGCAAGGGTACAAGGCAATCGATTACCACCACCTGCAGGTTCTTGTCCAGGTTCAACACCATCCTGACCCTTATATGACCCTTTTTATTGATCGGGACTAAATCTTGGAACACCCTGCCTACAGCACCATTAGAGTACTTTCACCAGAAGCACGATAGTTCAAGAAGGTGGATTGCCATCACCACCTTCTTAAGTGCGATTAGGGCAATAATTGTTGGTCAAATCGTGACAATGCAATATAAAACGAAAGAATATATGAAATACCACTACTTTCACAAAATAACTCGCAGCGATTTACTAATATTCACGTCAAGCTCATCTGAAGGATTTCCCCAGACCCACCTGCTGTTTCTGCTGTTCCATGGCAATGTTCCAGATGAACAGGGCCAAAGGTTCAAGATTCAATACTGCAGCATCTCTGGGATCTTCAGTCGTTCCGAGGAAGTCTTCAGATTCTCCCGAAGACTCAAGAAGAGGGGAGGCGTGCACTTGCGATATCAGTGCGGCTGTCAGGTACATCAGCACCAGGACATGCAGGCAGAGGTCTGGAAGAGAGAGACAAGGTTAGTGCCAGAGTCTTCCCAAAGCCAAGGGCCAGTAGCAGAGTGCAGTGAACAAAGTTTGTACTAACAGTGCAGCGAGGGCATTGTCAGGGTTGCAGGGATCGTCAGTGTGGAGTTGTCTGAACAAGGAGTGTTGAGATGTTTGCTGCAGCTTAGACATCATTGCCCCCTTATTTATTGTCCTGGACTAGTCGCTGTTTTTCCCAGTGAAAACCCCTGCGACATCATAAAAAAAACGAAGGCTAAAAATATTCTAACATGTAAGCTTTTTTCCAATTTTTCTATTGGGGTAATTAAGGAAGTTACCAAAAAAGATTATTCCCCAAATCATAGTGAAAGTGTGGTTGAAAAACCTCTAGTAAAAATTAAATTACAGGATGATACTTGCACTTTCTCTCTTATTACTCATCTTCCAGAAGCTTATGAAGTACGGGGAGTACAGTGTACTATCCAGCCAATACTTTCTGACAGTTGAATAGTTGTATAGTGCTCATTTGTTTAGTTTTGCCTGTTTGGACAAGTGAATTATCTCTACACTCTGCAAGTCTTGTTGGGCCAGCCTTCAATTCCATGTGAAAAATAATTGCATTTATTCTGTCCGCAAAGTTAAAACTGGACTCCTCCAACCCCCCTAACATTGTACCCAGGCTCTTTGAGCAAAACAACTATCATGGCAGAAAATTTAAAATAAAAAGTGAATTCTAGAAATATTAGTTTGGACAGGGAGCATCAGTCAAGGAAGATTCAGACTGATATTTCTGGTCCAGGAACCTTTATTAGAATCAGCTCCAGGTGCTCTGGCGGCAGGAAATAGGCCATCCTGCTGTGAGTGCCTAACAGATAGCTCATGAAATTGGATTGTGAGCATTGGACTTTGAATTTTTCTTTGGAGCCTTGGAGTTCATAAGAGGCCTAGGCATTAAGTTACTCTTAGAATTCATTCTGTGGAGAAGTATAAGCTGATCATTGGTCACCTTTGAGCCTGGTGCCTGGTGCATGGTTCTCATCTTTTGAGAAGTATGTGGATGAGGACATTTTCTTTTAAAATGCCCCATCTCATTATGTTGAACACTTGTTTGGGCCTGGCATCATGCCTGGGGTCTGGCATCAGGCCTGGCATCAGGAAACATGGACGTCTACAAGGTAGAGTCCTACCGACTGCGAAGGGCGGTGAAGGACGCAAAAAGGAGGTACAGGGACAAGATGGAGTCACAGATGGAGCAGCAGGACACCAGACGCCTGTGGCAGGGGCTACGGACTGTAACCAACTACCGGAGCACCCCTCCCTCATCCGCAAGTGCCGGCACCTCCCTAGCTGATGACCTGAACTCCTTTTATGCTCGTTTCGAGATGGGCAACACCAACCCAGGTCTGCCGACTATCGACAATACCGCCAGCGGGCTGGCTACCGAAGCTGAAGGGAGGAATGTGCACACATTCTCGCTGTCCGAGCACGACGTGAGGAGGGCTCTGACACGGGTGAACACGAGGAAAGCTGCAGGCCCCGATGGCATTTCGGGGCGAGTACTCAAGTCCTGTGCTACACAGCTAGCTCCAGTGCTCACTACAATATTCAACCTCTCCCTGGACAAGTCCGTGGTCCCTGCCTGCTTCAAAAAATCCATCATTGTACCGGTACCAAAAAATGCCTCCCCAACCTGTCTGAATGACTACCGTCCGGTGGCCCTTACCTCGGTAGTCATGAAATGCTTTGAGAGGCTGGTGAAGAAACACATCTGCGCCTTCCTCCCTCGCAACATGGACCCGTTGCAGTTCGCATACCGTCCAAACAGATCCACGGACGATGCGGTCTCCCAGGTCTTGCACACCGCTCTCTCTCATCTTGACAGCCAGAAGGGGGGCTACGTGAGGATGCTGTTCATAGACTTCAGTTCAGTCTTCAACACGATAGTCCCCACCAGACTGGCTGGGAAGCTACTGGAATTGGGGCTCAACACCTCCCTGTGTGCCTGGGTCCTGGACTTTCTCACCGCCAGGCCCCAGGTAGTCAAGCTGGGAGGGAATACATCGAAGTCCCTCACCCTGAGCACAGGATCGCCCCAGGGTTGCGTCCTCAGCCCCCTACTGTACTCCCTGTACACACATGACTGTGTGGCTAGGTTCAGCTCCAACTCAATAATTAAGTTTGCTGATGACACTGTGGTGGTGGGCCTGATCTCAGACAACGATGAGAAGGCCTACCGGGAGGAGGTGGCTGATCTAGCACTCTGGTGTTAGGATAACAGCCTCCTCTTGAACATCAAAAAAACTAAGGAGCTGATCGTGGACTTTAGGAGGGCACATCATCCGAGGACGTACACTCCATTGAGGATAAATGGGGATCCTGTGGATAGGGTGAGCTGTTTTAAATACCTGGGAGTCCACATCTCTGAGGATATGACATGGACATCACACGCCGCAGCACTCGTGAGTAAGGCAAGGCAGCGCCTTGACCACCTCAGGCAATTGAGGAAATTCAGAGTGTCTCCGAGGATCCTCCAGTGCTTCTACGCAGCGGCTGTGGAAAGCATCTTGTTCGGAAATATTACCATCTGGTTTGGGAATTGCTCTGCCCAGGACAAGAAGGCTGTGCAGAGAGTAGTGTGCTTGTCCCGAACGCACTATGGGAACTTCACTCGCCCCCCTGCAGGAACTATACATCAGGAGGTGCAACTCCAGAGCCAATAAAATCATGGGAGACCCCTTCCACCCCTGCAACGGACTGTTCCAGCTGCTACAGTCAGGCAAACGCCTCCGTTGTCATGCTGTGAGAACGGAGAGGTTGAGAAGGAGTTTCTTCCCAGAGGCCATTCGGACTGTAAATCTCACCAGGGACTAACTTTACTGAACGTTTTTCCTTCCAATATTTAACATGTAAAAGAATATGTGTGTGTTTATGATTGTGTTTATAGTTTGTTTGGTTGTTTGTTTGTTTGTCTTTTTGCACAAAGTCCGTGTGCATTGCCACTTTTCATTTCACTGCACATCTCGTATGTGTATGTGACAAATAAACTTGACTTGACTTGACTTGTTTAAGGGAGTCACTACCTTCCTCAGAAGATGTTTCACTTGCTTGGGAAAGTATTGGTATTTGCATTTACTACCTCCCCCACAAATTGAATATTATGTATTTGCATGCTTCATATATCAGCCATGATCATATTGAATGGCGGTGCAGGCTCAAAGGGCCGAATGGCCTACTCCTGCACCTATTTTCTATGTTTCTATATTAAAAAAAGCCATGGCTAGACTTGATTATATCAACACTTTCCGCTCAAGAACTGACCATTTTTAACTTTGAAAAACTCCTTCGTTGCTTTAGCAGTATGTTTGGGATCATTGCTTCGAGCCCTCCGCGGACAGGACGATCTTCACTCCTGTAGCTGGCGACGTTTTGGGCACTCCGCGTCGGGGCGATCCAGCTCCTGTATCGGGGGGATGTCAGTTCCTCCGTGCCGGGCGATCGAATCCCGCATCAGGGCTGGTCGAGCCTCGACGTTCGTAGGAGCTCCTGATTAGCCTCTCCCGAGACTGCGAGCTCTCGGTGGAAGTCCGCTGGCCGCGGTTGGAGTGTTCCCAGGCAAGGGATCAGCTCTGATATTAAGCCTGCGCCTCATGGTGGGGCCCAAGGTCAGTCCGAGGAGGCCTTCATCTCCATTGATGATAGGCCGCAAAGCGACCGGGGACGCAACCCAGAAACATTGCGTCTCCGGCAAGCTAAATAAATGATGGGTCTTTGTCCCAAACATTATGGAGGGCACTGTATTATACTCTTCCAGAGCAAGACAATGGAGATAGTGATCGACTTCAGGTAGTGAAGCGGTACACATACTCCGGTATAAATTGATGGGACCAAAGTAGAGATGGTTGAAATTTTCAAATTCATAGGAGTAAATATCACCAGCAACTTGTCCTGGACTAACCATATTGAAGCAATGGCTAAGAAAGCACACCAATTCCTCTACTTCCTTAGTAAGTTTGGCATGTCCCCAACAACTCTCACCAACTTCTATAGATGCGCCATAGAAAACATTTTATCGGGATACATCACAGTATGCTTTGTGAACATTTCCATCCAAGACCGCAAGAAATTGCAGTGAATTTGGTACACAGCCCCGAAAGACCAGCCATGATTGAACGGTGGAGTAGATTTGATGGGCCAAATGGTCTAATTCTGTTCCTATAATTTATGAACATGAATACTCTAGCCAGTTGGTCTGCACAGGTCTATAACACTCGGACAGGTATGCTGTCTGGGCTGGATACTTTTTGTGGATCCACTCTCTTGAAGAATGCTGACATCAGCCTCAGAGAATAAGATCACAGGGTCATCAGGGGTTGGGGCGGGGTGGAAGATTGCAACCTTTACGTGGTCCGCCCTGTTTTGACTAATGCAATCAACTCGACGTGCACAAACGGAAGATCAAATAGAACAAGTTGTCCTACAACTTTAGGCTGTGCACGCCACACAAAAGAAGAAGAAGGGGTTGGGGCCTCATGTAGGTGTGCCATTGTTCTCCCCCTCCAAGCATGCATAGGCAGCAATATCTCCCAAAAAACTCAGTCATCAGGACTAAGCAGTCCAATTAATTTTCACCTCATCAATCATTCTCAACACTCATTCTATGCACCACTGGGCACAGCAGCTTCTCATATTTATCCATCGCATTCATTAATCCTCCAATGGTATTGTGTTAGTCAGTGTGCGATGGAAGTAGGGTCAGCAGCCACAAAGGCTCCTATATCCTATTCCTCCCAGGGGTGAGTAAGGATGTGATGCAAGGGCATTTTAAAGTGGAGAGATATAGGAAAGGAATTTCAAAGTTTTGGGCTGTATCAGTTGACAACACCAGAACAATTAACATCAGGAATGTGCATGTGGCTGATATTTGTAGGAGTGCAAATATGTCAAAAAGTTATAGAATTGGAGAATAACAGAGAAATGATGTGGAGGATTTGTAATCAAAGATTCTTATCCATTGACCACGTGTGGGCCTATAAACGTGAGGATAATGGATGAATAGGACATTTGTTTGTTTCAATATGTTTATGTTAAATGGGCCTGCCAAGAATGCATTGAAATGATCAAATCTGGATGTAGAGGTGTGAATGAAAATTTCAGCACCAGGAGTTGAAGCAAAGTTGATGCAAGGTTGGGGTCAGGTGATGATCGTTTGCTGGAAATTAAGTATTATTAATGGCCGAGATAAGGGATGCAATTGGGGATTAAATGCAGCGCCGAAATTGCAAACTGTCAGGCTGTTGCCAGAAAGAGCTATGGAGTTAATGGTTATAAAATGAAGTTTGTGTTGGGGGACCAAAGATGATTTTCTGCTCATATAATTTCACCAGTCAGACTGATGTCTATGATTACCATGTCTAAAAGCAAGTGTTCATTGCTCTCTGTCAATATACTTTGACATATTGTATCCCATATGAGGTGAAAGTAGTTTCTTCTTTTGCTGAGCATGTTCAACTGTGTGAAGTTAAGAGGGAACTCCAGAACAATTGCACTGAGAATGTTACACATTGCTCATTGACACTACAACCTGCAAACTCCATACGCTTCTGACAGGCATTAGTTATACACCTCTGTGCTAATTATATTAATCACCTGATAAACTACAATTACTTTGCCTAATAACTATAATTTACTGATCGTGATTAGTTTAAACAACTCAAAGATTCATTATGTAATTTCAAACAAGACTCTTTAACACTTTAATTGTACAATTCTTTAGTTAGCTTCACAACTTCCAAAACTCACTACTTGTGTTCAGATATTACTCACTTGAGATGAACTTCACCTGCGTCCAACTTGGCTAGTTCGTCTCCAAGTACCTGACTCTGGGTCTTCTGTGATGGTTATTCTCTGAAATTGTTGCTGTTGATTATTCTGTGAGGCACCATTTTATACATTTCCTTATATATCCATGATTTTGCTTTGGCTTTGTCAACTCCTTTTCCATCTACATACTTACTGAATTTCTTCAAATATCTGCTGCCACTGTTCCATAATTATTTTAACATTTCACATGCTGGTTCGGTAATTATCAGGTTGGCTGCATATAGCAAAATATCCTCATAGTTTCACTGCTCAGGGTCAAATCACAGAACTGTGTCAGCACAACTTGCCTTTTGCACATTGTTACTAACCAGATACCCAGATGTTCGTGGCAGTGGGCAGGTGCTATAGACCTGCACGGGAAGGTAGACGTTCCCGCCCCCACGAGTCTTGGGCAGACGGAGCTCGTCAGCCTGGGAGGCAGTCCATCTAGGAGAGGGAAAACTCTGATTTAAAACCTCCACTGCCTTGTGGCCACATCCAGTCATGGAAAAGGCTCCAGGAGTAAACCTCAAGAAAATCCGTAGGAGGAGCCATTAAGGCAGTTCATCGTTGTCTCCAACCTCGCTCTGGCAACTCCTGCGACGGCGCTGGTGCCAAACTGTAATGGTCCTGCTGTTCCTTTGGATTGATCAGCGACGTGGAGAGGGGGGACGTGCTGCATGGGCAACAGCCTGTCCTCCATATGACATCGCCCAGGCTTGCATCCGACCATGATGCATCTCCCATGGTCAGTCATGACCGAGGGAGGCCTATTACCCAGATGTTAATCTTATGACCAAGCCTCACCATGCTTCCTTTGTTCTGCTACTCATTACACCTCAATATGGGATCTGCTACATTAAAGGAGTCATCACAATACACGTCACAAATGTGCACATGTGCACCATTTGTGAACCAAATAAGCGAGTTCGGTATTCCGATAAACGCAAAGAATCATGGGATTTGTCAAACGTCATTCGGGGGAAAAAAAGCGAACGCAGCTGTGTATAAATTGTTAACTATTCTACTAATGAATTCATCTAGAATTCTGTCAACTCAATAGCTTTCTTTCTTATTCTGCTGTTCACACACTACTTACACAGTCCCAGTTCTAGTTCAGTTCATTACTCTGCAATTATGAGATATTTAAAAAGTTAAAGAATGTGTTATTTTTATTTAACCCTTAATGTGTTTGTTACTGGAATAACAAAATATTACTTGTGTTTGAAACATTTTCTTATCCTTATTCATAATTTATGTGTAAAAATATATTTAATCTGTGGCAGGCAGTGACTGTATCAGTGTGATGTGGGCTGATGCTTTACCTACAGGCGGTGTGAATGTACCGTTAAGGCATGGGTCGGTAACCTACGGTCCACTATTTTTTCAGTGACTAGAATGTTGTTCTTGCCTTCAGTGGGACTTTGCCAAGAGTTGTCCCAGTGCATGGACAAGGCAGCTCTCTGAGATGGTTTTGACTGGGATGGTTTTACATTGTGAAGTTCATTGTGCCTGAGTTATTGATCAGAGTGAACACCCGTTCCTGTGGACACATCTCACTATGGAGTCTGTCACAGACGGATTCCACCGCTTGTTGGTCAATAATTGGATCGATCTCCTGAACCAGTGGCCGCGGATCTAGGCAGCTGAAATTAGGATGGATAGATTGATTTAGTGGAGCCATACTTATCATTTGCAATCTTCAGGTGAACAGTAGATGTTGAACAGTTTGCCTGTTAGCTACTGGCAGGAAATTGCTTAAATATATAAATCAGAATTATTTGCGGGTTATAGAGTCCTGCTTCTAATTTTCAGGAACATTTGTCCTGATTAAATTCCATCTGTCATTTCTCTGTGGTTTGTAACTGATCATTCCACTTATGTTCCTTTGACATGCAAAATGCTGGCAGAAGATCATAGCAGGGACTTTCATATCCCTGCTCATATGTACAGCACTTGTGGTATCTGATTTCTTATCAAAACATTCACTTTTCAGTCACTTGTTGTGCCTGTAAATACTTCCACAAAGCTGTTTGGTTGGATTATGCATCCAAGTTCTGAAAAACATGCAGGCAAACTGCAATACATGACATAAATCAGCTGCTGCTATATGAAGTGATCAGGAGGCTAAGAAATTCACTATGACAGTGTTAGTCACCTCCACAAGGATCAATATATACATTTAAGTAAATGTCTGCCTGCAGAGGTTACTGATCCTGGTCATCACAGCTTTTGAAAAGCTTTGCTTTCATATGTGTTAGTCCTGAGAGGGCTCTGGACAGCAGTTTGTATACCTGTAAGACTTGGACGATAAAATCAATGGACTGTAGCAGCACCTAGCGGTGGCCTGGGGAGTCACAAACCCTCGCTATTGGCTGGCGCGGTCACGTGATCGCGGGTGTGTTTTCACGGGTTTTTGGTAAAGCATTCATTCAAGCTCCACCCTGTTCGAAGGAGCTTCGTTATTTTGGCTGTTTAAGATTCTCTCGAGTAAATCACTTTATTATCGTTTAAAATAAAGAATTTTATTTTACTCGATCGTCTCGACTCGCCAAATTGGTGACCCCGTCGGTCCGCTCGTTTATTCGGACTTCGACCATGCAAGGCGCCGCTAACCCCAACGTCCATCTTCTCCAGCCAAACGCCGTGGGCCTGAAACTGCCCTTTTTCTGAGAGGAGCAGCCTCAAGTGTGGTTCCCCCTCATTGAGGCACAATTCCACCTCGTTGTGGACGCCACCCGATATTTCTATGTGGTCGGGGCGCTTAGCCAAGAAACAGCCACTCGTTTGCTGCCATAACTGCAGGATCCTCCAGCAATTGGCAAGTACGAAGGCCTCGAGGTCCTGCTGCTCCGCACTTTTGGGCTCGGCCTCCGCGATCGCGCCGCCCACTTGCTCCACATGCACGGTCTCGGCGATCAGAAGCCGTCCACGCTCATGAGCGAGATGCTCGCTCTGATGGAAGGCCACCCTGCCTGCTGTTCGAACAGGCCTTTTTCGAGCAGATGCCCGATGACATCCGCCTGCTCCTCGTGGGTCAGACTTCGCCGACCCCCTGCAGCTCGCTGAATGGGCCGACGAACTGTGACTCGCCAACCGCAGGACAGTGGGTCCATCAATCGGGTTTCCATGCCCGTGCACCAGCAGCCTCGCATAGACGTCCCACCCGCCGCTGCCGTCGCCGCGCCGCAGCCGCAGCCGCCCTCCAGACACCGGGGTAAGCGCCAGTGGTGCTACTACCACCAATGCTGGGGTGCCGAGGCCCGATGATGCCGTGTCCCCTGTTCGTTTGCAGGAAATGCCTCGGCCGATCGTCAGTAGAGGCTATCGCGATTAGCCAGTTCGGGACTGCCATTCCGGACCGCGTCGTGGAGGACTCTGGGGCCATCGTGAGCATCCTTCCCCCAACTGGGCTGGACACCTGTGCCGGTGAGGCCCCATCCTGACTGCCGTCAACCGCAGCACCATTCGCACGTATGACATGCGGACTCTATCCCTCCTGCTCACCGAGTTCCTGAGGCTCGTCACCACCCGCTTTCGTGCGATCGCTTTTAAGCATGGGGTGGTGCACCATATTCCCATTGTGGGACCGCCATTACATGCACGGGCGCGCAGGCTCCCGCCCGACAAGCTGCGGATTGCCAAAGAGGAATTTAGACAGATGGTGGACATGGGAATCGTACGGCGCTCTGATAGAGCAAGTGATAATAAATAATGCACACAGGAATGCCTAGCGGGTATAACATTGCTTGCTGTGCAAACTGCACATTTCCAGTATTGGCCTGATTTAAACAGAAAAACATTGAAATTTACTTTTTATGAAGGAATTTCTAACCATTAGAGTCTACTAAAATAATGATATGGGAATGAGGGAGAACTGTTTTTTCTGTTCTCTTTCTGCACTTTGCTATATAACACGAATACAACAGCACATGCGTAGAAATTATATATTTGTCAAATTAAAATTTCAGGAAGAGTGGGCCACAAGGCTCAAAATGCAGAGGAATATGAGGGCCATAAATCCTGAATATTATTTAACAGTTGGCAACAATGATAAGCTAAATTTAACACGTGCTGGAAGTTATCACACTCAAGTTCAAGTTCGTTACATTTATTGTCACATGTACCAATTGGTACAGTGAGATTTGAGTTACCATACATCCATACAAATAAAAAGAACACAATGCACGATAGAGTGTAACATGAACATCCCCCATAGCGGAAACAACGTTTCCCACTGTGAAGGTAGGCAATCAAAATCCATAAGCAGAGATTTTGCAGCCTGTAACCTGAGGGGTACTGCTCCTGACAAGAGGGTAAATTGTACATTCCTGGTCTTAGTCTTAAAATGGGACGTGTGCTGTTGGCAATCAGGGAAGACATGCTTTGACCTGTAAGAAACTATTTGCTGACAGGCACAAATTAAAGCTGGAAATATGTTTGAGTAGTCAGAAGAATGTGCTTAACTATCTTGCTAATCCTGGACTTGCTGATGGTGGTTTTTTTTGTGCATTTTATTTGTCCATGTGTGTCTGTGTTTGAATGCAGAATTTGAATTCCCAACATCTGTAATCCCATTGCATTGGCCATTGAACCAACATCTACTCTGCCAATACTGTACACTACCTGGTATGCAATGGTCATCCCATGTTAAAAGAGTTCACACACAGAATTTCCATTCCTCAGAATTGATGAAGCAGCATTTAAGCAATCTATTCAAGCAAATTATTCTTGATCCCAAGGACCTGCGTAAGAAGTGAGAAAGCTGTCCCGCCCACCCCAATTTTCTGAGACTTCCATACCATGTGATTTAAATAGCGAGGGAATAGGCTTGATATGACGAGTAAAAAGAAAAAGAACCAGTTAACAATACTAAATACTACCTGTGAAGAATTTGGTTTTCTTGATGTCTGGAGGCATTTTCACCCTCTAGAAAGAGACTATCAAAAAAGCTCATCAGCGCCTCTACTTCCTGAGAAGATTACGGAGAGTCGGATTGTCAAGGAAGACTCTCTCTAACTTCTACAGGTGCACAGAACTTCGAGAGCATACTGACCGGTTGCATCGTGGCTTGGTTCGGCAATTTGAGCGCCCTGGAGAGGAAAAGACTACAAAAAGTAGTAAACACTGCCCAGTCCATCATCGGCTCTGACCTTCCTTCCATCGAGCAGATTTATCGCAGTCGCTGCCTCAAAAAGGCTGGCAGTATCATCAAAGACCCACACCATCCTGGCCACACACTCATCTCCCTGCTACCTTCAAGTAGAAGGTACAGGAGCCTGAAGACTGCAACGACCAGGTTCAGGAATAGCTACTTCCCCACAGCCATCAGGCTATTAAACCTGGCTCGGACAAAACTCTGATTATTAATAACCACTTTCTGTTATTTGCACTTTACCAGTTTATTTATTCATGTGTGTATATATTTATATCATGGTATATGGACACATTTATCTGTTTTGTAGTAAATGCCTACTATTTTCTGTGTGCTTAAGCAAAGCAAGAATTTCATTGTCCTATACAGGGACACATGACAATAAACTCACTTGAACTTGAACTTGTACTATACACATTACTCAATATCGCACTCAGTTTACTCCAGAATAGACTATTTCTTAATGCAGAAGGAAGACTGTTATGGGGTAACGGATTGCAGAATTGGTGTGGCAGATGTATCAGACCATAATGCCATATACTTAACAATTCAAATGGACAGTGGAAGGAAAAACACAGTGTGGCATTTAAATGTTGGAATACTGAATGATAAAACAACTGTTAATGATATTAAATTGGAAATCAAAACTTAGCTAGAGGAGAATGAATGGGGCTCATTGAAGGCTGTAATATGAGATAGGTTAATAGCTAGGGTATCAAAAGGCCAGAATGAAAACATATAATAAGTTGATATCAGACCTGAAGGATTTAGAACAGAAGTACAAAAATAATAAGGACCAGAGAACTTATAAACAAATAGAAGATTTGAGGGAACAAATGGATGGAACATTGGGTCAAGAGGCGGAGAAAAAAGCAAGATTTGTTAAACAGGCACATTATGAGCTAGGCCCTAAATCCACTAAAATACTTGCCCGGAGGCTACGCAAACAACAGGCCGACAAAACCATACACAAAATTAAGGTACCCATGTACGCAGAAATGAAAGAGTGATCCAAAAGAAATAGAATATATCTTCCAGGAATATTATAAAGAATTATATACACAAACCTCTACAGTAGATGGGGAATCAATGAGGATTTTTTAAAGTACAATAGATCTGCCCTGTATTGGAGAGACACAAAATAAAATAATCGCAGCAGAAATATCACTGGAGGAGATAGAGAAGACAATTGGTAGGATGAAAACAAACAAGGCCCCAGGCAGCGACAGTTTCCCTATAGAATGGTATAAAATATTTCGGAATGAGCTGAACCCACTTCTTCTGAGAACCTTTAACTAGATTGTCAAAGAAGGCAAGACACCTCCATCATGGAAAGAGGCAATTATAATATTCATCCCCAAAGAGAACAAAGACAAGGAAAATTGGACCAACTACAGACCGATATCAATTCTAAATGTGGACTATAAATTATATTCTTCAATTATCTCCAAACGATTTGAAAAGTTCATGCCAGATTTAATTGATGAAGACCAGACTGGTTTTAAAACAGGCAGACAAACAAAGGACAGTATTAGAAGAACCCAACATATAATACACAAGATTCAAAAGGAAAGTACGCGCGCTGTCCTGATAAGCCTAGATGCGGAAAAGGCTTTCGATAGGGTTAAATGGGAATTCTTATATCAAACACTAGAAAGATTTGGCTTTACCGAAGATTCAATTCAAGTTATTAAAGCATTTTACCACCTACTGCAAGAGTAAAGGTGAATGGGTCCTTAACTGAGAGATTTGTGTTAGGAAGAGGAACGAGACAGGGATGTTATCTTAGCCCTACACTGTTTGCTATATATATTGAACCAGTGGCTCAAGCGATGCGTCACGATAGGGAGAGAGAGAGAGCGAGAGCGAGAGCGAGAGAGAGAGAGAGAGAGAGAGAGAGAGAGAGAGAGAGAGAGAGAGAGAGAGAGAGAGAGATAGAGAGAGAGAGAAAAGTCAGCGCTCCTCGGACAATATCGCCCCGCTGCCTTGGCCGTCCCTGTCCAACGCCAAGTGCCGCCGCCAAAGGGGGAGGCAGTTGGGATCTCCTCGCCACCGCCTCCCCTCCTCCGCCAGCCAACAGCCAGGTGCGGGGCCGAGCTTTAGGATCTTTGGTGCAGCTGCTTCAGACGGCGGAAGGAGGCCTCCCCCTCCCTCCCTCCTCCCGGCCTCGGCATGCGGGAGGGTTTGTTTTGAAAGCGTTTTTTCACCATTGGCAGAGTGGCAGGCAGCGGCTGCTATCAGGGCGGGTGGGGTGCGGGAGGAGGAGGAGATGGAGCCGCTGTCGTGGCCGCTGCTCCCGCTGTGCGGGGCCCATCATTCGCTCTGACCCTTCGTTACCCTGCACCTGGTATCTTTGCCTCGCAATACAGCCGTCGCCGACACAAAACATCACGTTCCTTTTCTCCAGAGATGCTGACTGACCCGCTGAGTTACTCAATTTTTTTGTGTCTATCTTCGGTATAAACCAGCATCTGTAGTGCCAAGCCAGGCAAAATGACTCCGTTTAGGTTGCCCGGCGGCACTTTGGGTGGTCAATGGCACCCGGGCAACCGTTAATTTTGAGTATCTTCAATCTTCCAATCAACCTCATTGCAGCCCTTGCACTCTTTTTATCTGCATTTTTTATGTAGCTGTAAAACTATATTCTGCACTCTTTCTTTTCTCTTTTTGCATTATCTGTTGTACTCGTGTGTGGTATCATACACCCGCAGAGCACAAAGAACAATGTTTTTCACTGTATCTCAGTACACTTGACAATAATAAACCAATACCGATACCCAATGTTAGTGGTCATGACCAGGAACTGTCTCTGGCTTTTCCCGCTGAGTGGATCCCCCCCCGTCTAAAAAGTTTGAAAAGCTCCGCACTGAACACATGGTCTCCAGTCTTTTTTTTACAGCATCTCAGAATGTCCACCGAAATAGCTGACAGGGAGACATTTTATGTTTTTAAAGCAAGAGGAACAACGGTGCCCCTGATGATTAAATTAAATTTAGTTGTCAGTGGGATTTCCATCTTACCACACACACCATGACATGTTCTTACCAAAATGTAAATGAAATGTATCTCCTTTCAATTGCATATGCAAATTTGCTTAAAGAAACTCAGTATGTTAGCAAAAACAATCAGTCCTAAAGTCTAAGATATATTTTTAGTTTTGTTTAGTTTGGTTTGGAGATACAGCGTGGAAACAGACCCTTCAGCCCACCAAGCCCACGCTGACCAGCGATCCCCGTGCACTAACACTATCCCACACACACTAGGGATAATTTACAATTTTACTAAAACCAATTAACCTACATTGTACTATTCTACAACTCTCTGCAATTTATTGCAATGATACCAGGAATACCAAAGAAATGCTGCAGATGATGGGCACCTATAATTAAAATACAAAATGCTGAGAATTCTCAGCAGGTTGGGCTGAATCTGTGCGGAGAAACAGAACTAAAATTCCAGATCAAAGGCCCTTTGTCAGAACTGGGATGAATTCAAAAGAGGCTTGTAAAACTGCAAAGAAAGGGGTAATGGTTCTGATAATATTGGAATGACCATGGATGAGCTGGAGGCTAGGTTTATTGATTGAGAGCAATAGGAAAGTGAGAACAGACAAAATAATCTGGGGTTTAAAATGCAGAGCAGGCAGTTCAAGCTGGGTGCGTCCTCCACTCCCTGCAAAAAAGAGAAATAAAAGAGAAATAAAGTCCTCCATGGTCGGCTGATCCAGAAGATTAAGATACAAGGCATCCTCAGTGGATTGACCATATGGATTCATAACTGGCTTACTCATAGGAGACGGAGGGTTGTGATGGAAGGACATTATTCCTGCTGGAGGTCTGTGGCCAGTGGAGTTCTGTAGGGATCTGTTCCTGGACATCATTTGTTTGTGATACATATAAATGATGTGGACATAAATGTACATGTATAATGTTAGGATCAGAGTTACCATGGTTGAGAATCCAGCCTCACAGCGATAGGTTAAGGGGGACTGGACCAATAGGGTCAGGGCCCTCTTCAAAAGAACAGGACAGTCCTTCACTTTGAACCAAAACATGGCGAGCTCTTGTTCCATTAAGTCACTCTCGGTAAAATTCATCCTTCGCAGTCACGTCAGTATCGCTGATGGCACCGTTTTTAACGGAAAAGGGTCGGATGAACCACTCATCACAAGAGCGGTCGTCCAGTCCAGGGAAGTAACGTTCGATGGCTTCACTAATTGCCAGAAGGTGGGTTGAGATCTCCTCGTGGAAGTGGCATTCAGCATCTGGAGTAGCATCCAGGAGAGTTGTCATCTCAGGGAAGATAGTCGTATCACCGTCCTTGACTCTTCTCTGGTAAAGGTTCCTCTTGAACGCTGCCCTTTGCCACGAGCATGTGTAGCATTGGGAGGTTTCCTTGAAGTGACAGGTTCAATGAATTCACCTTGGCGAAGAAGTCAGCCAAGTAAACAACCTTCATCACGAACAGTTCATCCGGCATCTTTCCATGAAACTGATTCTTCTTCTCAGTCCACCCTCTCTCCAAGAACAGCGCTCTTCCTCTCGAAGTTGAATCACACGATTGAGAACTTTACCACGCGAAAGCCAGCACACCTCTGTGTGGAATATCAGAACAGTGAAACCGGCGCCCATTTCTTCACACAACGTTTTGAAGATTTTTGAGTTTGTTGCGCTCCCTCGGATGTGGTTCACAATCTTCACCACATCTGAAAACACTTCTCGAAGACCAGGAGGGAGAGTCTTCATCGCTAAAACATGGCAATGTATCATGCAGTGGGTGAAGGTGACATGGGGAGCGACATCCTTCACAAAGTCTTTGAAGCCGGATCTGCAACCGACCATGGAAGGTGCCCCATTTGTACACCCCCCGACAAGGTGCTCTCAACCAAGCTCATGTTTGATGAGGAAGGCTTCCAGCATTCTGAACACATCTTCTCCTTGAGTGGTAGTAGCCAATGGCTCCAAGAACAGGTACTCCTCCTTCATGGCTTCTCCTTTGAGGTAACGAACGTAGACTAGCAGTTGAGAACATGAGGCAACATCTGTTGACTCATCCAGTTGCAGTGAATACACTGGACTGCTCTTCACAGCGCTCACTACTTGCAGTAGAATATCATTTCTCATATCCGAGATTCGACTTTTGACTGTGTCATTCGAAAGGGAAAGCTGCCTGAACTTGTTTGACTGCTGTTTCCCCAGCACCAACTTCGCTGCTTCGAGAAGGCATGGCTTAATAAGCTCTTCACCGATGCTGTGAGGTTTCTTAGTCTGTCCGATTCGATAAGCAATCCGGTATGAAGCCTCCAACGTTGCTTCATTTTGATGAGCTCAGTGACCCGTCCAGTACATCTGGGAGATTCTTTGTGTCTTCCTTAGTGAAGACAGATGCGAAGTACCTGTTCAACTCTTCTACCATTTCCTTGTTACCCATAATTATTTCACCCGTGTCTGCCTTCAAGGGACCCACATTTGACTTTGCTATTCTTTTTCCCTTAACATATCTAAAGAAGCTTTTACTGTCCTTCTTTATATTCCTGGCCAGCTTCCCCCCGTACTTCATCTTTTCAGCCCGTATTACCCGTTTTGTTGCCTTCTGTTGTCCTATGAAAGTTTCCCAATCCCCTGGCTTCCGGCTACTCTTTGCTGTGTTATACGTCTTTTCTTTTAGTTTTATTCTATCCCTAACTTCTCTTGTCAGCCACGGTTGCCTCCTACTCCCCTTAGAATCTTTCTTCCTTTTTGGAATTAAATGATCCTGCGTCTTCCGGATTATGCCCAGAAATTCCTGCCATTGCTGTTCCACCGTCATTCCTGCTAGGATCCCTTTCCAGTCTACCTTGGCCAGCTCCCCTCTCATGCCTTCATAGTCCCCTTTGTTCAACTGCATCACTGACACTTCCGATTTAACCTTCTCCTTCTCAAATTGCATCTTAAAACTAATCATATTATGATCACTACCTCCAAGCGGTTCCTTTACCTCGAGTTCTCTTATCATATCTGGTTCATTGGACAACACTAAATCCAGAATTGCCTTTTCTCTGGTCGGCTCCATTACAAGCTGCTCTAAGAATCCATCTCGGAGGCATTCTACAAACTCTCTTTCTTGGGGTCCTGAACCAACCTGATTTTCCAAGTCTACCTGCATATTGAAATCTCCCATTACCACAGTGGCATTACCTTTGTTACATGCCAGTTTTAACTCCTGCTGCAACCTACATCCGGGCTACTATTTGGGGGTCTGTAGATAACACCAATTAGTGTCTTCTTGCCTTTACAATTCCTCAACTCAATCCACAGTGATTCTAAGGTACACAAAATTGCTGGGGAAACTCAGCGGGTGCAGCAGCATCTATGGAGCGAAGGAAATAGGCGACGTTTCGGGCCGAAACCCTTCTTCAGACTGATGGGGGGTGGGGGGGGGAAAGAAAGAAGGAAAAGGGGAGGAGGAGGAGGAGCCCGAGGGCGGGCGGATGGGAGGGTGGGAGGAGACAGCTAGTGGGTTAAGGAAGGGGAGGTGACAGCAAGGGCTAGCCAAATTGGGAGAATTCAATGTTAATGCCATAAGGACACAAGGTCCCCAGACGGAATATGAGGTGCTGTTCCTCCAATTTCCGCTGTTGCTCACTCTGGCAATGGAGGAGACCCAGGACAGAGAGGTCGGATTGGGAATGGGAGGGGGAGTTGAAGTGCTGAGCCACCGTGATTCTCCACAGTGATTCTACCTCGTCAGTCCCTATGTCTTCCCTCGCAAGGGACTGAATTCCATCCCTCACCAACAGAGCTGCCCCCCCTCCTCTGCCCACCTGCCTGTCCTTTCTATAGGATGTATAACCCTGAATATTAAGTTCCCATTTGCAAAAAGTGAGTAAGGCTGCCACAGGATACAGCAGGCCCAACAACAGAAATGGAAGGGTATATGTTATGTATGGTAAGCTCCATAAAAGCATCGGCGTGATGGCAAGATCTATGAAAGGGCCTCGCCCCGAAACATCACCCATTCCCTCTCTCAGAGATGCTGCCTGTCCCACGGAGTTACTCCAGCTTTTTGTGTCTATCTATGAATGCATTGGTGTGCAGAGGGATCTTGGGGTCTAGGTCCATGCGTCCCTGACAGTGGCAGAAACAAGTAAATAGACTGGTAAAGAAGGTATATGGTATACTTGCCTTTGTTAGCCAGGTCATTGAGTACACGAGTCAGGAGGTTGTGATGCAGTTCTATAAGATTTAGGTTAGGCCACATTTGGAATATTGAGTACAGTTCTGGTCACCCCATTGCAGGAATGATGTGGAGCTTTGGAGAGGGTGCTGAAGAGACTTACCGGAATGCTGTATGGATTATAAGGTATTAGCTACAAGCTATTACAAACTAGGACAAACGTGGGATTGTTTTTTTATGGGATGCTGGAGGTTGAGGGGAAACCTGATAGAAGTATAAAAAATGAGAGGCATAGACAGGGTAGACAGTCAGAACCTGTTTCCCCAGAGTGGAAATGTCAAAGACTGGAGGGCCTCCCTGCCATCTATATCCCTCTCTCTGACATGTCACTCCTCGTTTCTCCTTATCTGGCACATTTTTGCCTCCTTTTCATCTCTAACTTTTCTCATTTAGACCAACTATCAGCATATCAATCCCCCCTAACCTGTACGCACACATCACTTGGCAGACTTTGACCCACCCCTCTCTTTACCAACTTATCCCCCACTATTACAATCAGTCTGACAAAGGGTTCCAACCTGAAACATCGCCTGTCCATTTCCTCCACTGATGCTGCTTAACACGCTGAGTTACTCCAGCATTTAGTGTTTTGTTTAATTTATTATTGAGTCTAGAAGACTGCAACGGCCTGCACAAACGAAGAGGTTCTGTCCGTCAAGATGACGGTGGACCTCATTGTAACAGTGCAGGAGGCCATGTGCTGGCAGAGCAGAGTGTGATGGAGAAGTGGCAGCCAATGAAGGTTGTTGCTGCAGATTGAATGTAAGCGCTCCACAAAGTGCTCACCTAATCTGCGTTTCTCCAATGTGGAAGATTGAAATGCAAGACTAATATTGTTTACGATGACATTAACCCAATATTTCAAAAGAAAATATAAAGGAATCCATGACTATAATAAACTATTAAAGTGTGCAATGTGACTTTTCTGATTGCAGATCATCTCTTAATAACATTTTATTTAGATACAGTTTTCTTCTGTCGCTGCTGCCTGACCTTTCAGCACTGGAGTTAACATTAAGGGATTTTTCGATCATTTATTTTTTGACATCTAGGTATAATAGGAAAGGCCTGAAACATTAGCCAATCCCTAGGATTAAGATGGTGATAAACTGTGATCTTAATCACTGCAGTCTTTCTGGTAAAGATGCTCCCACAGTGTTATTTGGGAGGTAGTTCCCAAATAACTAGGATTTAGATGTAGCAGCCATGAGGGACTGGCATTATATATTCACATCAGGTTGGTTTGCAGAGGACCTTGCAGATGTATTCCAATGGAAATGCCCTGTTCAAGGTAAAGATTGTGCGTTTGGGACCTGATTTTGAAGTAGAGTGGGCGAGTAACTAACTGCCTTGCATTTTGTAGGTGGTGTGCTCATAATGTAATGAGTGAAGGTTTAGATAATTGATGAGGCAGAAATGAAATGGACTGCTTTGGCCTGTTTGGAGTGCTCTCTTTACGATTGATGATGCTACACTTATCCAGGCAAATGGAAAATGAATTAAAGTTAGGAAATTAAAGGAGAATGGTGAAATCAATTTTCTAGGTTATGTAAGATCAAACAAGTCTAATTATCTCTTAAAGAATATAAAATCAAAGAAATCGGAAGATGAATGAATTTATCAATTATTGGTTTCTATTTGAAATGAATAATTTCAGCACTTTGTTCATCAAATTAAACTACATGCCTGATATCTTCGATTTTTAAAGAAAAATATCTGAATGTCTCCGATTCAAACCCGATCACACGATACGGATTTGAAAAGAAATGTTAAATGGTTTAAATGATGTAAATTTCCGAAGATCCGGGGAATGAGTGGGAATTTGCCGCTGGGCATACGCTTTTGAGGAATTTCCTTTCTTTCAAATGGTTCAGCGTGAAATAAAGTGACAACGTTGCAATGACAGGAAATTGGGAAAGGACTGCGATTGCACATGTGGATGTAATACAATTGTCAGCACAGGGAAGTCTTTCAAAGTGGGAGGGAACTGCAAAGGATTTAGTCAAGCAGAACAGAGACAAAAGAAACACACAATTTTACAGTAAGTCAAAAATAATAATATTAAATACTCCGCCCTGACGCGCACAGTAATGTTTTAGGGGGAAAAGAGGTTAATTTTTGTTCTAATTCTGACGGACAAAATAAAATGCAGTCAGGTCAGAGACTTCAGGGGAAAATAATCTAATACTTTGAGTGCCTTACCTTCGTCAGATCTGACACATTTATTTCCGTCTCAGCCCATCGATGACCAATTTCCTATGATTCGCAAATTCTCAACCTTCCAAAATGTTGATGTGTTTTTCAGGCGCCAAGTCATCACTTTTTGTCACAACACGCATTTCCGTGCAGATGTAAAATACAAGATGACGAAAGACATGACTTGGGGGAATGGGACAGAGGCGACGCTGACGCTGGCGCTGGCGCATTATCGTGATGTCCAGACCCGGAGGCTCATTGCCGACCAGTGTCCCGCAGTTGACCGGGAGAGGCAAGGGAAAGGGTTAAAGCGGGAAGAACAGGGAGAAGTGAGGAAAACAGTTGCAGATGGAACTGCATACAACATAGAAATCCTGCTTCATACAACATAGAAGCAGGCCTTTCGGCCCACCACGTCCATGCTGACCATACTCATCTATACAAATCCCTTTACACCATTTCCCCGTTGCTTTCTATGCCTTCGCAACTCGTACTTAATTAAATGCATTTTAAATGTTGTGATAGTGCTGTCCACTCTGGCTGCGCATTCCATATTCCAACCACTGTATCCTCCATGGGAAATCTATGCCCCTATGGGCACACAGAGGTGCAGCTGGTAGAGCTACTGCCTCACAGCACCAGTTACATCCTGACCTCGGATGTAGGCTTCCTCCAGGCGCTTCGGTTTCCTCCCACATCCCAAAGTCGTGCCTGTTTGGGGCTGCTGGAAATTGAACCTTGTGTGGAGGGAGTGAATGAGAAATTGGAATAACAAACCTAGTGTGATCGATGGTTAGCATAGACTCAGAGGGCTAAAGGGCCTGTTTCTATGCTGCATCATTAAACCAAAACAAAAGCAAAGTTCTTCCTCAGATTCCCTGTAAATGTATTCTTCCTCTACCTATATCTATGCCCTCGAGTTTAGATATCTCTGCTATAGGGAAATCTTTCCTACCACCTACCCTATTTGTGCTTCACATAACTTTGTATATATTTGTAAGGTTCCCTTTAGCCCCCTATGCTTGAAGGATAACAAACCCACCTTATCCAGTTTCTTCTCGTATCCAAAATATTCTATCGCAGGCAACATGCTGGTTAATCTTTCCTGCATTCTCCCCAGGGAGAGAGATATTAGAGGACTGGGAAGGGGAGAAGGACACAGGGCAAGTGCTCTCAGTCAAATTGGAAAGAATGAGTGGCAGACCTTCTGAAAGTTTCCAAGGGACCAGACATTAGGATTTGGTGTGCATGGCCAGAATTGGGAATCTTTATGGTTAGCCTTGTGGCTGGTGTTGAGTCCAGTTAGTTAGGTGTGTGCCAGCCAGGGGACTGGTGTGATTTGATGTGGTGGGTTGTGTTGGGTACAGGTGTCACAAGGATCCCTCTGTACTTCACACATCCTCAATCTTTTTTCCATTTAGATAATAATCTGCTGTTAGGTTCTTCTTACCGAAGAGCATGACCTCACACTTGCACACATTAAATGCCACTTATCCAACCACACACTCAATCAACCTGTATCCTGTTATAGAGTGCAAATCGCATCATAACAACATGCCTACATACCTATTTGTATATCATTGATAAATTAGGATACCTTGCGCGCTCCTCCATACTCCAGATAATTACTGTAAACCATAACGTCATCAAATCATATTTTCTGCCCCTCCTGTTATCTTTTAATTTTAATTTCCCTCCTCACTATCTTGCACTATTACTCCCTTAGTTATTTAAACTGTATAACACATTCCATCACTTGAAGCCTCCTCTCTCTAATTTAGACCGCCAGGATATTCACAAGATATCTCATGAGGTTTGATCTATTGCATCATGGAATTACTATTTAGAATATCCCATAGAGTAGGAGTTAAAACTGGCATGTAACAAAGGTAATGCCACTATGGTGATGGGGGATTTCAATATGCAGGTAGACTGCGAAAATCAGGTTGGTTCAGGACCCCAAAAAAGAGTTTGTAGAATGCCTCCGAGATGGATTCTTAGAGCAGCTTGTAATGGAGTAGACCAGAGAAAAGGCAATTCTGGATTTAGTGTTGTCCTATGAACCAGATATGATAAGACAACTCGAGGTAAAGGAACCGCTTGGAGGTAGTGATCATAATGTGATTAATTTTAATGTAATTTGAGAAGGAGAACGTTAAATCGGAAGTGTCAGTGATGCAGTTGAACAAAGGGGACTATGAAGGCATGAGAGGGGAGCTGGCCAAGGTAGACTGGAAAGGGATCCTAGCAGGAATGACGGTGGAACAGCAATGGCAGGAATTTCTGGGCATAATCCGGAAGACGCAGGATCATTTCATTCCAAAAAGGAAGAAAGATTCTAAGGGGAGTAGGAGGCAACCGTGGCTGACAAGACAAGTTAGGGATAGAATAAAACTAAAATAAAAGATGTATAACACAGCAAAGAGTAGCCGGAAGCCAGAGGATTGGGAAACTTTCATAGGACAACAGAAGGAAACAAAACGGGCAATACAGGCTGAAAAGATGAAGTACGAAGGGAAGCTGGCCAGGAATGTATAGAAGGACAGTAAAAGCTTCTTTAGATATGTTAAGGGAAAAAGAGTAGCAAAGTCAAATGTGGGTCCCTTGAAGGCAGACACGGGTGAAATTATTATGGGCAACAAGGAAATGGCAGAAGAGTTGAATAGGTACTTCGGATCTGTCTTCACTAAGGAAGACACAAACAATCTACCAGATGTACTGGAGGACAGAGGATCTAAGGGGGTAGAGGAACTGAAAGAAATTTTCATTAGGCGAGAAATAGTATTGGGTAGGCTAATGGGACTGAAGGATGATAAATCCCCTGGGCCTGATGGTCTGCATCCCAGGGTCCTCAGGGAGGTGGCTCTAGAAATAGTGGATGCATTGGTGATCATTTTCCAATGTTCAATAGATTCAGGATCAATTCCTGTGGATTGGAGGATAGCTAATGTTATCCCACTTTTCAAGAAAGGAGCGAGAGAGAAAACAGGGAATTACAGGCCAGTTAGCCTGACTTCGGTGGTGGGAAAGATGCTGGAGTCAATTATTAAAGAGGTAATGGGGCATTTGGATAGCAGTCAAAGGATTAGTCCAAGTCAACATGGATTTATGAAAGGGAAATCATGCTTGACTAATCTTCTGGATTTTTTTGAGGACGTTACAAGTAAAATGGATGAAGGGGTGCCAGTGGATGTAGTGTATCTAGACTTTCAGAAAGCCTTTGATAAAGTCACGCATGGGTGACTGGTGACTAAAATTAGAGCTCATGGTGTTGGGGGTAGGGTGTTGACATAGATAGAAAATTGGTTGGCAGACAGGAAGGAAAGAGTAGGAGTGAACGGGTCCTTTTCAGAATGGCAGGCAGTGGCGAGTGGAGTGCCGCAAGGCCGCAGCTGTTTACCATATATATTAATGATTTGGAAGAGGGAATTAGGAGCAACACTAGCAAGTTTGCGGATGACACAAAGCTGGGTGGCAGTGTGAACTGTGAAGAGGATGTTAGGAGGTTGCAGGGTGACCTGGACAGGTTGAGTAAGTGGGGAGATGCGTGGCAAATTCAGGATAATATAGATAAATGTGAGGTTATCCACTTTTGCGGCAAAAACAAGGGGGCAGATTATTAACTCAATGGGGTTAGGTTAGGTAAGGGGGAGGTACAGCGAGACCTGGGTGTCCTTGTACGCCGGCCACTGAAAGTTGGCGTGCAGGTACAGCAGGCAGTGAAGAAAGCTAATGGAATGTTGGCCTTCATAACAAGAGGATTTCAGTATAGGAGGAAAGAGGTTCTTCTGCAGTATAGGGCACTGGTGAGACTACATCAGGAATATTGTGTACAGTTTTGGTCTCCTAATTTGAGGAAGGACATCCTTGTGATTGAGGCAGTGCAGCGTAGGTTCACGAGATTGATCCCAGGGATGGCGGGACTGTCATATGAGGAAAGATTGAAAAGACTAGGCTTGTATTCACTGGAGTTTAGAAGGATGAGGGGGAATCTTTTAGAAACATATAAAATTATAAAAGGACTGGACAAGCTAGATGCAGGAAAAATTTTCCCAATGTGGGGTAAGTCCAGAACCAGGGGCCACAGTCTTAGAATAAAAGGGAGGTCATTTAAGACTGATGTGAGAAAAAACTTTTTCACTCAGAGAGTTGTGAATTTATGGAATTCCCTGCCGCAGAGGGCAGTGGAGGCCAAGTCACTGGATGGATTTAAGAGAGAGTTAGATAGAGCTCTAGGGGCTAGTGGAGTCAAGGGATATGGGGAGAAGGCAGGCACGGGTTATTGACAGGGGATGATCAGACATGATCACAATGAATGGCGGTGCTGGCTCGAAGGGCCGAATGGCCTCCTCCTGCACCTATTTTCTATGTTTCTATGTTTCTATGTTTCTATAGAACATTAAAGCCAAATAAACTAATTCTATAGATAATGTAATTTATAATGTATTTGTTTGTTCTGGGAAGGAACATTACTTAGATCTTATTATTTCTTTCCTTTCAGCAATGTATTAAAATGTTGCTCAAAATCTTTGGTGTGGAACTTTGTAATTTTCTTTTACCTGGTGGCACCCTGTTGGACTGTGATAGATTTGCTGCCTCACAGCTCCAGAGACCCAGGTTCGATCCTAGGTGCTGTCGGTGCGGAGTTTGTGCGTTCTGCTTGTAACTGCGTAGGTTTTCTCTGGATGTTCCGGTTTCCTCCCACATCCCAAAGATGTGCAGGTTGTAGGTTAATTGGCTTCTGTAAATTGCCTCTCGTGTATATAATACGAAAATGGGACACATGGTGATCGGTGGTCGGCATGGACTGAAGGGCCTGTTTTCACGCTGTATCACTAAAAACAAGTGCATTTATCTTAATGACCAGCTTTGTAGTCAGTGCTGAAAACTCATGCCTATTGCCCATATCTACCTGGCATCTATAAATGATCCAAGCAATGTGGAAAAGGTGGAATTCTGTTTTCCAACTTTGGTCTCTGGTGCATGTGCAGAAATTGGTACGTCATTGGAGACATACTGAATTTAGCTTTAGCCTTCTGAGCAATTAATGGCATGCTTTCTTGGCCCTTGTGTCAATGTGGATGGACGGGATAAATTATTGGTAATGATTGGTGCTCCGATTTCCTCCCACACTCCAAAGTCATACAGTTTTTGTAGGTTAATTGGCTTCCTGTAAAATTGCAAATTATCCCTGGTGTGTAGGATAGTGCTAGTGATTGCTGGTCGGCATGGTAGGCCAAAGGGCCTGTTTCAACTTTATCTCTAAAGTAAAGTAAAGTGAATTTAGGAGTTTGAAGCTCTTGACCATTTCCACTACGGCACCATTGATACAGATGGGATGGGGTGTGTACTCCACGCTGCTTCCTGAAGTCAAGGAGCAGCTCCTTCACTTTGTGACATTGAGGGAAAGGTTGATGTCCTGACACTAAGCTCTCTCTCTCTCTCTCTCCTCCAATTACTTAATCTCAACATTATTTGAGATCTTGCCCACCACGATGGTGTAAACTGCAAACCTGTAAAAAATTGAGTTGAAGCAGGCTTTGGCCACACATTTTCAAGTGTATAGGAAGCATTGTAACGGGGACGAAACACAGCCTCAATTATCATGGAAGATATTTTGTCGCTTGTCCTTATTGATTGTGATTTATGGGTCCGACAGTCAAGTATCCAGTTGCAAAGCTGAGACTTGCATCCAGGAATTTGGAAATGAGTTTGGTGACGTATGGTAAAATGATACAGGGCTACATGACGCTGTCTTTTGTGGTTTTCCTTTGGACATGAGCGTAAGAATTCTAACTGAAGCATTTGAATTTTCCAAATGTTTGACTGTGTTTATTAAAATTGTCCATTCAAATACAATGTTTACTAATACTTGGAGATGTCTGAAACAGGCGTGGCCATTATTTCTTGCCCATTGTAAACATTCTTTACAAAATGTTATTCATAATGGATCTTAAGACTTGCTAAATCACAGCAGGGGCCAATTAAGCTCATTTATGGGACAGATAAAGAAGGATATTATTGAACCAGGGCAAATAGTGGGCAGTGGAGGCCAAGTCACTGGATGGATTTAAGAGAGAGTTAGATAGAGCTCTAGGGGCTAGTGGAGTCAAGGGATATGGGGAGAAGGCAGGCACGGGTTATTGACAGGGGATGATCAGACATGATCACAATGAATGGCGGTGCTGGCTCGAAGGGCCGAATGACCTCCTCCTGCACCTATTTTCTATGTTTCTATGTTTCTATGTTTCTATAGAACATTAAAGCCAAATAAACTAATTCTATAGATAATGTAATTTATAATGTATTTGTTTGTTCTGGGAAGGAACATTACTTAGATCTTATTATTTCTTTCCTTTCAGCAATGTATTAAAATGTTGCTCAAAATCTTTGGTGTGTAACTTTGTAATTTTCTTTTACCTGGTGGCACCCTGTTGGACTGTGATAGATTTGCTGCCTCACAGCTCCAGAGACCCAGGTTCGATCCTAGGTGCTGTCGGTGCGGAGTTTGTGCGTTCTGCTTGTAACTGCGTAGGTTTTCTCTGGATGTTCCGGTTTCCTCCCACATCCCAAAGATGTGCAGGTTGTAGGTTAATTGGCTTCTGTAAATTGCCTCTTGTGTATATAATACGAAAATGGGACACACGGTGATCGGTGGTCGGCATGGACTGAAGGGCCTGTTTTCACGCTGTATCACTAAAAACAAGTGCATTTATCTTAATGACCAGCTTTGTAGTCAGTGCTGAAAACTCATGCCTATTGCCCATATCTACCTGGCATCTATAAATGATCCAAGCAATGTGGAAAAGGTGGAATTCTGTTTTCCAACTTTGGTCTCTGGTGCATGTGCAGAAATTGGTACGTCATTGGAGACATACTGAATTTAGCTTTAGCCTTCTGAGCAATTAATGGCATGCTTTCTTGGCCCTTGTGTCAATGTGGATGGACGGGATAAATTATTGGTAATGATTGGTGCTCCGATTTCCTCCCACACTCCAAAGTCATACAGTTTTTGTAGGTTAATTGGCTTCCTGTAAAATTGCTAATTATCCCTGGTGTGTAGGATAGTGCTAGTGATTGCTGGTTGGCATGGTAGGCCAAAGGGCCTGTTTCAACTTTATCTCTAAAGTAAAGTAAAGTGAATTTAGGAGTTTGAAGCTCTTGACCATTTCCACTACGGCACCATTGATACAGATGGGATGGGGTGTGTACTCCACGCTGCTTCCTGAAGTCAAGGAGCAGCTCCTTCACTTTGTGACATTGAGGGAAAGGTTGATGTCCTGACACTAAGCTCTCTCTCTCTCTCTCCTCCAATTACTTAATCTCAACATTATTTGAGATTTTGCCCACCACGATGGTGTAAACTGCAAACCTGTAAATTGAGTTGAAGCAGGCTTTGGCCACACATTTTCAAGTGTATAGGAAGCATTGTAACGGGGACGAAACACAGCCTCAATTATCATGGAAGATATTTTGTCGCTTGTCCTTATTGATTGTGATTTATGGGTCCGACAGTCAAGTATCCAGTTGCAAAGCTGAGACTTGCATCCAGGAATTTGGAAATGAGTTTGGTGACGTATGGTAAAATGATACAGGGCTACATGACGCTGTCTTTTGTGGTTTTCCTTTGGACATGAGCGTAAGAATTCTAACTGAAGCATTTGAATTTTCCAAATGTTTGACTGTGTTTATTAAAATTGTCCATTCAAATACAATGTTTACTAATACTTGGAGATGTCTGAAACAGGCGTGGCCATTATTTCTTGCCCATTGTAAACATTCTTTACAAAATGTTATTCATAATGGATCTTAAGACTTGCTAAATCACAGCAGGGGCCAATTAAGCTCATTTATGGGACAGATAAAGAAGGATATTATTGAACCAGGGCAAATTATTTGCATTAATGCCTGTTTTTTTCGACTACTGATTTAAAATTCTCCAAATACCATGGGATTTGAATACACATCCTCTGGAGCGGTAGTCTTCAGCTTTACTGTGTTTTATTTTGGTATACCTCGTCCAACAGCTAGTAATAGGCGATATCTCCACGATATTCCAGCATCTGCAGTTCCCTTTTGAACAGCTAGTAATAGACAACTTTATGTTTCATACAATTAAATATTGGGACGACCAAGATCATTGTTTTCAATCCTTTCCTTTCCAAGCAGCAAACTCTGCCAACTTTCTGATGTTGTCCGCTGTTATATTTGACTCCAAAATAAAGTTCTAAGCTCATATCTGTTCCATTATCAATAGTATTTAGATCAACTTTCATAATATTGTCAGATTGTGGCCCTATCTCAGCACATCTGCTGTTGAAAACTTCCCCTATGCCTTTACTACCTCCAGATACTACTATCCCTTTTCCTCCTTAGTTGGCCCCCTCTCTTCATTTAAAATTGTTCATCTAAATCTTTGTGGCTTAAATTTGTAATTTTACCAAATCTTATAGAATCTAGAGCACAGAGCAACAGCATGGAAACAGGCCCTTTCCCAATGACATTGACCAAGATGCCTATTTAAGCTAGTCTCATTTGCCTGCCCTACTGATATAACCATATAACCATATAACCATATAACAATTACAGCACGGAAACAGGCCATCTCGGCCCTTCTAGTCCGTGCCGAACACGTATTCTCTCCTAGTCCCATCTACCTGCACTCAGACCATAACCCTCCATTTCTTTCCCGTCCATATAACTATCCAATTTATTTTTAAATGATAAAATCGAACCTGCCTCCACCACCTTCACTGGAAGCTCATTCCACACAGCTACCACTCTCTGAGTAAAGAAGATCCCCCTCATGTTACCCCTAAACTTCTGTCCCTTAATTCTCAAGTCATGTCCTCTTGTTTGAATCTTCCCTACTCTCAGTGGGAAAAGCTTATCCACGTCAACTCTGTCTATCCCTCTCATCATTTTAAAGACCTCTATCAAGTCCCCCCTTAACCTTCTGCGCTCCAAAGAATAAAGACCTAACTTGTTCAACCTTTCTCTGTAACTTAGTTGCTGAAACCCAGGCAACATTCTAGTGAATCTCCTCTGTACTCTCTCTATTTTGTTGACATCCTTCCTAAAATTAGGCGACCAAAATTGTACACCATACTCCAGAAATGGCCTCACCATTGCCTTGTACAATTTTAACATTACATCCCAACTTCTATACTCAACCATATGCCACCATCTTATTCACCCATAACCTAATACTTGCTGCTCTTCATCGGTATTCAGTTCAATTGTTCTCTATTCAAGAATATGGGTAGCAAGGTGGCACTGCGGTAGAGTTGTAGCGCCGGAGTCCCGGGTTTGATTCTGACTACGGGCGCTGCCTGTATGGAGTTTGTACATTCTCCCAGTGACCGCATGGGTTTTCTCCGAGATCTTCGGTTTCCTCCCACACTTCAAAGACATTACGGGTATGTAGGTTAATTGGCTTGGTGCAAATGTAAATTGTCCCTAGTGTGTGTAGGATAGTGTTAGTGTGCGGGGATCGCTGGTCAGTACGGACTTGGTGGGCCGAAGGGCCTGTTTCCGCACTGTATTTCTAAAAATAACACCTTGTAAAACATCCGTTTGTCTCGACTCCTGCTTTCCAATTAACAAATTGTTATGTCTTGTTACGTTTAAAGCTTTTTGTAATTTTACACTTCTATTCTCCAAACTGCTTTGTTATGTGGGCAGAAATGTTCCATTGTTCAGTAGTATGAATCATTCAACATTGTAGCACTGACATGTTGTTCTGTATAATTTGCTTCCAATAAATAATAATATGTTAGTTCTTTGGCCAGAAATATCCATTTCTTTTTAATTGAACACATAACATTTATAATCTCTGTCCTCTTTCAACACACATGCAAACTGAATTGAAAGATTGTTGTCAGCAACCGAAAATGCCCTCAGTTTCAACTGGGTGATTATCTTTGATTGTCACTATGACGTATATATGATCATCTCTCAGAAGAAAAGTGAACAGGCTCCATCTAGTGGTTTGTGAACTTATAGAAACATAGAAACATAGAAAATAGGTGCAGGAGGAGGCCATTCGGCCCTTCGAGCCAGCACTGCCATTCATTGTGATCATGGCTGATCGTCCCCAATCAATAACCCGTGTCTGCCTTCTCCCCATATCCCTTGATTCCACTAGCCCCTAGAGCTCTACCTAACTCTCTCTTAAATCCATCCAGTGACTTGGCCTCCACTGCCCTCTGTGGCAGGGAATTCCATAAATTCACAACTCTCTGGGTGAAAATGATTTTTCTCACATCAGTCTTAAATGACCTCCCCTTTATTCTAAGACTGTGGCCCCTGGTTCTGGACTTGCCCCACTTTGGGAAGATTTTTCCTGCATCTAGCTTGTCCAGTCCTTTTATAATTTTATATGTTTCTAAAAGATTCCCCCTCATCCTTCTAAACTCCAGTGAATACAAGCCTAGTCTTTTCAATCTTTCCTCATATGACAGTCCCGCCATCCCTGGGATCAATCTCGTGAACCTACGCTGCACTGCCTCAATCACAAGGATGTCTTTCCTCAAATTAGGAGACCAAAACTGTGCGCAATACTCCAGATGTGGTCTCACCAGAGCCCTATACAAATGCAGAAGAACCTCTTTACTCTTATACTGAAATTCTCTTGTTATGAAGGCCAACATTCCATTAGCTTTCTTCACTGCCTGCTGTACCTGCACGCCAACTTTCAGTGACCGGTGTACAAGGAAGCCCAGGTCTCGCTGTACCACCCCCTTACCTAACCTAACCCCATTGAGATAATAATCTGCCCCCTTGTTTTTGCCGCCAAAGTGGATAACCTCACATTTATCTATATTATACTATATTTGCCACGCATCTCCCCACTCACTCAACCTGTCCAAGTCACCCTGCAACCTCCTAACATCCTCTTCACAGTTCACACTGCCACCCAGCTTTGTGTCATCCGCAAACTTGCTGGTGTTGCTCCTAATTCCCTCTTCCAAATCATTAATATATATGGTAAACAGTTGTGGCCCCAACACCGAACCTTGCGGCACTCCACTTGCCACTGCCTGCCATTCTGAAAAGGACCCGTTCACTCCTACTCTTTGCTTCCTGTCTGCCAACCAATTTTCTATCCATGTCAACACCCTACCCTCAATACCATGTGCTCTAATTTTAGTCACCAGTCTCCCGTGTGGGACCTTATCAAAGGCTTTCTGAAAGTCTAGATACACTACATCCACTGGCACCCCTTCATCCATTTTACTTGTCACATCCTCAAAAATTTCCAGAAGATTAGTCAAGCATGATTTCCCTTTCATAAATCCATGTTGACGGACTAATCCTTTGACTGCTATCCAAATGCCCCATTACCTCTTTAATAATTGACTCCAGCATCTTTCCCACCACCAAAGTCAGGCTAACTGGCCTGTAATTCCCCGTTTTCTCGCTCCTTTCTTGAAAAGTGGGATAACATTAGCTATCCTCCTATTCACAGGAACTGATCCTGAATCTATTGAACATTGGAAAATGATCACCAATGCGTCCACTATTTCTAGAGCCACCTCCCTGAGGACCCTGGGATGCAGACCATCAGGCCCAGGGGATTTATCATCCTTCAGTCCCATTAGCCTACCCAATACTATTTCTCGCCTAATGAAAATTTATTTCAGTTCCTCTACCCCCTTAGATCCTCTGTCCTCCAGTACATCTGGGAGATTGTTTGTGTCTTCCTTAGTGAAGACAGATCCGAAGTACCTATTCATCTCTTCTGCCATTTCCGGTTGCCCATAATAATTTCACCCGTGTCTGTCTTCAAGGGTCTGCCAACCTGCCTGTCGTTTCTAATGGATGTATAACCCTGAATATTAAGTTCCCAGGCCCGATCCTCCTGCAGCCACGTCTCAGTAATCCCCACAATGTCATATTTACCAACCTCTAACTGAGCCTCAAGCACATCTACTTTATTTCTTATACTTCGCGCATTCATATACAATAGTTTTAATTCCTTACGCATCTCACCTTTCACATCGATCCCTATTACACTTGGCCACACTCTCCTATCCATGTGTGAGCTTCCTTTCCCATTAATTCTGGGGGTCATTAACTATCCCTTTACTCTCTTTCCCTTTAACTCCATCCTCGATCATCCCATTTGACACCGCTACCTCCCTTATTCAGTTTAAAACTACCAGTGTAGCAGTGGCAAACCTGCCTGCCAGAATGCTGGTCCTATTTTTTTGTTATATTTATTTTATTAGAAGCAATTGAACAAAGAGAAAGTAATTGATATAACAGTTATACAAATTATCATACTGCCTCAATTTTAATATTTTATAAACTAATAAATAAATCGGAAAAAAAGAAAAAGGAAAAAAGAGAAAGAAAGAAGAAAAGAAAAAGAGAAGAAAGAATTTCGAGAAAGACCCTACCCTTCCATAAGCCTGCCCTCCCGACCCTAGTGTCAGTTTTGAGTTTGTGTTCAACCATTATGTTGTTGAAGAAACTCAATAAAAGGAGACCATATTTTGGAAAATTGATCTGGTTTGTCAGTCAAGACAAGCCTTATGTTTTCTAGATGTGGTGTCTCGGTCATTTCTGTGATCCACATCTTCACTGTGGGAACTGTTATCTTTTTCCCAAAATTTTAGTATAAGTTTTTTCGCAGTTATTAAACCATAGACAAGGAAGCGTCTTTGAGATATCGTTAAATTAGGACAGCCCTCTGACATTCCTAATATTATTAGTTTTGAATTTGAAGTGTTTTAGAAATGATGTTAAATACTTCCGTCCAGAAGTTTTGTATTTTTATACACGATACAAAAGAATGAGTTAGGGTGGTTCTTGAAAGTGACATTTATCACAAAGAGGAGAGACAGTTGGGAAGATCTTGTTCAATTTGGTCTTTGAGTAGTATAACTTATGTAATACTTTAAATTGTATCAGGCAATGCCTGGCATTTAAAGAACAGTAGTATATGTATTGTAGGCTTTCCTCCCATATATCATTCGAAATGGGTAAACCCAGCTCGTCCTCCCATGTTCGCCTATAAATCTCAGAGGGTGGGATGTCAATATATAGATGGGTGTTATAAATGTAAGATATCAACTTACTTGTATCGGCATCTCTATTCAAACAATTGTCTAATATATCTGGACCCATAAGAGGACAGTCTTGTGTATATGTTTTCACGTAATCTGGGATTTGAAGATATCTAAAAAAATGATTGGCATTCAGGTCATATTTCTCCATATTAAGTTTGTGAACTTAATCACTAATAGCACTCCTAACTCATCTTTTCAGCAGTGTATTGTTATTTGTTTATTATTATCACATGTACAGTGAAAAACAATGTTTTGCGTGCTATCCAAGAAGATCATACCATACGCGAGTACAACTGGTTGCAAAAGAGTTACAGTAATTACAGCTACAGAGAAAGTACAGCTAAAAAGGTACAGCTGCCACGGGGTAGATTGGAACGTCAGGAATTCATCCCAAGCATTTGAGAGATCCATTCAAGAATCAGAGAACAATGGGGAAGAAGCAGTTCCTGACTCTGGTAGTACGTGCTTTGAAGCTTTTATATCTTCTGCCCGACGGTAGGAGAATAAAAAGAATGACCGTGGTTGTGAATGGTCCTTGATTATATTGGCTGCTTTCCTGAGACTGCACAAACTATAGATAGAATTGATGGGAGTGGGAGGCTAGTTTATGTGATGGACTGGGCTATGTTCACAACTTTAGGCAATTACTTATAGTGGGGCAGAGCAATTGCCATACCAAGTCATGATGCATCCAGATATGATACTTTCTATGGTGCATGTATAGAAATTGGAGTCAATGGAGACATGCCAAGTTTCTTTAGCCTTCTATGGAACCAGAGGCATTGGTTAGCCATCTTGTCAATGTGATTGGATCAAGCCAAGTTGTTGGTGATTCTACACCAAGAAACCAGAATCTCCCAACTGTCTCTGCTCTCAACCATTTCTTCTTCAGCGCCATTGATGCAGACTAGGGTGTGTATGTCACCCCACTTTCTGACATTGATGATCAGCTCTTTCCTTTTGCTGACATTGAGGGAGAGGTTGATCTCTTGACGTCATGCTATTAAGCCCTCTATCTTACATGCTCCACTACAACATTTTTTTCAGATGTGACCCACTACGTTTGTGCCATCTGCCTGCTGCTAATGTCAAGGCTTCTGCACAAACTATTTGCACCCAGACGTAGATTCAATGCTTGGCATTTCTCTTGGAATACAACTTGACTGAGAAAGTCAGCAGATAACTTATAGGGCGGCACAGTGGTGCAGCGGTAAAGTTGCTGCCTTATAGCGGCAGAGACCCAGACTACGGGTGCTGTATGTACGGAATGTGTACGTTCTCCCCATGACTTGCGTGCGGTTTCTCCGGGGAGCTCCGGTTTCCTCCCACATTCCAAAGGTCCAAATACGTAGGTTATTTGGCTTCTGTAAATCATCCCTATTGTGTGTGAGAGAACTAGTGTCTTGATGATTGCTGGTCGTCATGGACTCGGTGGGCAAAAGGCCTGTTTCCATACTATATCTCTAAAAACTCTTTAAAAAATAATGTGCAAATGTGGAGAAGTAGGTGGTAGAAGGTTCTGGAAAAGAGAGAAAGGCACACAACAAGACATTAGGTTTCCAGGGAACAATTGTCCAACGTGAATATTTTGAAGAAAATGATGTGATACACCTGTGCTTCAGAAAATGTGCTCAGTCTGAAATCTGTCAACAAATGTAGCTAAAACTACAATCTCAAACAAGGTAAAGATCATATCACTAGTTCTTCTCAAGATGCTGACAGCATCAAAATGTTCTGACTTTGCCTCCTGCCTTCACATTTTATCTCGTTGGTCTTTCCTTTTGCCTAATGAACCAACCTCTTTGTTTCTTCTCAATTTTAATTTTATCTGATGAACCCCCAAATTTTTTTTTCCAGCTTGTAAATGATTGATGCTACTACACAGGTCAAGAGTTTAAAGTAATCTTTAATTGTAACACATAGTATAGCGGTACAACAGGTTATTAGTTGTTAGTTCATCACTACCGCTTCCAAGACTACCTAATATAGGAAGTGGGTGTTAATATAAAGCATACAGTAAGGTGGGGTTAATGATGCTACTCTACTATGATTGGTTCACATGCAATAACCAATCTACACAGCTCTTTATCAAAACCTGCACGGTTAAAATACTTTTACTAAATCATACTTTGACTCCTCACACCCTTGTAATGGACTGTTCGAACTACTTCCCTCCGGCAGACGTTACAAGGCCTTCTACGCCCGCACCTCCAGACTCAGGAACAGCTTCATTCCCAGAGCTATAGCGGCTCTGAACCGGCCCTGCTGAGTGCCCCCCACCCCCATGGACTGTCTCCCTCGGATGGTCACGTCGCACAAACACATCTGCACTTTAGTCTGTTTGAACTGTTTTGACTATTTTACTGTTGTAATGTTCTTTTACAAACCATGTTCTCGGGGTATCTAAATCTAAATCTAAATTTTATTAGTTACTTAAGTTATGACATCGGATGGATGTTGCATACCAAATCTCGTTGCACTTATGTGCAATGACAATAAAATATATTATTATTAATTATTATTATTATTATTATTACATATTCTATGATGAAAGTAGTTCCAGCATTACAGATATGTCCTTCTAGCAATAGTTTTCATTACTTGGTAATATCATGTGGAATCTACAATATATGTACTCCTAGACATTTTATGACATTAATATCTATCTACATAATGAAAAATTAGATTTTCAGAAACCAAACATAAATGCAGAACTCTGTCAATTATCTAACTATAATCTAGTAGAAATGTATCAGCAGTTCATTGCTGTTTTTGTCTCTGCTTACACTATCCTAATTTTGGAAGCCGTCTCAAGCTTTTCAGAAGTTAATTTTTTTAACTTGATAGAATGGTGTGATACTATCCAAATATGTTGTAAGAAATTCTATGCATTTATAGTGACTAATTTACAAACATGTGTGATCTAAGCTACACTAACTCGTATTAGGCAATACTAAGGATATTTGATTCATTGTGGATGCAGCAGTAAAACTATTTAGAAAAGGAAGCTACATTGGGCCAAAAGATTGGACAGGTTAGACTTGTACCTGCTACAATTTAGAAGAGAGGTACCAATTGAAACATTTAAGATTCTGAAGGTTCTTGACGACATGGGAGAACCTCGAATGTACTCGGCTCACTGTTTAAAAATGCTGTTTAAAACCAGTGGTATCATTTTAAGAAAAAGGAAGTGAAAGGGTATTTCTCTTCCTCAAATGGTAGAAAAAGTATTTGTATACTTTCAAGACCGATGCTTTAGAGCAAAGAGAAGAAAGATGACCACAGGGAGATGTGAAAGCGGAGTTGAGTTACAATCAGGTCAGCCGTGGAACTATTGAAGATCAAGGCAGGCTCGAAGGGACAGCGTCCTGCTTCTGTCGTTAATTCATGTGTTCATAAGGAGATGTTTAATTTTCATTTCTGACTATTAAATACGTTCATTCTGTGTTTCACATAGAAAATTATCTCAGTGGAACGTTTTCCAATTTGTTGGCCTTTCTGGTTTATCTCTACTGATTAAAAGACAATTTGATCAGATCCAACCTGTTTGCCTTGTGAAACAAAGAATTTATATCATAACCAAATCATTAACAGTCTACAATTTGACGTTTTAATTTATTGTATCTGCTAGGAAAATTGGTGGTCTATGCATATCTATCAGAATTATTAAGACCAGATTAAAACTTACACTTTAAATATCATCATGTTTAATTTATTAAATATATCCCAATCAAGTCTATACAGTGGTAACATAAAATATACACAACTATCTCCAGACTAATTTGGCATACAGTAAACGACATTCAGTGAATCTGAAATTGGCTCATGTAGATAATAACAGTATCATAAATATATATTTAATCATCACAAAACATACATAAATATTTATATGAATTCAACAGTTAGTTTGAATTCAACATTGCTCACGATCTAAATTATAAATAAATAAAGCATATTTCAAAATATCACTTAAATTTTGATGGGGAAAAATAAATATAAATAACATTGAACAGTGTAAACAACGTTTTACAAACATTTTCCAAAATACAACTTCTGAAGTTTATAAAGTAATTTCTTTTGCAGAATAATCTTTATGTACTTTAGTAATAGATTGAATCACTAAACACTGAACTACAACGTTCATACACTGAGACGGATACTGCCTCGCGTTTAACCAAATTGTAGAGGTTACAAGTTTCCTGGAGTTGGAAGGAAGCACCAACTCCGGCAAGTGGGCACTCGCGTGAATGAGTTTTCTCAGCAGCACTCGTGAACAAACACGGTCAAGCGCTGCTCGAACGCCTATTGCAAACGCCAACAGCGCATTCATTAATCAAGATGGTAATGTGGACTTGTTTTTATTGAATCCAACTAACTGCGCAATATTTTCGCTATTCCCACGGCACTCCATTTGTTACCACTTCTGCTGGAACAATCAAATACATAGTCGTAGATGGACACAAAAAGCTGGAGTCAGCGGGACAAGCAGCATCTCTGGAGAGAAGGAATGGGTGACGTTTCGGGTCGAGACCCTTCCCGAGACGTCACCCATCCCTTTTCTCCAGATATGCTGCCTGTCCCGCTGACTCAAGTTTTTTGTATCTATCTTCAGTTTAAACCAGCATCTGCAGTTCCTTCTCTCTCTGCCAAGTCTGGGGTGAGCCCGTCCTGTGGTCTCACAGTCTCATGAAGCGAAGGGCTCGGGATGATTTCTCCATGAACCGAGTGAAGTCTCGCAGGGTGACATGCACGTTCACTTGTCTGTTCCAGTCTGTTTTTGACACCAAGTCCGAGACAGAATCTTCCAACTCGCTCTGGCCCACACCACTGATGCCAAACTCGACATTCAACTGAAATATAAAGAAAACAGCAGTGTCGGTGATTTGAGTTTTCAGATGCTGCTGTGAGCATAACCGGCTGTTCAGTAAGTGGTTCCGTTTACACTAACCTGGTGCATTAACAATTCAGATAGGCGCCAGGAGCTGGATCGCACCCATATCATTTGATCGTTTGAGCTCACGATAGATGTTTCCGCTGATACCAAGAAGGGGTGGTATTTTTGGAGACCTGTTGCAATCGCTCTGAGGCATGTTTCCTGCATGGAAAAAAATACTTAAAATAGGCTCTTCTCACTGTTTTGGCAACCTGTACCCGAATTGCATTAACTACTACTAATACTTTGTAAAATTTATCATCCAAGCCTAGTAGCCGAGTTGTACAATTTAGCTTATGGTATTTTTTTGGTATACAACTACTATAAATCGAGAGTGAGGCAAATAAACGTTTTACATAATATTCCACCTCACACCGAAACTCCTGCACCAACCGCGGAGACTCACCTTGTGGAAACTGATCATAGTACATCTGTCCTGAGCTCGGATCTGCGGCAGGTTAAAGTCGTAAGTGAGCAACGAGCCCTGGTCCCCGTCACAGAAGGAGAAAAACTCGCACAACTGCCGGGGAAAGAAAGGTGAATTAGTGAGAGGTTGAGTAAAGACCGAGTCAAAGGTTGTGCGGTTCCGGCCCCGCCTCTCCCAGCGCCGCACCTGCTCGCATTCAGTCATTCTTTCATTCATTAATCAACCAATTAATTAGTTAATTAATCAATCAATTAATTAATTAATTAATTGATTCATTCACTCGCTCACTCGCTCATTCACTCATTCACTCGCTCATTCGCTCATTCATTCATTCACTCACTCACTCACTCATTCATTCATTCATTCACTCACTCACTCACTCATTCATTCATTCATTCACTCACTCATTCACTCACTCGCTCACCTGGGTGTCCCGCAGCGCTGCCGCTGTGCTCCGTATCTGCAGCGCCAGGGGGGCGCAGGTTGCACAGCCCAGGGCGGGTGTCTGTAACCGCCCCGCCGCATCCACCAGCTCCGTCACGGGAAAAGCGGCGACTCTTCCGCACATCGCCAGGAACAGCAGGTAAAAATCTGCAGGGAAAGAGACAGAACAGAATTAGAATTGCCGCTTCCTGCGAACTCCACCTGAAATGAAATACGAACAGATAACTGGGATCTTGGTTCACTGACTTTGAGCCGGTCTCATGTTGTGTTTCTCTTGATCAAAGCTCTGAGATGTTTACCTGCCCCAGCTTTTTATTGCCCACTATTTATTCATCACTACCTTTGAGGAAATTCCAGTTGGGAATTTACTTTCGCAATGTTTATATTACAACATCAATTACTCACCGTTCGATTCTTCCCTACTTCGAGGACGTGTCCCGGTGTTGAAGAGGACTTCCACTCCTGCATAGGTATCGGGTCTGAAGAAGGGTTTCGGCCCGAAACGTCGCCTATTTCCTTCGCTCCATAGATGCTGCTGCACCCGCTGAGTTTCCCCAGCAATTTTGTGTACCTTCCACTCCTGCATTGTTGTTTCTGAGGTGACTGATGAGGGCAGCGTTGAATAACCACGAGTCTTCCGCCTTTCGTATCATGTCGTTACGGTGACAAAAGCTCACGATATATCCGAACTTTTTAATCAACATACTGAGAACTAATCACGCTTTTCGTTAAAAAAAACCTCATCATAAAATCACCCCTTAAAACAAAAAGCAATATACAATTTATTTCTGAACGGTATGTTCAGAAATGCACCGTGCACCGTATGTATGAAGGAACTGCAAATGCTGGTTTAACCCGAAAATAGACACAAAATGCTGGAGCAACTCAGCCAGACAGGCAGCATTTCTGGAGATGAGGTTTCGGATCGAGACCTTTCTTCACCTACACCTTGATGATTAGGTCCCACACAAAAGATTAGTGTGCAAAATTAGAGCACATGGTATTGGGGGTAGAGAACTGGTTGGCAGACATGGAACAAGGTGTAGGAATTAACGGGTCCTTTTCAGAATAGCAGGCAGAGACTAGTGGGGTGCCACAAGGCTCGATGCTGGGATTTACAATATATATTTACAATTATTTACAGTTATTTACAATATATATTAACGATTTAAATAAGGCAATTAAATGTGACATCTCCAAGTTAGCGGATGAAACAAACTTGCTATGAGGCTGCTGGGTGACTTCAATAGGTTGGGTGAGTGGGCAGATGCATGACAGACGCAGTACAATGTGAATAAATATTAGGTTATCCACATTGGCGACAAGAACAGGAAGGCAGATTATTATCTAAATGGTGTTAGATTAGGAAAAGGGAGGCGCAACGAGACTTGGGTGCGCTTGTACATCAGTCACTGAAAGTAAGCATGCAAGTACAGCAGGCAGTGAAGAAAGCTAATGGCATGTTGGCCTTCATTGCGAGAGGATTTGAGTTTAGGAGCAAGGAGGTCTTTCTGCAGTTGTTTGATGCTCTGGTGAGACCACACCTGGAGTATTGTGTGCAATTTAGGTCTCCTAGTTTGAGGAAGGACATTATTGCTATTAAGGGAGTGCACCGTAGGTTCGCCAGGTTAATTCCCGGGATGGCGGGACTGACATATGATGAAAGAATGGGTCGTCTGGGATTGTATTCACTGGAATTTAGAAGGATGAGAGGAGATCTTATAGAAACATTAAAATTCTTAAAGGATTGGACAGGCTAGATGCAGGAAAAATGTTCCCAATGTTGGGGGAGTCCAGAACCAGTGGTCACAGTTTAAGAATAGGGGGGTAGGTCATTTAGGACTGAGATGAGGAAAAACTTCTTCACCCAGAGAATTGTGAATCTGTGGAATTGTCTGCAACAGAAGGCAGTGGAGGCCAATTCACTGGATGTTTTCAAGAGAGATCTGGCTCTTAGGGCTAAAGGAATCAATGGATATGGGGAAAAAGCAGGAATGGATACTGATTTTAGATGATCAGCCATGATCATATTGAATGGCGGTGCTGGCTCGAAGGGCTGAATGGCCTACTCCTGCACCTATTTTTCTTTGTTTCTATTATCGAATGCGTGTTTGCATTATGGATTTAAAACTATTTTTGGCTGGATTAAAAACAAAAATAAATCTGTGTCTGCACTGACAATGAGTCTCAGCCTAAACGTTACGTTTATGCTGCATGCCCTGTGTATGTCGTTATAACTTTATACCCCGTTCAATGATAAAAATTATATTCATATCCCCATTTATTAAAACCCAGAAATACATCTACATATATTTTCACTTATTTTTACGTCAACATTTTTGCTTTGTTTTTAGTTAAAAACACATACATATATAGCATGGAAGGACTGTAATTTAGTCGACTGTGTCCAGAAAAGCTAAGATAAAGAAGAACTCAGTCAAATTGTGGTAACCAGCACGCCCGTGGCCTTAGGTACAGTATTTCAAGCGCATAACCAAATAACCTTAAATGTCATCAAGGTTTCTATCTCCACCACCCTTTAAAATAGCGAGTTCCAGTTCTTCACATTGTCAGGATGTAATCTTCATTTTCTACATCTTCTACTATTTGTTTTACATTTAAATCCTTGGTTTTGACCTATTAAATAAAATAGATATTTCCTCTCTCACTCAAGGCTTTTCATTAATTGTAAAAAAAAGAATATAAGAAATAACAAAAGTTGGCCATTGGACCCTTTGAGCCTGTTCTGCCATTCAACAAACTCAGTGAGTCAAAGTGCACATTTCCGTGCTTAAATACTGTATTATTCTAAAATCATGGCTGAGGTTCCAGCTCAACATCATTGCCTGTTTGCAGATCCCTTCTTGTTTCCTCTATGCTTTGCTTGGACATCCGGGGCTTTTATCTCACTAAGTGTGTTCTCATTAAAACCTTTCAAAACATTTTATTACAGGGGATGTTAGTGTTACAGATAGTAGTCATTGAGTAGTAGTCAGTTCACCATGGTCTTCTTGTGTACAATAGATGTTCTTTCGAAGCAGGTGGAAACATTGTGTCACAGAAGTGGGAGGTTGAAGATGTGATTGAGTACTGCAGTCAGTTGGTCCACACAGGCCTTTAGTAAATGGCTAGGTAGCTGTCTGGGCTGGAAACTTTGTTTGGATTCATCTTTTTGAAGGATGCTCAGACATTCACCACAGAGACTGATATCACAGGGTTGTAAGGCACTGTGTGTGTCATGGTTCTCCCCTTATATCTGTGAGTAAATAACATTAAACTCATGAGTAATAGCATTGAACTCATTTGGAAGTCATGCATCATTGTCACACGGTACCTGGTTTTGCCTTGTAGGAAGTGACAGTGTGTAAGCTTTTCCACCACTGATGTGTTTGGAAGAATGAGAGGGGCTCATTCTTCCAATTTATACATTTCATATCTGGTGCAGGGAAGATTAAATGTGTGTGTGAAAAGGGGTTAATTGCACTCACTGCTCTTCACTGTAAGATACCAATATTAAATACATTTAGTTTTAATCTACATTTCAAATTGCCATATGCTGGTGACTCATAGTTACCTGTAATAACTCATAGGCAGCGAGGAGACAATCTCATTCATAAAATTAAACTGATGAGAAAACTTGAAATTGGGCAACAGGCCACAGAGTAAGCTCTTTGCAGTGAAATCAGATAGCAAACATGAGGTGTAAAATATTTTCTCTATTTCCTACTTATGAAAAATTCGTACATGTATTTTGAATAATTTTCGCAGCAGTGTAATTGTGATATAATCATAATTATGTTTATTGTGTTTCCATTTATAATTACAATGGACATAATTAACAAAGGAAATCAGTCACTGCAGAAATATAATTATATTGTCTTTCAATCCTTTAAAAAAAAAAATATCTTTCTGCATAATTACCAATATTTTAACTTAATGAATGCACATATTTTGTTGTTGGTCAATAAGGGGTTACACATCAACTGAACTGGATATCAAATATCTTCTTCCAAAAAGCAAAAAAACCTGCAGCTGTTAGAACGTACAGACAGCACCCGTAGTCAGGATCGAACTAGGGTCACTGGCGTTGTAAGGCAGCAACTCTAACGTTGCACCACCGTGCTGCCCAAGATGAATTAAAAAACATCGGTATGAGTAAACAAAACGTTTTGGAGAAATAAGGACGTTTTATTTTAAGATGTAATTCGTAGAAAAGAAAAGGGAGAATCAGTGAGCATGATGTATTTTCAGGAAAGCCATTGATAAAGTGTGACAAAAGAGATGAGTGGGCAAAGTTACATTGGATTGGGGTAATATACTGGCGTGGATTGAAAATGGTTTTACAGGAAACAAAAAGTTGTAATTAATGGATCTTTTTCAGAGTGGCAGTAGTTTCCCAGTAGAGTATGATAGTGCCTGGACACAGAACACAGGTAATGATTTGGGTGAGGGAACTGTGATGTCTGGGCACGAATCCTTTACAGGAACCAACTGTAATATTTCTAAATTTGTTGACAACATTACCATATTTATTAGATGTGAGGGAGTAAAGAGGCTTCAAGGTGATAGGTAGATAAGTTAAATGAGTGAAGAAATACACAGCAGGTATAGTAAATAGGGATGAATGTGACATTATCTACTTTGGTAGAAAAGTAGTCAGATTAGCGATAGATTTTGAAATGATATACAAAGGGATCTGGATATCTATGCGACGTTGCTGAAAGTAAATGTGCAGATGCCAGAATTTAAGGTGGCATATAATACATTGGTCCTCATTGTAAGTACGGGAACAGATGTCTTACTACATTTATACTGGGCATTACTGAAACTCAGAGTATTGTATGCAATTTTGATCTCCTTACCCATGAAATAAAATATATCATTAAGAATGTGCAATTGCAGAAATGCCTTCTCATTTGTCCCGTGGGACACGCCGTTTATGATGGAACTCAAATAAGTTAAGTCTGTCACGTTACTACTCCGACCCCACGTCACCCGTTTCGATGCCCATGTAGCAACATCTCCAACTACGCGTTCACTCCGACAGTCCTCCCTCACGCATTTTGATCCTTGCACGTCTGACCGTCCTGATGACATTTCCGCCGCTGCAGGTAAAGTTCAGTCAGCACCTCGCAACACTTCACAGTCACTCGCCTAACCTCGCCCCCACCCAAAACCAAACACATCAGCGTACACAGCAGGGTCGGATTCACTCCACCTTTCAGTCACCGTCTGCCCTCATCTGTCTGCTTGTCTTTCAATTCAAGAAACAAAACGATCTGAAGAGGCAGTGTAGCATACACCGACTTCCCGCCTGACAGGCTTGAGGAGTGGCGAGCCCTGGCAGAGAGGACACTGTCTGCCCGCTGCCACCCCCCTCTCTCTCGCCGCCGCCTCCGCTCTCCCCCTCAACCCGACCGCGTCCCCCCCACTCCCTCTCCTGCACCCCCCACCCACCCACCCACCCTCCCGCCCAGCGGCTCCCGTCGTGATTGAGCTCAGTCCACCCGTGGAGAAATTGTTCTTTTTTTAAGGATTAAAGTTCCTCATTTCAGTCTTTCGTCTCTGTCATCCTTGCAACAGAAACGTTTGCGCCGGCAATATATATCTGAAAGAATCTGACCATCGAACACTGTCGCTCGCAAGGTGCAGGTGTGTGCAGCGACAGGCATGGGCTCAGGCTTGATGAATTGAGATGATCCGTGTGACACAGAGACGTGCTTGCAGCCCACAAAGTCCGTCCTGACAACCACCCTGTGCACCTGTCCGATGTATTAGTCCCACAAACACCGCCCCAACACATTCTCCCCACAACCAAATACGAGGGCACGTCTTTATCTTGTGGGAGGAACTCCACCGTCGCAGGGAGAATGTGTAAAGTCTCCACAGACAATACAGGACGCCAGGGATAAACTCAGGCACTTGCCTATCCCCACATGACATGTATATCAATGACATTCCAAATGCAGTTTCGGCCAGATTTCGACTAAAACACCTGAAGACAGCTTGTCCAATACAGAAGGATCTGGATGTTCTCTGTGTGTGTGGGGAAAAACCTGGCAGATGTCATTCAATACAAGCAAATGTCATACCATGCATGTCTCACACAAGATGAAACCGCTTTTATCGGAGTTCAACATAGGTAGCCATACATTGCTTGCTGTCGACCATCACCCATATCTAGGAGTCGAATTAAGCACAGGTTTAAATTGGGTGACGCATATTAATCAATTGTCCAACAAAGCAAATAGAACTCTCGGCCTACTCAAAAGAAATTTTCACGCATGTAGTACATCCGTCAAAGAGAATGCCTACAAGTCCTTGGTCAGACCCAAATTGGTGTATTGTGGAGCCGTATGGGATCCTTTCAACAACAACAACAAGATCACCCTGGAGAAAGTACAACGCCGAGCAGCCCGCTTTGTATGTAATGACTACAAGCGCAAATCAAGCGTGCATAATATGCTGACTTCTCGTGAATGGGATACCCTAGAGCTCCGCAGAATCAGGCTAAGACTTATAGCAATTTACAAGGAGATTCACAAAATCACGCCATCAAATCTCCCGTCATCCCAGACCACCAACTGCCATGAAACGACAAAATAACGATCCCTACATCATCAACTCGCTAAATTTCAATAAACCTTGCTACCAATATTCCCTTTACCCAAGGACGATAAGGGAATGGAATACGTTACCACCCAACACACGTGCTGCTCCCAATGTTAAGTCATTTAAAAACGGGATTGAGCAACTAGATCTCAACTTGGTCAAAAAGGCCCACTTCAACATGTAATCACTACTCTACTCACTCCGACCTGCATTGATAACCACTGATTAGGTGTTTACACAGTAATCAACCAGAACCAGAACCAGAACCACATCTACGGGGACTTTGTAAATAAACGTTTGCTTCTGTATTTAAACATAAGCCTGTAATAAGGCTGTCTTCTTGCATAAGGCGTGCACAGCCTAAAGTTGTGGGACACCTCGTTCTATTTGATCTTATTTGATTGTGCACACCAGGTTGATTGCATTCGTTGAAACAGGGCGGGCCACATGAAGGTTGCAATCTCCCACCCCTAACAAGGCAGTAATTAGCCTCTGTTGTTGTTGAATCTATTCAGAATCTTCTGTGGTTCATCATTGGTGCTTCCAATATTTTTCTCCATTAGGTGACTTTTTAGGCGAGTGCAGGAGACTCTGCGCTCGCCACATGGTCACCACATGTTCGCTGGTGGTCTCTGGTGAGTCTCCTTCATGGTCGTGAGGAGTTCCCACATTCTGGGAACTTGTCGCGGCCTCAGTATGGTCGTCGCAAAGTTTTCAACATGTTGAAAAATTTTCTGCGACCAAAAATTGGTCCCATGGAGATAATCAATAATCCTGTAGTCGTAGGTACAGTTGTAGTGCGGTCGCCATGTAGTTGTAGGTAGTCATAGGTAGTTTTTGCCTTTGCTGACCAGTCATTTTCAGTGGCTCAATAGGGAAAAAAAACGCAAGCAAGAGTTTTCAGAACCAAGGAAACTGACCGGTAATGTTTAATGTCCGCCAAAATTCACAGCTGTGTATCTCTGGCTTATTAAAAGTCGCCGTTCCAGTCGCCGGTTTTTCAGTGACCTGCTACGAATTGACAGTCGCCGGCAGTCGCCTGAAAAATCGCCTAAGTGGGACAGGCCCATAACTTTTCTTTCCACATCCAGAATCCAGATCGGGCGTTCTCTGCATTACTTCTCACTCCATTAACTCCCCACCCTCAACTTCTGACATTTTCAAAGAGACTTTCCCACGATCTTCACCTTCCCATCGCCTCCATTTACAGCCTTCTGACCACCAGGGGCGCCGGGGAGATGGCCAGCCCAGTCGGCAGTCCATTCGTTTTTTCATCTTTTGTTATTTTTAGCGTTTGTTAAGAGTCTGTTTTAATATACTTCGGTTTGTTTTATGTGCAGGGAGGGGAGGGAGGGGGGATCGGGGGAAACTTTTTTTCAAGTTCTTACCTTCCCGGTGATGCGATTGATTTTTGGATCAGATTCTCCGGGATCTGCGGCCTACCATCGCTGGAGCTGGAGGCCTCCTCGGACTGTCGTGAGCCCCACCGTGAACCTCGCGGACTTAACATCGGAGCGTTAACAATCCTTGTTAACAATCCCAACAATCCTTGCCTGGGATCGCTCCCACCGCGGCCTGCAGACTTACCATCAAGGGTTCGCAGTCTCAGGAGAGGCTAGTTGGGAGCTCCAATGCCGCAGAAGGTTCAACCAGCCCCAACGCACGGTTCGATCGCTCGGCGCAGGGGAGCTGATAACCCCCCGATGCAGGAACTGAACGCCTTGACACGGAGGGCCCGAACGCCGCCGCCTACGGGAGTCAAGATCGTCCCGCCAACAGAGGGCTCGAGGCTCCTGACCGAGGAAGAACAAAAGGAAGGACTTTAACTTTATTTTGCCTTCCATCACAGTGAGGAATGTGTAGGGATCACTGTGGTGGATGTTCATGTTAAAATGTGTTTTTGAATCTGTTGCTTTTAATTGTATGACTGGCCAGTGAAATTCCTCGTATGTTGCAAAACATACTTGGCGAATAAAGATCTGATTCTGATTATGATGGAACCTCTGGAATGCTCTGAACCAGATCCATTGGTTTTACAGCACCTTCCTGTGCTATCAAATGGCACATATATTTGAGTGGACAATAGCTGCTTTAAAAAGAGTGGCAGGGACACACTTTCCTAGCAAAAGGATTTGAGTATAGGAGCAGGGAGGTTCTACTGCAGTTGTACAGGGTCTTGGTGAGACCACACCTGGAGTATTGTGTACAGTTTTGGTCTCCTAATCTGAGGAAAGACATTCTTGCCATAGAGGGAGTACAGAGAAGGTTCACCAGGCTGATTTCTGGGATGTCAGGACTTTCATATGAAGAAAGACTGGATAGATTTGGTTTGTACTCGCTAGAATTTAGAAGATTGAGGGGGGATTTTATAGAAACTTACAAAATTCTTGAGGGGTTGGACAGGCTAGATGCAGGAAGATTGTTCCTGATGTTGGGGAAGTCCAGAACAAGGGGTCACAGTTTAAGGATAAGGGGGAAATCTTTTATGACCGAGATGAGGAAAACATTTTTCACACAGAGAGTGGTGAATCTCTGGAATTCTCTGCCACAGAAGGTAGTTGAGGCCAGTTTATTGGCTATATTTAAGAGGGAGTTAGATGTGGCCCTTGTGGCTAAAGGGATCAGGGGGTATGGAGAGAAGGCAGGTACAGGATACTGAGTTGGATGATCAGCCATGATCATATTGAATGGCGGTGCAGGCTCGAAGGGCCGAATGGCCTACTCCTGTACCTATTTTATATGTTTCTATGTTTCTATGGTAATGTTGAAAACAGTACAACACAGGGAATTCAGCCCACAATATTTTTGCCAATCATACTGCAAAGACGAACCCTGATCTGCCTGAACATGGCCCACATCACTCCATTCCCTGCATATCCAGGTGCTTATACAAAAGTAGTTAAACTGGAGCTATCATATTTGCCTCCACCTCCACCCCAGGCACTCACCGCCCTCTGTATAAAACTTGTCCGGCACATCTACTTTAAACTTTGCCCTTCTCACCTTAAAGCTTGCTCTCTAGTATATACATTTACATTCCTGTGAAAAAGGTTCTGACTTCCTACCCTATCAATGCCCCTAACAATTTTATATACTTCTATCTCATCTCCCTTCAACCTCCTGTGCTCCTGAACAACCAATCCAAGTCTGTCCAACCTTTCCCTGTAGCTAAACCCTCTAATCCAAACATAATTCTGGTAAACCTCCTCTGAAGCCTTTTCAAAGCCTCCCCATCCATATATATATATATATATATATATATATAATAATATATACACACACATATATATAAACTATATATATATATATAAAAATAAAAATATAAATATATACAAATAAATACAAATAAATACAAATAAATACATATACATATATATTGTTGTATATGATATATATGATATATAGTTGTATATGATATATATCTAGTTGTATATGATATATATATCATATAGAACTAGATCCCAGCAGAGATCCCCGTGGAACTCCTGTGGACAGACTTCCAGCCTGAATATTGTCCTTCCACCACAACCCTCTGTCTTCTATCAATATGCTAGTTCTGAATCCATACAATCAAATCACTGTTAATTCCATGCATTATAATCTTCTGTATTAACCTACCATGAGGACTTTATCAAATACTAACATCTATGTAGACAACATCCACCACCCAACCCTCATTGATCATCTTTGTCACCTCAAAAAACACAACCAGGTTAGTAAGACACAATCTTCTGTGTACAAAGCCATGCTGACTGCCTCTAATTAACATATTCTCTTCCAAATGGAAGTAAACCCTTTCCCGAAGAATCCACTCAAATAGCTTCCCAATCACTGACGTGAGGCTCAGTGGCCTATATTTCCCTGGAAATTTCCCTTTTCAATTGGTTTTACCAGACCCAGGCAATACTAAGGAACCTGAGGTGATTATATTTGTCTTGGAGTTACCCCACATACAGCATAGAATTTCATGGATAGTCCCTGCCATAACCTGGTACTCTTGAATAAGAAATAATGACCACATAAGACTGACTTCAGGTAGAATCCAATCTGTGGTTTCAAGTGCTGATTTAAAATTTCAGGAATATTTCATTTGTAATTCAAGGTATAACTCATTTGGATTACTGTGGGGTTGCTCAATAATCTTTTGTTAATGGGGACAGTCCCAAATGTTTACCTTCATTACACATATTTGAGCAACAGGAGTATCTTGGAATGGGCATGCTGAGGAAAGAGGCAAAAAGACACAAGAAATAACGTGCCTACTGAATTCTCTCCAGCCTCTTCCTCCCTCTAAATTAAATCATGGTTTCCCAGCTCTGTTGAAGGGCAATTGGCTTGAACCTTCAACTGCTTTCTCTTTCCACCTATGCTGCCTGACTCCTTTCAGCATTTTATGATCTTGTTTAAGAGCTCAGGCATCTGTAGTTTATTGCTCCAAATGCTTAGCAAAGGATGCATAAGTATGAGAGGAAAGCGACTATTGGCTCTTAGGGCTATGACTAAAAAATAATGAAGTTACTGGGAAACAGTACTTGTCCACATAGTATTTGTACACAAAGTGCATTTATCTTCACAGAATTTTATATTTTGTTCATTAATTATTTACTTTCCAAAACTGAGGAAGTTGCTAACAAATTTTGAAAGGCATTGATGACTCAGTTACCTTGCTGTGAGTCTGGAATGATAATTATATTTCATTTCCTGTTCCCTTCAACCTCCGGTGCTCCCGAGCAAACAATCCAAGTCTGTCCAACCCTTCCCTGTAGCTAAACCCTCTAATCCAGGCATAATTCTGGTAAACCTCCTCTGAAGCCTTTTCAAAGCCTCCACATCCTTCCAATATTGGGTCAACCAGAACCGCATGCAATATTCCAAATGTGGCGTAGACAAAGTCCTATAAAGCTGCATCATGACTTCCTGACTGTTATATTCAATATTCTGACTAATGAAGATAAGCATACTATAGGCTTTCTTGACCACTATTTCGACATATGTTGCCACTTTTATAGAGTGATGGACACCAAGATCCCTCTGTACATCAATGCTGTTAAGGGTGCTGCTATTAATTGTACAATTTCCCCTTACAGTTGACCTCCCAAAGTGCAAAACGTCACACTTGCTCAGATTAAATTCCATCCGCCATTTCTCCACATATTTCTGCAGCTGAACTATTTCCCGCTGGATACTTGGGTAGCCTTCCTCACAATCCGCGACCCCAGAAATCTTGGTGTCATATGCAAAGTTACAAAACCAATCACTTAAGTCAGTCATTTGTATATCTATATCTATATATATATATTATCTATATTACTAAAACTCTGTTCTTGACCGGTTTTGGCTTTCTGTGCTGCGGTTTCCGAGAGTACGCCGCCACCTACGGCCGTCATTTTTGGCCAGCTCGCTCAGAGCCCCCCTCCGCCGCATGTGTGCCAAGGATTTTTCCCGTCGATTACAATTGACAAATATATTAATGTTTTTACAACATTCCCCATTCTCTCTGCTGCCCCTGCTGGAGGGAGGGGGGGACTATAAAACCAGGAAGTGGTGTGCCTCAATCAGTCTCTGCAAGTGGTGTGCCTCAATCAGTCTCTGCAAGTGGTGTGCCTCAATCAGAGCTTTGAATGACACTGACAAATGTCTACAGCACTGTGAGTACCCTTAATTTGGTTTGAAAATGAAAATATGGTTAGAGGTAAAAAAGCACTGCCTGCAAATGGTTGTTTGGGTTGAAGTAAAAAGGCACTCTCTCTCCCCCCCCACCTCCCTCTCCTCTCCCCCTCCTCCCTCTCCTCTCCCCCCCCTCCTCCATCTCCCCCCCCCCCTCCCTCTCCTCTCCCCCCCCTCGCCTCTCCCCCCCCTCTCCTCTCTCCCCTCCTCCTCCTCTCCTCTCCCCCCCTCTCATCTCCCCCCTTTCCTCTCCCCCCTCTCCTCTACCCCCTCTCCACACTCTCCTCCACCCCCCCCTCTCATCACCCCCTCTCCTCTCCTCTCCTCTCCTCTCCTCTCCCCCTCCCTCTCCTCTCCTCCTCTCCTCTCCCTTCCTCCTCCCTCTCCTCTCCCCCCTCCCTCTCCTCTCCCCCTCCCTCTCCTCTCGCCCCCTCCCTCTCCTCTCCCCTCCCTCTCCTCTCTCCCCTCTCCTCCTCTCCTCTCCCCCCTCTCCTCTCCCCCCTCCTCTCCCCCCCTCTCCCCCTCTCCTCCTCTCCTCCCCACCCTCTCCTCTCCTTCCTCTCCTCTCCTCACCCCCCCCTCCCCCCCCTCTCCTCTCCCCCCTCTCCTCTCCCCCCTCTCCTCCCCCCCTCTCCTCCCCTCCCCTCTCTTCTCCCCCCCCTCTTCCCCCCTCTCCTCTCCTCCCCACCTCCCCCCCCTCCTCTCCTCCCCCCCTTCCTCCCCACCCCCTCCTCCCCCCCTCCCCCCCCTCCTCCCACCCTCTCCTCTCCCCCCCCTCTCCTCTACCCCTCTCCTCTCCCCCCTCCCCTCCCCCCCCTCTTCTCTCCCCCCCTCTCTCCCCCCCTCTCCTCCCCCCCATCTCCTCCTCCCCCTCTCCTCCAATCCCCCCCTCTCCTCCAATCCCCCCCTCTCCTCCTCCCCCCCTCTCCTCCCCCCCTCTCCTCCCCTCCCCTCTCCCCCCTCTCCTCCCCCCTCCAACCCCTCCCCCACCGTCCCTCCCCTAAACCCCCCTACCCCCTCCCTGCTCCCCACCTCTCCCCCACCCCTCATCTCACCCCCCTCTCAGCACTCCCTCTCTCTTCCCTACCTCTCTCCCCCTCCCTCTCTCCCCCCTCTCTCCCCCCCTCTCTCCCCCCTCTTCTCCCCCCTCTCTCTCCCCTCTCTCTCCCCACACTCTCTCCCCTTCTCTCTCCTCCCCCCTCTCTCCTCCCCCCCCACTCGCTCTCTCTCTCCCCCCTCCTCCCCTCCATTAGCGTGAGTGCGGGAGGGGGGGGGGGGGGTAGTTAGTGTGTGATGCTGCATGCTGCCTCCCCCCCCATAACCGCACGTTGGGGGAACAGACCCAACGGGTCTGCACTTGGTCTAGTATATATATATATATATATATATATATATATATATATATATATATATATATATATATATATATATATATATATAAAAACATTAAATCTGACTTTGAAAGCCATAGATATGTCAAAAAGAAAAGGTTATCTAAAATTAATGTCTGAAGAAGGGTCTTGACTGACCCGAAACATCGCCTATTCCACCGCTCCATAGATGCTGCCTCACCCGCTGCATTTCTCCAGCATTTTTGTCTACCTCAAATTAATGTGGGTTCTTTATAGACTGAGACAGGAAATCACAGAGAAAAACAGTGGCTCATACAAATGAGCATTATTGAAAAATTAATGTTGGGAAAATTAACAGGATAGCATTAAATATCCAGATCTTGATGACCTGCATCCTAGAGTTTTGAGGAAGGTGGTGATGGAGAGTTATGGAAGCAATGTAAATTCTAAAATGGTTTCCTACATATTTGAAGATAGGAAACATAATCACATTATGTAAGAACGAAAGGTGAGGAAACATTGTGGGCTACAATCCTGGCGAGAATAGTATTGTAAGTACTGGAATCTATTTTTAAAGAAATGGTAGCAGAGCACTTTGAAATTAAAAATATAATTTGGCAGAGTTAATGTGGATTGTAAAAGGAAAATCATATTTAACTTGGAATTTTTGAAATTGTAATTAACATAATAGATATCAGTTGATGCAATGCACTGTAGTTCAATATTCATACCTTCAATAAGATGTCATACTAGGGATTTTTATATATAAAACCTGTGCCTCCAGAAGTGTAGAAATATGTAGGTGTGGATTGAGGTGGCGCTAATGGGCAATAAACAGAAAGAGATCTATTTCTGGTTGGGAGGATATGACTAATGGGGTGCTTCTAGGATTGAAGCTGGGATCCCAGTCATTCACAATCTCCATCAGTGATTTGGATGAAGGAATTAATTGCAGTATTCCACATCTGGAGCATTGTGTACATATCTCTCTACCCAAATGGGGGATATAATGTACCTGTTCTAAAAGAAATACAGCAAGAATTCTCCAGAGTTACTTATTGGATGACGAGTTTGCCATATGCAGAGATATTAAACAAATTGGGCTTAATGCTTCAGTGTGTTTAGGGGAATGATAGGTGAATGGGAGGTGATCTTATTGATGTATACAATTCTTAAAGGGCTTGAAAATGTAATTGCATGGATGATGTTTCTCTTAGATTGGATGTCTGGAATTAGGTGAAGGAACTCAACATATGAGGTTGATCATTCTGGATGGAGATAAGAAAAAAATGTCTTCACCCAGAGGATGGTGAATTGTTGGACTACCGAAAAAGGCTGTGAAAACAGTTGCTGAGTATATTCAAGATTCAAATCAATAGACTTTTAGATATTAAGGGAACCGAATAATAATGGGTCAGTGCTGGAAAATGCCACTGAGGTAAAAGATCCGCCATAAACTCATTGAATATTGGACTAATCACAAGGTACTAAATCGTCTACTCTTGCTTCTGTTCACTAGATTTTGCTGTAGTGAAGGAAGCCTTTGACTATACGTGGCTAGATCAGCCCCTCATTTAAAGTTGTTCAGAATCACTAAGTTATTCCATGCTTTTATTGTGAGGCTTGTCTGGCCACCATTTGTGCAGGATTCAGGTGAATACTGTTGTCCAGTGTGCTGTGGCAATGTATTTATGATTAGATTTATCTTTGTGTCCCGTGCAATAACTGTTTACTCTTAAATTATCTGATTTTACTGATATCTCTTATCGTATCATATAATGCCCCTGTCCCACTTAGCAAACCTGAACGGAAACCTCTGGAGACTTTGCGCCCCACCCAAGGTTTTTGTGCGATTCCCGGAGGTTGCAGGTTGTTGCCGGAGGTTGTAGGTAGTGGAAGCAGGTAGGGAGACTAACAAAAACCTCTGGGAACCAACATTTAAAAAAAAAAAGTTGATTCTATTGTCACAAGTTTTATTTGGGATTATAAGAACCATAGAATAAGTAAAAACCATTTATGTAAATCCAAGACAAATGGAGGATTAGCTTTACCAAATTTTTTGTTTTACTTCTGGGCAGTTAATATTAAAAATATGAACTTCTGGTTGGAAGATATGGATCAGCAACCAGACTGGTTAAAGATGGAAAAGGAAGATTGTTTGCCTTTTGAAATTGGCTCGATTCTGTTAGCTCCCACAAAACTGAATAAAAAAACCTATAGTGAAAATCCTATAATATATAGTGGTATACGAATTTGGAAACAATTAAAAAAGACTTTAAAATTGGATAATTTATCACTTTCTCTCCCCATTGTAAATAACCCTTCATTTAAACCCTCTGTGTTGGATAAAGGTTTTATACAATGGAAAAAATATGGAATTAAAAAGATGGGACATCTTTACAGAAAAGGTATTTTTCTTTCATTTCAGGAGTTACAACAGAATTATGGACTACATTCAAATATTTTTTTTTAGATATTTACAACTTAGAGTTTATGTTAAATCACACACACACAAGAATATAGAACTAGAGAGCCAGAGACTCTTGATGAATGTTTAAATAAACATCCTAATACAAATAAATTAATATATCACATTTATAATACTCTTTTAAATAGTGAGGTCCCGCCGATGGAATAAAATAGCCAAGCATGAGAAATGAATTAGATCAACCTATAATGAAAGATATTTGGGACGAAAGTCGACAACATATACATCAATGCTCGTTAAATGCCAGACATTCTTTAATACAATTTAAAGTACTACATAGACTGCATTACTCTAAAACAAAATTAAATAGAATTTTTCCACATGTCTCCCCTATCTGTGATAAATGTCAATACTCAGAGGCTAATTTAACTCATACTTTTGTAAATTGTATAAAAATCAAAAATTTCTGGACGGATATTTTTAGAATAATTTCTGAAGTTGTTAATATCCAATTGGATCCCGACTCAAAACTAATAATATTAGGAATATCAGAACAAAGCCTAAAACTTCCTTGACTATAGTCAAAATCAAAAATATAATAACTGGGAAAAAATGAATATGAAAATTTTGGAAAAATCCAACAACCCCCACAATTAAAATGTGGATTATGGAGATGTCAGAGACCTTACATTTGGAAAGAACTAGACGTCTTAATTGACAAACAAGAATTATTTGCTAGAATATGGTCTCCATTTATTGATTTTCTGAAAGGGTAAATTGGTCCGGCACGGAAGCCTGTCTGAAACTTGAACCCAGGATTAGATGAATAGTTATGTTTTATAATCTACGCACCTATCTCCAAATAATTTTTTTTTTTTTTAAAGTAAGAAAAAAAAAAAAAAAAAAATACTCCAGTATTTTCTACCCACATCATTTTAGATGCCAAAAGGCAATTCATCATCTGGAATTTTTCTCAACCCCAGCTGTATATGATCACCATAATCATCTATTTCACCACAATCATTATTTTTGTAGAAAAAAAGAACTGCAGATGTTGGTTAACACACAAAAGGACACAAAGTGCTGGAGTAACTCAGCAGGCAAACAGCATCTTTAAGGAAGGATCTCACCCCAAAACACCACCTATCCATGTTCTTCAGAGATGCTGCTTGACCTGCTGAATTTCTCCAGCACTTTGTGTCTTTTGACCATCATTACTCTTATACAAAACCTGTCCTATCCAAGTACATGTCTAACTGTTTCTTAAATGTGGGAATAGACCCAGCCTTAACTACCTCCTCTGGTAGCTTGTTCCATACACCCACCACCCTTTGTGTGAAAAAGTTACCCCTCAGATTCCTATTAAATCTTTTCCCCTTCACCTTAAACCTATGTCCTCTGGTCCTCGATTCACCTACTCTGAGCACGAGACTGTGCATCCACCCGATCTATTCCTCTCATGATTTTATACACCAAATTATTCCTCTCACGACTTTATGCAGTGACTAATGGGGTGCTGCAAGGCTCGGTGCTGGGACCCCAGTTATTTTCAATATATGTTAACGATTTAGATGAGGGAATTAAATGTGACATCTCCAAGTTTGCGGATGACACAAAGCTGGGTGGTAATGTGAGCTGCGATGAGGATGCTGTGAGGCTGCTGGGTGACTTGGATAGGTTGGGTGAGTGGGCAGATGCAGTATAATGTGGATAAATGTGAGGTTATCCACTTTGGTGGCAAAACCAAGAAAGCAGATTGCTATCTGAATGGTGTCAGATTAGGAAAAGGGGAGATGCAACGAGACCTGGGTGTGCTTGTACATCTATATTACTAAAACTAAGACCTTGACCGCTTTCGACATTCTGTTTCGTGATTTCTGAGAGAACGCTGCCACTTACGGCCATCATTTTTGGCCACCTCGCTCAGAGTCCCCCTCCAGCGGATTGGACAGGAGGATTTTTCCCATCGATAAAAAATCAGAGAGTTATTAATGTTTTTTAAATTTTTACCATTCTCTCTGCTGCCCCCGCTGGCAGCAGGGGGGAGGGAATATAAAACCCGGAAGTGTCGAGCCTCACTCAGTCTCTGCGAGACGGAGGAAGCGAGAGACACACGGCTCTCTGAGCTGCGAATAACACTGAACGCACGTCTACTCCACGGTGAGTCCCCTCGATGTGGTTTTCAGAAAATATGTTTTGTTGGCTTGCAAAGTGTTTGCGCAATTGGCTTGGCTTTTAAAGGGCTTTCAGAAAATGTGTTTTGTTGGCTTGCAAAGTGTTTGCCCAATTGACGGCTTATAAAGGGCTTTCAGAAAATGTGTTTTGTTGGCTTGCAAAGTGTTCGCCCAATTGGCTTAGCTTTTAAAGGGCTTTCAACTGTTTTCGGATGGATAAAGCGTGAATAAACATTTTATTAGATCAGGACTGTGTTTAATTGCAAAATTGGCGTTCATTCCGTGACTTACGTTTAGTGGCAAGATGGCGCCGATGATGTCATTACCGGTTAGCGGCAAGACGGCGCTGAGTGCGTCATTCCGGTTCATGGCAAGATGGCGCTGACTGCAGAAAGCACAGAGTGAAGATGTCGTTGAATAATTCAAGAGATCTTACTGCTCTGTCTATGGTGAGTATGTTTGTTGGACATTATTTAAAGCACGTTTTTGCTTCAGCAGCAGCCTCGACAGGAGGCTTTAAATGTTTGAATCATTCGGTTTACACACTGTATGTTCACCACATTCTGAAGTTACTTGGCATTTTAGTATTGGTTGTGTGTGAATGAGTCTGTGTGAGTGTGTGTGTGTGTGTGAGCCTGTGTGTCTGTGTGTGTGAGTCGGTGTCTGTGTGTGTGTGTCTGTGTGTGTGGCTGTGTGTCTGTGTGTGAGTGAGTCTGTGTGTGAGTGTGTGTCTGAGAGTCTGTGTGCGTGTATAGGGGGTTGCACGTAAGGTCTCCGGGTGAAAGAGCTTGACAAACGGAACCGCTCAATCCATCTGGAGGACATCGCAGCTTCCGGTATATGTTGATAATACACGAAACGCGTAATTTCCTACCTATTAAAAACTGCCAAAATGGTGAATTTTTGCGCTGTAAATAATTGTGGAAGTCAGGGTAACCGTGAGAGACATCTATCCTACTTCAGAATTCCAAAAGTGAAGAGAAATGAAGGTAAAGAGAAGCGAGAGCTGAAGGGACAACAACAGCTAAAGTGCTTGGCGAACATTGGCTGTGCAGATATAGAAACATAGAAACATAGAAATTAGGTGCAGCAGTAGGCCATTCAGCCCTTCGAGCCTGCACCGCCATTCAATATGATCATGGCTGATCATCCAACTCAGTATCCCGTACCTGCCTTCTCTCCATACCCTCTGATCCCCTTAGCCACAAGGCTAAGGGGATCGAGATTGAAAATATTGGGAATTATCGCGTTTGCTCACTGCATTTAATCAACAGTAAGGCATTATTTGTGTTTTTTCTTGATTCCTTTTGTGTCTAAAAAGTTACAGAAGTGATAAATCTGGCTGTAAAATTTTAAAATCGCCCATGGTTCTGAAGTGGATTTTTACATGCAAAAAGAAAACGCTTCTGAAGCTAAATTTATCATTAAAAAAATCTCCAGACTTATGAGTGGTGTGTGGAAAAGTAAGTTTTCTATCATTATGCTATTGAGATGTATATCCACTCACGCATAGCCCCCAACTCACAGGCAAGGCTAGAGAGGGAGGGGGGTAGATAGAGAGGAATACAGAGGCACAGAGAAGGACACAGAGGCACAGAGAGGGACAGAGAGGCACAGAAAGGGGCACAGAGAGGGACACAGGCATGGAGAAGGACACAAGAGGCACAGGGAGCGACAGAGGCACAGAGAGGGACACAGAGGCACAGAGAGGGACACAGAGAGGGACACAGAGAGGGACACGGAGAGGGACACAGTGGCATAGAGAGGGGCACAGAGAGGGACACAGAGGCACAGAGAGGCAGGGGAGCTTGATGCTTTTTGGAGCCAGGGTTTCCTGGTGTCCGCTGCCTTTAAGAGTTGGGGTTTCCGATTTGCGCCGTCTTTTGAGTGGGTGGCCCTGCTGCGAGCGGGCGGCCCTGGGCAACGTGAACACAACATGCAGCCATTGTGACATCACCAGCAGTTTCATTTTGTAAGTTATTTGAGATTTTTGAACAGTTTGATTAATAACTTGAGAAATAATGCATGCATTTTTCAGATGAGGCAATTTCTGAATCCACGAGATAAAACTCTACAGGAATATGTAAACAAATTATCATTAGAGCGTTGTTTATTCAAGCAGATGTGATCACACAGACACACACACACACACACACACACACACACACACACACACACACACACACACACACACACACACACACACACACACACACACACACACACACGGAGGATAAGAGGGAGGGTGGGTGAGGGGGGAAAGGTGGGGGAGGAGGGGAGGAGAGAGTGAGGGGGAGAGAGAGGGGGTAAGAGAGGGGGTGCTGAGAGGGGGGTGAGGTGGGGAGCAGGGAGGGGGAGGGAGGGGGGAGGGTGGAAGGGAAGAGGGTAGGGGGTGTGAGGGGAGGGGAGGGGGAGGGGGGGGGGGGAGGGGATAGGGGAGAGAGAGCGGAGAGGGGGGAGGAGGGGGGGAGGGGGGGGAGGGGGAAGAGGAGGGGGGGAGAGGGGGGGAGGGGGAGAGGGGAGGAGGGGAGAGGGGGGAGAGGGGGAGAGAGAGGGAGGGGGGGGAGGGGGGAGGGGGAGGGAGGGGGAGGGAGAGGGGACGGGGGTGGGAAGGGGGAGAGAGGGGAGGAGGAGGGGAGAGGGGGGAGGGGAGGGAGGGGAGGGGGGAGAGGGGGAGGGGAGGGAGAGGGGAGGTAGGAGAGGGGGGGGAGGAGAGGGGAGGTAGGAGAGGGGGGGAGGAGGAGAGGGGGTGAGGTGGGGAGAGGAGAGGGGGGAGGAGAGGAAAGGTGGGCGAGAGAGAGGGGGGGAGAGGAGAGGAGGGAGGAGGGGGGGAGAGGAGAGGGGAGGTAGGAGAGGGGGGAGAGGAGAGGGGGGGGAGAGGAGAGGGGGGGGAGAGGAGAGGATGATGAGAGGAGAGGGGGAAGAGGAGAGGGGGAGAGGAGAGGGGGAGGAGGAGAGGGGGGAGAGGAGAGGGGGGGGGGGGGGGGGGGAGAGGAGAGGGGGGGAGAGGAGAGGGGGGGGAGAACCTAAAAAACATTTTAGAACCATAAAAGACATTCTGCAAGCATTGTAGAACCAAAAGAGACACTTTTTGCAAACATTTTAGAACCAATAAACACTTTTTGCAAACATTTTAGAACCAATAGACACATTCTGCAAGCGTTTTAGAACCACTAAGGACACTTACATTTGAGTAGACATGTGTTCAGTGTTATTCACAGCTCAGAGAAACGTGACCCTCTGCCTTCCTCCAGCTTGCAGACACTGATTGAGGCACACCACTTCCTGGTTTTATAGTTCCTCCCCCCTGCCGCCAGCAGGGGCAGCAGAGAGAATGGGGAATTTTGTAAAATCATTAATATATGTCATTTTTAATCGACGGGAAAAATCTTCGACACACACATGGTGGAGGGGGGCTCTGAGCAAGGTGGCCAAAAATGACGGCCGTAGGTGGCCGCGTTCTCTCGGAAATCGCAGCACAGATGGCCAAAACCGGTCAAGAACAGACTTTTAGTAATATAGATATAAGATAAGATAAGATATAACATTCTTAAAGGATTGGACATGCTAGATGCAGGAAAAATGTTCCCGATGTTGGGGGAGTCCAGAACCAGGGGTCACAGTTTAAGAATAAGGGGTCAGCCATTTAGGACTGAGATGAGGAAAAACTTCTTCACCCAGATGGTTGTGGAATTGCCTTCCACAGAAGGCATAGGAGGCCAATTCACTGGTTGCTTTCAAGAGAGAGTTAGATTTAGCTCTTAGGGCTAAAGGAATCGAGGGATATAGGGAAAAAGCAGGAACGGGGTACTGATTTTAGATGATCAGCCATGATCATATTGAATGATGGTGCTGGCTCAAAAGGGCCGAATGGCATACACCTGCACCTATTTTTCTATGTTTCTATGTACACCAAATTATTCCTCTCATGATTTTCTGCAATTTCATCCCTGTAACAGTGTCATGTTTGATAGATCTTCCCTGTAGTACTAAACTACTGTTTGAATTCATTTTAAAATACTTCACAACAAGAACTGAACTGTAGATTAAGGGTGTTGTCTTCCCAAAGCATTAAGTAATTTGACCAAGAGATTTTAATCGTTCTCATTAACGCATTGTGGTTTTGGAGGTGTTTTTCTGTGAGAACCTTTCCTGCAGCTAAGGTAGTTTTCCACAATTCATCCACAGTTCAGCATTCTTCTTCCAGCATTCTCTTATTTCTTCTTACTTAAGGGCCTGTCCCACTTGCATGCGATTGCGTGCGTTTGGTGCGACCAACCGAAGCGGAGTTCACGAGAAGTTCGCGCTAAGTTCGCGCTAAGTACGTGCTAAGTTCGCTCTAAGTTCGCGCGTGACGTCATTTACGTCATGCTTACCAATCAGCTGGGCAGGAGGCGGGCCAACTGAATTTGGGCGTCACATGCCGTCGGGCGGTGATGTCATCATGCAACGCCACGCCAGGCGGTGACGTCATCACGCAACGCCACGCGCTAGGCGTACACCGTCAAGACGCTGCGTACAACGTCAAGATGCTGCGTACAACCACAATGCACCTGCGTGCCGACAGGCCGTTGGCGCGCAAAGATTTTGGCCACTGCAAGAATTTCGGAGCCCCGTGCGGTGTTGGGACCAGCCCCGCACAACTCCGGGCTTCTAAGTGGGACAGGCCCGGCGCGGCCATACGGTGCCTGTACGCCTCAAGCGACCACGAGGTCGCGTAATTTGCGAGCCAAGGTCGCGTAAGTGGGACAGGCCCTTTACTCATCCACTTGATGTGTTTCACTCTCTATCATAAATTTCTACCTATTGCATTCTCATCATCCTTTTTTGCTCTCTCCTACCTCTTTACTCATCTTTTAGCTCCTCTCAGCTTCCTCTCTCCTTCACTCCTCTATCCATTTTTTTTCTCCACTTCCATTGACATCTCCACTTTCCCAGCATTGTTTCCCTCCCTGGTTCCAATTATTCACTGACTGCATAACCTCGGTTGACTAAATGTTGCACCATATCTAATTACCTGGTCACAAAGTCAATTTGCATGTGTATCCATTTAAGATTATTTTTCAAATTAACTTTGATCCTTGAGCAACTTCTACTAGTCTAATTCAGAAGGGGTTGTTAGGTAGGTGCAAGAGGGTGGTTCTAGCTTGAAGACTGATAAGAATTTAGTTTTAACAAAAGTTGTTTTGTAAGAAGTCAGGGTGCAAGACATCTGTGTTAAAAGTAAATACATTTGCAGATAACTAAGCAACTACAGAAGCACTGTTCCTTTGTCAAACCAGCCATTTACCTTCTAGGTACAGCAATTTGGGAACTACCTTTTCTTTGTGAAATGAAGGGTCAGCCTAGACAGCAGGAAAACAAAACAAGAAATATCTGCATGTCATAACTAATTGTATGGGGAACGAGAAGGTCCCATTGATGTGGAATGAGATTTAGGAATTCTTCAGATCTGCACCTTTTAAATGGGGTAAGTGAAGCAGAAATATACCAACACTGATATTTACCACAAGAGGAAGACACCTGTATATTGCTACATGCATGCACATATTTTTTTAATAGTTTTGAAGCACACACATATAGTCATTACTTACTTTGAATTTTTTAATGCAAATACACCACCGATTTTCAGGCACCCTTGGTTCCAGAGCCTTGCCGGATTATCTGCTTTGCCGGGCTAACATGTAATAATAATTCATAATAATAATAATGTGGGTTGCTGTCCCCGCTCGACATGTTGATTTATCCAGAGAACAAGGAAGAAGCCGGGAGAAGCGAGAGCACAGTCACCGACACACAACTTAAAGTAAAAGTGCACAGCAAACACAGCTCGGCTGCTGTACAGGGACTGCTTTGCTGTGTTCTACATAGGTCCCAGAGCTTGGCCGACTCACTTGATCACGAATTGAGCAACTTGCAGCCCTGAGGCTCATACACGCACCCAATCAGATTTAAAAATAACATGAACTCTTTCCCCCTTTCAACACCTTATTATACTGGTTTACTGTATATCTACCAGTCTCCAAAGTTATTGCAGCGCCACAAGATGAGTTTTGTGGATATCAAATAATGTTGAGATGGTGTATTGCAAGGAGATTGAGTAGCTCGTGACCTGGTGTCGAGACAACAATCTTTCTCTCAATGTTAGCAAGACAAAGGGCTTGAATTCAGGAAGCGAAGCGGTACACATACCCCAGTTTGCATTGATGGAGCTGAAGTAGAAATAGTTGAAAGCTTCAAATATCTATGAGTAAATATCACCAACAATAACTCCTGGACCACCCATATTGAAAGAATGACCAAGAAAGCACACCAACACCTCTACTTCCCAGGAAGGCTTAGGAAGTTCGGCATGTCCCCAACATGCACCGTCGAAAGCATTTTATCGGGATGCATCACAGCATTGTTTGGGAACAGCTCCATCCAAGACCACGAGAAATTGCAGAGAATTGTGAACGCAGCCCAGACCATTACACAAACCAACTTCTCTTCCATTGACTCCATTTACACCTCACACGGACTCGGCAAGGCCACCAGCATAATTAGATTAGATTAGATTAAACTTTATTAATCCCCTTATTCAGGGGAAATTCTGATGTCCTTGCAGCACACTAATAAAAATACAACATAGATTCAAAAAGAAGTTCAACACAAAAACATCCCCCCACAGTGATTCCCACTGTGGGGGAAGGCACAAAGTCCAGTCCCCATCCTCTTGTCCACCCAAAGTCGGGCCTATTGAGGCCTCCACAGTCGCCGCCACGGCGCCCGATGTTCTCGCCGGGTGATGGTGCTTCGGCGTCGGGAGAACCCCCAGCGGCTAAGGATTAAGGATGAGTCGCGCCCCGGCCACTCCCTCTTCTCCCCTCTCCCAACGGGCAAAAGGTATAAGAAGTGTGAATCGCTGACCTCCAGATTCAGGGACAGTTTCTTCCCAGCTGTTATCAGGCATCTGAACCATCCTACCATAACTAGAGAGCAGTCCTGAACTACTATCTACCTCATTGGAGACCCTCAGATTATCTTTGATCAGACTTTACTGGCTTAATCTTGCATTGCACTAAATGTTATTTACATTATTTCTTTTATCATGTATCTGTACACTGTGGATGGCTCGGTTGTAATCATGTATTGTCTTTCCACTGACTGGTTAGCACGCAACAAAGGTTTGTCATTGTATATCGGTACACATGACAATAAAATCAACTAAAGTAAACTAAATAACATTTTTGCTTCTTCCGCCGGATGACGCCAAGATGAACATTTGCTTTGATCCAGCTTCATTCTGCATATCCTCCACCTCTCCCACTCCTCTTCCTGCCCCTTCTCCTCTCCCACCGTTCATCTCCTCGCTGTTCAGGTTGCTCTCATATCTCCCAGCACCAACACTCCACGCATCTTCACCACCTGTTCCTGATCGCGTTCCCAACCCTCAAACTCCCAGATGGCTTGCAGTTGCATCCGGATCCCCCGTAGTGAATACCCCGTACAGTAACACTATTCTACACACTAGGGACAATTTACAATTTTACCAAACCCAATTAACCTACAAACCTGCACGTCTTTGGGGTTTGGGAGGAAATCAGACCACCCGGAGAAAACCCACAAGGTGACAGGGAGAATGTGCAAACTCTGTACAGACCACCCGTACTACTCCTGATCAAACCCGGGTCTCTGTGCTGCAAGACAGCAGCTCTACTGCTCGGCCACTGTGCCGACCTATAGTGGAGCCACTTATGGTAATACAAAGGAAGAGAGGATGCACAATTTGTGTTGTTGTTTAGCAAAACCACTACTGTACATCACCTTTTAAATTTTTTTTTTTTTTTTAATGTTCAAAATTCTTTAAGAAGAACACTTTGAAGATTATCTTAGAACAATTATCTTTCACAAGATGATTGCAGTTTGCTAACACAGGATCACTGGCAGAGGATTCTTTTTTTTCCTTTTCTTTTTTTTTCTTTTTTTAGCAGTAAAAGGAAGTAAAAAAAGAGAATAGTAGAAAGAGAAGCGCATGATACCGAACAGTGAGGAGAAGGAAAGAAGAAAAGAGAGAAAATAGAGAGAGAAAAAGAGATAGAAAACAGGGAACTGAAGGAGAAATAACTATGGGTTTCGGCCCGAAACGTCGCCTATTTCCTTCGCTCCATAGATGCTGCTGCACCCGCTGAGTTCCTCCAGCAATTTTGTGTACCTGAGAAATAACTATTTATTATTCTTGACCACCCTTCACCCGATCCTGAAACAGTTAATTTCTATGGTTATGTTGCACCATATGCTTGTAAGAAGTCGATAAATGGAGACCAAATCATTAAGAATTGGTCTGCTTTGTCTGATTGTCGCATTTCTTCAAGATGTGAGGTTGACACAATTACCTATAATTGTAATTGTGAATGTTCTGTAGTAATCTCATGAATAATCCAGTACTTTATTCTTGAACTCTTTCTCTTCATCTGTTTGCATCCTCTTGGTAAAATCACAGGCATAACCCCATTGCAAAATAATGTCAATGCTAGAAATGTGAAATAAAACATAAAACATTGAACATGTTCTGTAGGCCAGAATGTCAGTTTTAATGCTATTTGTTTTTGATTATACCTTTCTGTTTCTGATTTTGACTTCTTCAAAAAATGATTTTGACTTCTTCAATTCCATCTGCCATTTTACCAATTTATCAATATCATATTATAGATTTTAACTACTTTCCTATCAACAACATTGAATTCTGTGGCATCTGCAAATGTACTTCTTCTTCTTTTCGTGTCTTTGAAGCTGGTTGGCTATATGACAGTTTCCCATTCCTTTACACAGTCCTTTGCGTTTTTATTGAACACTGCAAGATCCTTTGAGCTGCACTGGTTGGGTAGTAGGGGGCAGACAAGGCAGTGCTGCATTGTATGGTCCTCTTCTCCACATTCACAGGCGGTTTGGCCAGTTTCATAGCCCCATCTGGCCATGGCAGCTTTTGATCGCCCTGTTCCTGTTCTCAGGCGGTTGAGCTTCTTCCACTGGACCCATGGTGCTTCTGAGCCCGGAGGGAGGGCTTCAGAAGGAGGGATACCCATGTCAGTAGGAGGGGGGTCGTCCTCAAGCCTTTTTGTCCATAGTTGGAGTCTGGTTTCTTCCCGTGATGCTATTAGGGGCTGGACATGGCTGAGAAAGCTTCTCCTGGACTTCAGCCGTTGGACGGGGGTACACGTCCGTAGAGGAAGTGGCGTTCATCACTGGTGGCCTTGGTCATCTCTACTCGGCTGGCGACTTCCCGTCTCACATCAGCAGGGGCAATGCCAGCGAGGAGGTGCAGGTTGTTTATGTTGGTGGGCTTCAAGCAGCCAGTGATTGAGCGGCAGGTGTTATTCAACGCTGGGGTTGCAAATGTACTAATCACACCTCCTACATTCATAACCAAATTGTTAATGTATACAGCAAACAATAGGGGTACCATTACTGATCCCTATGATGTATCACTTGTCACAGACTTTGAATTCACTCTGCACCATTACCCACTGCCTCAGATTACCTTGCCAATTTTGGACCAATATTCCCTTGATCCAATCAGCCTACATTTTTGGACCAGTCAAGTGAAACCTTGTCAAAAGCTTTTCAGAAGTTTGTTTTAAATAATTCTGATCTATTGCCAGGGTTTCATTCTTCCACAAGGATTGTTACTCACATATGGGGTTTCACCATTGCATAACTTAGTATATGTCTTTAACGTCTTAATTAAAATCTTTTGTGCCCCCATTTGGCATGTGCAGATCGCTGAGGCTAATATTTATCATCACTGTCAAGTTTGCTCAACATTGTTAAGTTTAAACAACCTAATACATTTTTGGTTACATTTTCATTCCTGTCTGGAAACCCTCAATGGCTTCAACTTATCCAAGCTTCATAAACACCTCCAGTTTTTTGTGCTCACGATTTAATACCAGTTTGGCAAATACTAGCCCTTTTCTCAGCCACATATTACTTCGGTATAATTGGTGACCTATCCTTCTGTTTCCCTTCAAATTTCCAACAGTTTCTAATTTCTCTCTACCCATCTCACGTCTGCATGAGATCGATTTATTTTATTCTGCTTTCATGAACTTTACCTAATCACGTTCCTCTCTTGGCTGTCTTTCGTGCTTGATGGCCATCTCATTGCATATGGCATCTGAGACAAAGTTACCTGGATGAGTGGTGCTGTTGCTGATGAGTTAAGGTCAGATTTTAGGTCATAGTTCTGACTATCATTGGCAGCTGTTGCTCTGATGGTTTAAAGAAGACTATGATTTGGATAAAATTATCCTTTCTTCTCATTTTCAGGATTTGATTCAGACATCAGACATGTCAGAATGTGCCAATCAACTGACTGTTTGCTCTTCAACTCTTGTCAGCTTGTCAGGATTTCAGAGGAAAATCAATGTTTTCACTGCAATTGAAGCTTGTTGGCATTAACCATTTGAAAGATGGGATTGCTGCCTGTCAGAAGCAGTCACAGAGTAAACAGTAAAACTGAAGGCTGCTTATAAGAAGCTGACTGGAGACTGGAAGTGGCTGCCAGCAGAATAATAAGATACTGCTCATTTTTTGGATTTGCAAGTCACCTGGGAAGGGAAAATGGGCCAGATATTTCTGGAAAAATAATGGCATGATAAAAAAACATGTATTATTAACATGTAAACTGGCCACCAAAATCTAGGGATTGAGAAATAAACTACAAGCTGTGAATAGCCACAACCTGCAATTCCATTCACACAGTTTCAACACCATATCAATTACTTTCCTAGAATCTCCTTCTGTGTTTCTTCTGAATAATCACCCATTTCCCGATAATCTATTCTCTCATATGCCCATGAATGAGCCACTAGTTTATCTATGAGTCATCGATATTAATGATAAATTCCAGTCACCAACCAGCTCCTCATCGAGATATGGAATGGATCAGAGCATCCAGGGAAACCTACATGTTCCACAGGCAAGTCATGCAAATTCCACAAGGACTACAGAAAGGGGACACTCTCACTCCTTAGAGAATCCTATATTTCCAATAAATATACAATCGATGGAATAAATGATGCATAAACCATCTATTATGGCTCGCAGATCAATACAATCAATCCCATTGCCCCCTTTACTTTCCTCAACACATTATCTTGTGCCTATTTGTACCCTCCTGATTCTCCCACCTATTAACTATGCCAGGGGTAATTGCAGCGATCAATTAACCAGCATGCCATTGGGATGTGGTAGGAAGCCAAAGCACCCAGGTTGAAAGTCACAGGGTCAAAGGGGAAACTCCACACAGACAATACCAGAAGTCTTGAGAGATCAGCAAAAGAGTAAACTGATAGGCTCAACTTTTCTGAGTTCTCAATAAATTTGGAATCCCCATATTTCAAAGGTTCAAAGGTTTCGAAGGTCTTTTATTGTCACGTGTGCTAATTATGGTGCGGTATTATGCGAATTACCATACAACCATACTAAAAAAGCAACAAGACGCATCTACATAAAAGCTAACATAAGCATCCACCACAGCAGATTCCCCACTTTCCTCACTATGATGGAAGGCAATAAAGTCTAATCTTCTTCCCTCATTTTCTCCCGCGGTCGGGGCAGTCGAAGCTCCTGCGTCGGGCCAGCTGAAGCTCCCGTGTCGGGACAGTCAAAGCTTTCGCATCGAGGCGATCGAAGTTCCAGCGTCCGGGCGATCGTATCTCCGTCGAGGTAAGAGATTAGAAAAAGTTTCCCCCAACCCTGTCCCCCACCCGCCTCATAAAACAAGCTAAAGAAAACGAAAAACATACATTTAACACATATTAAAAAACAACAAAGAAGAAAGGGACAAACAGACTGGACAACTGGGCAAGAATGATTCAGGATTAAATACCACTTAGATCCTCTTGATGGTGCTGTTGAACACAAATGCCGCTGGAGAGCTTGATTAGAAAGCTGCCGGAGTTTGTGGAACTGCAATTCTTAAATAAATTATCAAAACAAAATCTTGCCAGATTGAAGAGGAATGAATTTACTCACAAAATTAACTGATCGTCAAAAATCCACAAGAGCAACAGATAATTCTCTATGGAGTTCCCAGTTTTTGCCCCAGATTTGTATTTAACGGGATAATAAGATCATATTGTTTGGTCTCTCGTGCCTGCATTCATGGCTGATCTTTTACCCCAACAGCACTTTCCTGAATTAATTTGATTTCCTTAACATCCAAAATGCTGTCTATGTCTGTCTTGTTCAGCTCAGTGACTGAGCCTCCACAGTCCACTGGAGTAGAGAATTCTAAAGGGCCTGTCCCACTTGGGCCATTTTTCTGGTGACTGCCACTGACTGTCATAGTCGGACCAGGTCACCGAAAAACTGGCTACTGGACCCTCCTACGACAATGTCTACCACAAGCTACACCAACCTACCACCTAATCGACGTTAAGCTACTGCAAGCTACCTACAACCGGCAACCCAATTGTCGCGACTTAGGATGTCCACCTACGACCACACCTAAAACAACCTACGATGATACCTACGATAAACTACATCCACCCGCGACAAGCTACGAAATGCTACAACCCTGTCGTCGACAACTGAGGACAACTGAAGACACATAATGTCATTTTGGCCTCTAAAACAATGGAATCACCCAGTTTTCCTATAAAATGGGTTGTAGAGTGCGGTTTCGAACCATTCTGCATCATGACTACCGTGGAGCAACATCAGAGGGCATTGCTCTTATGACAAGAAGAAGAAGCCCTGCTGCTTGCAGCAGCCCTCTTGCTTAAAGATCTGCAAGACAGAAGGACAAGAAGAATGGTGAAGAAGAAGCCCAAGAAGAGGTCAGTGTGGTTGAAGGCCTTGTCCTTGAAGAGACACAGGTTGGGCCAGTATGAAAACCTGATGACTGAGCTCCAGCACAAAGATGAGGCTGCCTTCAGAAACTTCACTAGACCCCCCTGAGCTGTTTCAGGAGCTGAAGACACGGGTGGGCCGTCTCCTGGCGAAAAAGGAGACCTCCATGAGGAAGCCACTGGAACCAGGCCTGCGCCTAGCCATCACTCTCCGCTACCTGGCATTAGGAGACTACTACAAGAGCCTCTCCTACAACTTTTTGTGGCCCACAACACCATCAGCAAGGTTGTCCGAGACACCTGTGAGGCCATCATCAATGCTTATGAAGATGAAGTCATGGACTGCCCTAGTACACCAGATGAGTGGAAGAGAGTGGCGCAGGGCTATGAAATTAGATGGAACTTCCTGCACACTTGTGGGGCAGTGGAAGGCAAGCATGTGACCATCAGGTGTCCACCCAAGGGAGGTTCTATGTACTTTAACTCCAGGAAGCTCCATTTCATTATACTCATAGCTGTGGTGGATGCAAACTACAACTTCCAGTTTGTGGATGTTGGTACACCTGGCAGTGCCACAGATGGTAGAATCTGGAAAGAGATCTCCCTTGGGCAAACACTGAAAGAATGAAGAGCAGGCTTTCCTGATCCAGAACCTCTGCCAGGAAAAGGCAATGCTGACATCCCCTACACACTGGGTGGTGATGTTGCCTTCCCACTCAGGTCATGGATGATGAAGCCATACCCTCACAGGCGGATGTCAAGGAAGCAGAGGATCTTCAACTACAGGCTGTCCAGGGCTAGGAGGGTCATGGAAAAGGCCTTGGGCATCCTCGCCAGCAGATTCAGATGCTTGCTGACTATGATGGAGCAGGAGCCCAAGAATGTGGAGACCATTGTCTACGCACCATGTGTCCTCCACAACCTGATCCGTACCAGAAGTGCAGTAACAGCAGCCATGGTGGAGGGTAACCGAGTGGACAATCAGACAGGCAACATCACTCCAGGCTCATGAAGAACTGTAGGACAGGCTGCATCGATGGTGGCACTGGAGAGATTTCCAGGAAACACCTGCAACAAGAGAGCCAAGGACCAGAGAGACCATTTCTGCACTACTACAACTCCAAACTCGGCAGTGCACCATGGCAGAACGACATGATCTGAAGATCAGCAGCAAACAGCCCACACCACAAACAGAAGTCCACAACTCCAAGAAGAGAGCCCACAAGAGACCACACAAAAAGGCAATTTTCAGGGCCACCCACACCCTCCCAAAATATCTTAATTTTCTCAATGCAGTGCAACGCTTGTATTCGTGTGTTTGTTTTATTGATCAAAAATATGAAATTTAAATATTTGAAAGTAATACCATGAACTTTAAACTTTAAACTTCAAACATCAAACAAAACACAAGTATAAAAACATCCAGGACAACATTATTACACTCAGGGGTGATCTGTGTCCATTAATCCAGTAAAACTCAAGTGCCCACTTGCGTCCTGGGTATCTGTATTTATTTTTATCTGATCACGTGTTTTTCCAAAGTCGCTACTTGACTTCTCTTGACAACAACTTGGTGACAACCTACGACAGCACCTACGTCAGGAGAAGACAAGCTGCGACAAGCCCACGGTCGCCGACTGTCGCTGAAAAGCTTGATTAGAAAGCTGCCGGAGTTTGTGGTACTGCAATTCTTAAATAAATTATCAAAACAAAATCTTGCCAGATTGAAGAGGAATGAATTTACTCACAAAATTAACTGATCAAGTCAAAAATCCACAAGAGCAACAGATAATTCTCTATGGAGTTCCCAGTTTTTGCCCCAGATTTGAACATTTCAAAATCCAGCGGTGACCAGAAAAACGTTACGGCACTTTGGTCAACTGAGGAGATTACTCATACAGGCGACACCCCGGCGACGGTGTGGCGACTGCCTAGTCGCCTAAAAAATCCCCTAAGTGGGACAGGCCCTTAAAGATTCACCAGCTTCTTGGTGAAGAAACTTCTCATCTCTGTCCTGGACGCCTGCCTCTTATGTTGAGACAGTTTTATACTCCAGCCAGATGAAGTACGACCTCTGCGGCAACCCTGTAAAGCCTTACAAGAATATTTGATTTTGTTTCAATGGCATCTCTGCTTAGAGGCATAGAGCCATAGAGTGATACAGCAATGGAAACAGGCCCTTCGGCCCAACTTGTCCAAACCGGCCAACATGTCCCAACTACACGTCCCACCTGCCCACGTTTGGTCTATATCCCACCAAACCTGTCCTATCCATGTCTAACTGTTTCTTAAATGTTGGGATAGTCCCTGCCTCAATTACCTCCTCTGGCAGCTTGTTCCATACACCCACCACCCTTTGTGTGAAAAGGTTACCCCTGAGATTCCTCTTAAATCTTTTCCCCTTCATCTTAACAACTGCTTGTTCTTCTAGTTATGCCTGCTTAATCTCCCCTCATGCAACAAAACCATCATCCCAGGAGTGGATTTTTTTGGGTGGGACTAATAATACCATTGCCAGAAATTATTAAATTCAAAATCAAGTTATGTTTTAGGCGGAATTTAAGCTATAATTCACAGTGATGGTTGATAAAAAAGGTTTTCTTTGAATTTTACTGTTCCTATTTATTAACGACAAAAAATTAACTAAGAGAACTGTTATAACCTGCAGTTATATATTATGTAAAACATTCTGATTATGAATCTTTTGCTTTTATTTATATCTATATTGTGAGGGGGAGGTTGCAGAGATTCTAGTTGATTGCGTTGTGGAGAAGTTTAGGGCTGGTGGGTATTTATTGAAATTGTCAGAGAGTTGGTGGAGATGACTGATGGTTAAGGGTTAATGTGGGGGCTGCACAGGGAAATGAACAATGTGTTTGTCAATTCAGGGGGTGGACAGGGAAGTGACAAGTAGGCGGAGCCTGAGGACTTTGATAAGGGATGAGTGGGGGCTAGTTAGGAATGACAATAAAGACAATGCATATGGAGGCAGATAGATGTCCTGGACTTCTGGCAGCAAGCCAGGGAGGCAATGGGCTGTTAACTACCACTAAAGCACGAGTACAATTAACACATACACGAGTACAACGGGTAGTACAAAATGAGAAAGGAAACAGAGAGCAAAGTATAGTGTTAAAGCTACAGAGAAAGTGCAGATAAAAGAAATGCAAGGACCGCAAAATAAATGTGAAATACATCCACATTCTATGAGAGATCCGTTCAGTAGTCTGATAATGGCGGGAAAGAAGTTGTTCTTGAATCTGGTGGTATGTGCTTTCAAGCTTTGTATCTTATATAACCATATAACCATATAACAATTACAGCACGGAAACAGGCCATCTCGGCCCTACAAGTCCGTGCCGAACAACTTTTTTCCCTTAGTCCCACCTGCCAGCACTCATACCATAACCCTCCATTCTCTTCTCATCCATATGCCTATCCAATTTATTTTTAAATGATACCAACGAACCTGCCGCCACCACTTCCACTGGAAGCTCATTCCACACCGCTACCACTCTCTGAGTAAACTGCCTGACTGAAGAGGAAATGGCCGGGATGTGTGTGGTCCTTGATTATGTTGGCTGATTTCCGGAGGCAACATGAATCAGATAGAACTGATGGGGGGAGGTAGGTTTGCATGTTGGACTGGGATGTGTCTACAACTCTCAGCAATTCCTTGCTGCCTTGGGCAAAACAGTTGCCAAACTAAGTTGTAATGCATTCAGTAGGGTGGTTTCTACATTGCATCTGTAGAACTTGGGAAAAGTCTTTGGAGACATGCCAGGTTTAATTAGGCTTCTAAGGAAATAGAGACATTGATGTGATTTTTTGGCCTTGGCATCAATGTGGTTGGATCAGGACAAATAGTTGGTGATATTTACACATAGCAGCCTGAAGCTCTCGATCATTTCCACTTCAGCATCATTGATGCAAACTTGGATGTTTACTCCACCCCACTTCCTGAAATAGATTACCAACCCCTTGGTTTTGCTGACGTTGAGGGAGAGGTTGTTTTGTTACTTATCTACTTCTCTATCTCCTTTCTATATCATTGTTCAAGATAGGGCCTACTACAGAGGTGAATCTGCAAACTTGTAGATGGAGTTAGAGAAGAATTTGGCTGCACAGTTGTGAGTGTATAGAGAGAATACGCTCACATCTGTATAGTGTATAGTGCACCGCTGAGAATGCATCCGTGTGGGGCACCGATGCTATGAATTATTGTGTTGTCTTGTGGTCTATGGGTCAGGGAGTCTAAGGTCAATAGACAGAAGTGGCTGCTGTCCACGTTTTATGAGCTTGGAGATGATTTAAGTTGGAATTATGGTGTTGAAGGCAGAGGCAAAGTTAATAAAGTGGACTTTTATGCAGGAGTATTTGTTATCCAGATGTTCTAAGGATGAGTATAGGGTTAGGATGTTGGTGTTTGCTGTAGACTTGTGGCAGTAAAGGAATTGTAATGGATCGAGGCTGTCGGGGAGGCTAGAATTGATGTGCACCATGATCAACCTCTCGAAATACTGGTCAACATGGTGGATGTTAGAGCCACTGAACAGTGGTCATTAATGCACACTCCCTTGCTATTCTTTGGCACGAGATGACCTTGGTCTTAAGGCAAGTGGGAACTTCTGATTGGAGTAGGGAGATCAAAGATATCTGTATCAAAGGTATACTCCCATGTGCAGATTCTGGGGTGACAGCTGGGGACTGTCCAGGCTAGTTGCTTTCCACAGGTTCACTCTCAGGAATCGGTCTGCAACTTTGGCCGTGAGTGCAGATGATCCCAAGACTGTTGGTGCTGGTGTAGCTATTCCACTAATCTTCTGTTCAAAATAGACATAAAAGGCACTTTGCTGATCGGGGAGCAGTGCACTGTTGCCAGCAACACTATCCGTCTTCACTTTGTATCTTAAAATCCATGGAATACCTTTAGAATTGTATAAATTGTTGCACTGTGGAAAAATGTAGCTTCATTTTCTATTGTTGACACTTTACTTGTTCTAATGCTCGTTACAGTGCACCAGGTCTACTGCTTCAACCATTTCGTTCTCTCCTTTAAGTTGTCTAATTTCATCAGTAAACACCTGAGGATATTTCTACCTTAAAAAATTCTTCTTCATTTGCTTACAGATGTTTAAAATATATTTAAAATATGTTATGACTTCTTCAGAAGGTATTCACTATCATTATAATATAATAATATCCATGCTAAAAAATATATCCTTCTGGGTGGCAGAGGTCTTATTGTTATGTAAGCTGCAGCTTTGCAATCTAATTTATGTTTTTAGTCACCACTTTGAACAAACACTTTGCCTGCCCCAAAACAGGAAGAAGAGTTCCGTCGTGAGATATAATTGCAGATCTAAGTGATTCCACCTTTGGAAGTTTAAAAGCTTTGGCTGTTTTCCTGAGTAAATGAAGGGGGACTACATTATATTCAGTTTTCCCATCTATTTAAAGCATTATACAGTTGCTTGACTCTAAACGTAATCCATTCCACATCATTCAGACTATACAAACTGACTTAAATGACAATAAACCGGTTGCTTCTGGCTCATCATCAAATTTTCTGGCTGTGCGTTTACCTGCATTTCCTTGGCAATTCTTTGCACATTGATTGCTCTTTCTGCATGCGTTGCATCTATCTATATTACTAAAAGTCTGTTCTTGACCGGTTTTGGCTTTCTGTGCTGCGATTTCCGAGAGTACGCCGCCACCTACGGCCGTCATTTTTGGCCACCCCGCTCAGACCCCCCTCCGCCGCATGTGTGCTGAGGATTTTTCCCGTCGATGAAAATTGACAGAGATATTAATGTTTTTACAAAATTCCCCATTCTCTCTGCTGCCCCTGCTGGAGGGAGGGGGAGGGACTATAAAACCAGGAAGTGGTGTGCCTCAATCAGTCTCTGCAAGTGGTGTGCCTCAATCAGTCTCTGCAAGTGGTGTTCCTCAATCAGTCTCTGCAAGTGGTGTGCCTCAATCAGAGCTCTGAATGACACTGACAAATGTCTACAGCACTGTGAGTACCCTTAATTTGGTTTGAAAATGAAAATATGGTTAGAGGTAAAAAAGCACTGCCTGCAAATGTTTTTTTGGGTTTGGGTTGAAGTAAAAAGGCACTCACTCTCACCCACCCCCCCCCCTCTCCTCTCCCCCCTTCTCCCCCTCCCTCTCCTCTCCCCCCCTCCCCCTCCCTCTCCTCTCCCCCCCTCTCCTCCTCTCTCCCCCCTCTCCTCCTCTCCCCCTTCCTCTCCCCCCCTCTCCTCCTCTCTCCCCCTCTCTTCTCTCCCCCCCTCTCCTCTCCCCCTCTCCTCTCCCCCTCCCTCTCCTCCCCTCTCCTCCCCTCTCCTCCCCTCCCCTCTCCTCCCCCCTCTCCTCCCCCTCTCCTCTCCCCCTCTCCTCTCCCCCCTCTCCTCTCCCCCTCTCCTCTCCTCCCCCTCTATTCTCTCCCCCCTCCCCCCCTCTCCTCTCCCCCCCCTCCTCCTCCCCCCCCTCTCCTCCTCTCCTCTCCCCCCTCTCCTCTCCCCCCCCCCTCTCCCTCCTCCCCCCCCCCCCTCTCCCCTCTCCCCCCCCTCTCCTCTCCCCCCCCTCTCCTCTCCCTCCCCCTCTCCTCTCCCCCTCTCCTCTCCCCCTCTCCTCCCCCCTCTTCCTCCTCCTCCCTCTCCTCTCCCCCTCTCCTCTCCTCCCCCTCCTCCTCCCCTCCCTTTCCCCCCCTCCCCGTCCCTCTCCCTCCTCCCCTCCCCCCCCTCCCCCACCGTCCCTCCCTCCCAACCCCCCCCTCCTCCGCTCCACCCCCACCCCCCCTCCCCTCCTCTCCCCCCTCCCTTCTCCCCTCCCTGCTCCCCACATCTCTCCCCTGCCCCCTCATCTCCATCCCCCTCTCTCTCTCCCCTCCCCTCCCTCCCCCCCCTCTTTCCCCCCTCTCTCTTCTCACCCCCTCTCCTCTCCCCCCCCTCTTTCCCCACCTCTCTCTCCCCCCCTCTCTCTCTCCCCTCTCTCTCCCCCCCTCTCTCTCTCCCCCCTCTCTCCTCTCCTCCCTCCCCCTCTCCCCCCCCTCCCCCTCTCCCTCCCCTCCCCCTCTCTCCCTCCCCCCCCCCCCCCTCTCCCCCCCCCCTCCCCCCCCCCCCCCCCCCCTCTCTCCCCTCTCTCTCTCCCCCTCTCTCTCTCCCCTCCTCCCCTCCATTAGCGTGAGTGTGGGGGGGGGGGGGGGAGTTAGTGTGTGTCGCTGCATGCCGCCTCCCCCCCCCCCCCACAACCGCACGTTGGGGGAACAGACCCGACGGGTCTGCACTTGGTCTAGTATTTTACTAAAAGTAGAACACTACTCTCTCCTGCGGAACACATGTTTCCTCCCACAGTTCAAGTACTTGGTTTCCTTATTTGGAAGCTTTTGTTTGTCACCCAAGAGATTCCTCTGCTTTCACATTCTGTACTGTTGACTCAATAATGACTTTATGTTGAACCCCCGTGTTCTCTGCCACATTACAAAATCTTATTTGTTTTCTCTAAGGCCAGGTTAGTTTCTCAAATTAAGCTTCCACATTTTTAGCCTGCCATTCCAAACGCAAATCTGTCTCTTGAGTATATTTTTCTGGCATAATTGCATGAAACTCACAACCTTATTATTATTATTATTATTATTCTGTATTGATTGTACAATTCAACAACATCTTAGCTCCACCTATAAGAATGTTTTTTCCACAATTAACAATTATGAAAAAAAATATGCAACACAAATATTATTTCACGTTTAGCCCCTTCTTTGACCCAGTCTGTTCAAATGGAATAAATATAATGTACCCCTACATCTTTCATTGATAGGAAATGCCCTATTGTACAGTATAAACAAAACAAAATATATGCTGACTACTGCAGCGGTATATACTTAGTCATAAAAAGAAACAAAGTGCTGGAGTAACTTAGCGGGTCAGGCAGCTTCTCTGGAGAACATGGATAGGAGATGGTTCAGGTCGGGATACTTCTTCAGACCTATTGCAATGAGGTGGGGATGGGGCAACCTTCTGGCAGGTGATGGGTGGATGTGGGATTTTGCTTGACAGATAGCTGAACAAAGGACAGAGATGAAAAAAAAAGTGTGAGATATGAATAGATGGGGTACAAAATGTGAAACCAGTGGAAGTAATAATACTAATTAAGTTCTCACACCATATATTTTAAGTACAAGTAGATGGGCTTGGCCATTACAAATCCTATCTTGGTGAAGAGTTCTGTTTTATTGTTTATTAAAGAAATTATGGGAATATGCTTTTGAAATTATGATGAAAACTGGTTCTCAGTATTACACATTCTGCACCACTTAAACAAGTAACCCGATCACTGTTCTTTAGTCCATAGACAATAGACAATAGGTGCAGGAGCAGGCCATTCAGCCCTTCGAGCCAGCATCGCCATTCAATGTGATCATGGCTGATCATCCCCAATCAGTACCCCGTTCCTGCCTTCTCCCCACACCCGCTGACTCCGCTATTTTTAAGAGCCCTATCTTGCTCTCTCTTGAAAGCATCCAGAGAACCTGCCTCCACTGCCCTCTGAGGCAGAGAATTCCACAGACTCACCACTCTCTGTGAGAAAAAGTGTTTCCTCGTCTCCGTTCTAAATGGCTTATCTATATTACTAAAATTCTGATCTTGACCACTTCCTGTTGTTCTGTATATTGATTTTAGAAAAAACGCTGCCACTTACGGCTGTGATTTTTGGCCATCTTACTCAGAGTCCCCCTCCGCTGCGCAGGACAAGAGGATTTTTCCCATCAATGAAAAATAAGAGTTATTAGTGTTTAAAAAATGTTGAGATTCTCTCTCCTGAAGGCCACGCCCCTTCCGGAGGGACTATAAAACCCGGAAGTTTTGAGTGCCTCAGTCAGTCTCTGCAAGATGGTGGAGCAAGAGGATCAAATCTCTCAGTCTGAGCTGTGAATAACACTGAACACATGTCTACTAAACTGTGAGTGGTTTTACTGTCCTGTCAGTGCCCTTAATGTGGTTTGAAAATATAGTTTGAAAATGCTAAAGCTGTGTTGCCTTTGGTTTGGAAATGCTAAAGCTGTGTTGCCTTTGGGGGCAGGGGGAAGGGGAAAGGGAAAATTGGGTGTGAATCCAGGTGAGACATAGGGAAGAGAGGGGAAGGGGAATATTTGTAGGTTAAAAATGATCTAAGCTTGGGTGAGCTTCAGCTGTAATATTTTATTCAGTTTGGTGTACCGCATATTGTGAATGAGGTTAAGGCATATAACTGGGTGGAGAGAGATTAACTAGAATGGGCTGGAAATATTTGTAATATTTAAACCTGAAGGTGTATTATCTGAGATACCTTTACAGCATCTTCTCTATTTGTCTCCTTAAAGCATTATGTATATTGACCTGCAGGTTTTTCTGTTTGTACACAATTCTTAAAATTGTATTTAAGAAGGAACTGCAGATGCTGGAAAATCGAAGGTACACAAAAAAGCTGGAGAAACTCAGCGGGTGCAGCAGCATCTATGGAGCGAAGGAAAAAGGCAACGTTTCGGGCCGAAACCCTTCTTCAGACTGATCGGGGGTGGGCGGGGCGAGGAGAAGAAAGGAAAAAGGAGGAGGAGCCCTAAGGCTGGGGGATGGGAGGAGACAGCAGGGGGACTGAGGAAGGGGAGGAGACGGCAAGGACTAACAAAATTGGGAGAATTCAATGTTCATGCCCCCAGGATGGAGACTCCCCAAGCGGAATATGAGATGCTGTTCCTCCAATTTCCGGTGTTGCTCGCTCTGGCCATGGAGGAGACCCAGGACAGAGAGGTCGGATACAGAGTGGGAGGGGGAGTTGAAGTGCTGAGCCACCGGGAGGTCAGGTTGGTTATTGCGGACCGAGCGGAGATGTTCGGCGTCCATCGGGTCCGTTGACCCGCGCCACTGGACTCCCACCATCGGGTCCGTTGACTCTCGCCACTCCACCTCCCTCCAGCAACCCACAGCCGTCGCCTTACCTGGAGCCTGGACTCTGCACTGGGCCTGAAGCCTCCACGCGGCTTACTCCCACTCTCCTGGGTTTGACTCCACTGGGTCCTAGTGCCAGTCTGCCCAGCCTGGTTAACCTCAGTAGCAGTTCCACTGAGTCTTCCCCATCCCCCTCTAACTATGTGACCCATGCTCTTCCCCACCCACACCACAGCCCTCTCACCCCCCCCACCCCCTGACCACCCATCACCCCCCCCCCCACCACCCACCACCTCCCCACCACACATCGCCTCGTCCCCAGTCCACCCACCTGCCTTCCTCCGGCCCCAACCCCCATCCCTGCCGGGTGTTCACCATCCCCCCTGACCTCCCCCTATCCGACACCGAACGGTCTGTCCTCAACAGAGGTCTTACCATCTCCAGCACCATCACCGACTTCATCAGCTCCCACGCCCTACCCGACCGAGCCTCCAACCTCATTGTTCCCCAGCCCCGCACGGCCCGATTTTACCTTCTCCCCAAAATCCACAAACCTGACTGTCCCAGTAGACCCATTGTTCGTGCCCCACCGAACTCATTTCAAAATACCTTGACTCCATCCTATCCCCCTTGGTTAAATCCCTCCCTACCTATGTTCAAGACACCTCAGACACTCTCCGTCATCTCCGCGCATTCCATTCTCTAGGCCCTCACCCCCTCATCTTCACCATGGACGTCCAGTCACTCTACACCTCCATCCCCCACCAGAATGGTCTCAAAGCCCTCCAGTTCTTCCTCGACCAGAGAAGCAACCTATACCCAGCCACTGACACTCTCCTCCACCTAGCGGAGCTGGTCCTTACCCTCAATAACTTCACGTTTGACTCCTCCCATTTCCTCCAAATACAAGGCGTAGTTATGGGCACATGCATGGGCCCCAGCTATGCCTGCCTCTTTGTCGGTTACGTCGAGCAATCCTTGTTCAATATACACCAGGGCCCCATCCCCGACCTCTACCTCCGCTACATCGACGATTGCTTTGGTGCCACCTCCTGCGCCCACACACAACTGACTGACTTCATCAACTTCATCACTAACTTCCATCCGGCACTCAAATACACCTGGACCATTTCCGACACTTCCCTACCATTGCTTGACCTCACTATCTCCATTGCAGGTGATAGACTTCTGACCGACATCCACTATAAACCCACTGACTCCCATGGCTATCTGGACTACACTTCTTCCCACCCTGCTTCCTGTAAGGACTCCATCCCCTACGCCCAATTCCTCCGTCTACTCCGCATCTGCTCCACGGATGAGGCGTTCCACACCAGGGCATCTGAAATGTCCTCATTCTTCAGGGAACGGGGGTTCTCCTCCTCCACCATAGATGAGGCTCACACCAGGGTCTCTTCCATACCCTGCAACACTGCTCTCTCTCCCCATCCCCCCACTTGCAACAAGGGCAGAGTCCCCCTAGTCCTCACCTTTCACCCCACCAGCCGTCACATACAACAAGTAATCCTCCGTCAGTTTCGCCACCTCCAACGTGGCCCCACCACTCGCCACATCTTCCCATCTCCCCCCATATCTGCCTTCCGCAAAGACCGCTCCCTCCATAACTCCCTTGTCAATTCTTCCCTTCCCTCCCGTACCACCCCCTCCCCGGGCACTTTCCCTTGCAACCGCAAGAAATGCAACACTTGTCCCTTTACCTCTCCCCTCGACTCGATTCAAGGACCCAAGCAGTCGTTCCAGGTGCGACAGAGGTTTACCTGCATCTCCTCCAACCTCATCTATTGCATAGGCTGCTCTAGATGTCAGCAGATCTATATCGGTGAGACCAAGCGGAGGTTGGGCGATCGTTTCGCCGAACACCTCTGCTCGGTCCGCAATAACCAACCTGACCTCCCGGTGGCTCAGCACTTCAACTCCCCCTCCCATTCCGTCTCCGACCTCTCTGTCCTGGGTCTCCTCCATGGCCACAGCGAGCAACACCGGAAATTGGAGGAACAGCACCTCATATTCCACTTGGGGAGTCTGCATCCTGGGAGCATGAACATTGAATTCTCCCAATTTTGTTAGTCCTTGCTGTCTCCTCCCCTTCCTCAGCCCTCCTGCTGTCTCCTCCCATCCCCCAACCTTCGGGCCCCTCCTCCTTTTTCCTTTCTTCTCCCCGCCCCCCCACCCCCGATCAGTCTGAAGAAGGGTTTCGGCCCGAAACGTTGCCTTTTTCCTTTGCTCCATAGATGCTGCTGCACCTGCTGAGTTTCTCCAGCTTTCTTAAAATTGTATCATTGTTCCACTTATTTATTGTTCCAAAAATTTTTTCGTCACACTTGTTTATTAGATTTCATGTGTCCATTCATTCTTCGATGTGCTTCTGAGGTGTATGGCTATCTACCTCACTATTTACTATAAGTTCATAAATGATAGGAACAGAATTAGGGCATTCGGCCAATCAAGTCTACTCCATCATTCAATCAAGTCTACTCCATCATTCAATCAAGTCTACTCCATCATTCAATCATGTCTACTCCATCATTCAATCATGTCTGATCTATCTTTCCTCAACCCCATTCACGTGCCTTCTCCCCATAACCCCTGACGCCCATATTAATCTAGAATCTATCTATCCCTGCATTAGAAATATCCTCTGACGGCCACGCAGCCTTCTGGGGCAATGAATTCCACAGATTCACCACCCTCCTACTAAAGAAATTCCTCCTCATCTCCTTTCCAAAGCAACGTTCTTTAATTCTGAGGCCATGGCCTCTGGTCCTAGACTCACTCACTAGTGGAAACATCCTCTCCACATCCACTCTATCCAGGCCTTTCACTATTCAGTAAGTTTCAATGAGGTCTCCCCCTCATCTATAACTACCGCTCTGCATTATTTGCAATTACTGAAATTTTGCCAGCCCAAATCCAATTTGTTATTTTTTTCCAAAATGTGGACTGATCCTAATACCAACCAATGTTGGAGTCCACTACATATGACACACAAGCATTCATAACTACTTTTGTCCCTTGGTCTATTTTATTTCACACTGCTAATGCCCTATAATTGTCATGGCCTTTAATTTTGCTAAGTAATCAATTATTACATTCAAACAAATGTTCAGATATAGATCATCTATAATACCCCTGTCATCTACCGTTTCTGTACCTTCAGTAAAATTGCTGATCAAGTTACTCATAGGTAATATGGCATTAATAAATTGTTGTTAGCTTTCAAATAATGGTTAATACTTTTCTAAATAGAGACAATAATCCTGGACATGGTGGATTCCTAAAATCTCCCCACCTGACTGGACAGTACTATTACTAAAAGTCTCAGCTTGATCACTTCCTGTCTAAGTTTTAAATATATTTTAGAAAAAACGCTACCCTATATCGCTATGATTTTTTCACCATCTTACTCATAGTCCTCCTCTCCTCAAAGCGCCCCAAGGTTTTTTCCGATCGGTGAAATAATAAAAAAGTTATGAATGTTTAAAAAATCGTGAGATCAGCAGATTGGTCTTCTCGCCTGTCTGTCACCATAATGAAGGTAACGCCCCTTCCGGGGTCCAGGAGACTAAAGCCCCGGAGGCCGGACATGGGTCAGTCACCCCGGAAGACCGTGAGTGAGAGTTGAGTCCAGAACTGTGAGCCTGCGCTGTGAGTGAACTGAACTGTGAGTCTGCACCGTGAGTGAACTGAGCTATTAGTCTGCACTGTGAGTGAACTGAACTGTTGGTCTGCACCATGAGTGAACTGAACTGTTAGTCTGCGCCGTGATTGAACTGAATTGTGAGTCTGCGCCGTGCTAAGTCCAAAGGTCGCGCTCACTCCAGACGTCCCGTGCACTCCGGAAGTCCCGCTCACCCCGGAAGTCCCAGAGTACTTAAGGAAGTAGCTCCAGAAATAGTGGATGCATTAGTAATAATCTTTCAAAACTCTTTAGATTCTGGAGTAGTTCCTGAGGATTGGCGGGTAGCAAACGTAACCCCACTTTTTAAGAAGGGAGGGAGAGAGAAAACGGGGAATTACAGACCAGTTAGTCTAACATCGGTAGTGGGGAAACTGGTAGAGTCAGTTATTAAAGATGGGATAGCAGCACATTTGGAAAGTGGTGAAATCATTGGACAAAGTCAGCATGGATTTACAAAAGGTAAATCATGTCTGACGAATCTTATAGAATTTTTCGAGGATGTAACTAGTAGCGTGGATAGGGGAGAACCAGTGGATGTGGTGTATCTGGACTTCCAGAAGGCTTTCGACAAGGTCCCACATAAGAGATTAGTTTACAAACTTAAAGCACACGGCATTGGGGGTTCAGTATTGATGTGGATAGAGAACTGGCTGGCAAACAGGAAGCAAAGAGTAGGAGTAAATGGGTCCTTTTCACAATGGCAGGCAGTGACTAGTGGGGTACCGCAAGGCTCAGTGCTGGGACCCCAGCTATTTACAATATATATTAATGATCTGGATGAGGGAATTGAAGGCAATATCTCCAAGTTTGCGGATGACACTAAGCTGGGGGGCAGTGTTAGCTGTGAGGAGGATGCTAGGAGACTGCAAGGTGACTTGGATAGGCTGGGTGAGTCGGCAAATGTTTGGCAGATGCAGTATAATGTGGATAAATGTGAGGTTATCCATTTTGGTGGCAAAAACAGGAAAGCAGACTATTATCTAAATGGTGGCCGACTAGGAAAAGGGGAGATGCAGCGAGACCTGGGTGTCATGGTACACCAGTCATTGAAAGTGGGCATGCAGGTGCAGCAGGCAGTGAAGAAAGCGAATGGTATGTTAGCTTTCATAGCAAAATGATTTGAGTATAGGAGCAGGGAGGTTCTACTGCAGTTGTACAGGGTCTTGGTGAGACCACACCTGGAATATTGCGTACAGTTTTGGTCTCCAAATCTGAGGAAGGACATTATTGCCATAGAGGGAGTGCAGAGAAGGTTCACCAGACTGATTCCTGGGATGTCAGGACTGTCTTATGAAGAAAGACTGGATAGACTTGGTTTATACTCTCTAGAATTTAGGAGATTGAGAGGGGATCTTATAGAAACTTACAAAATTCTTAAGGGGTTGGACAGGCTAGATGCTGGAAGATTGCTCCCGATGTTGGGGAAGTCCAGGACAAGGGGTCACAGCTTAAGGATAAGGGGGAAATCCTTTAAAACCGAGATGAGAAGAACTTTTTTCACACAGAGAGTGGTGAATCTCTGGAACTCCCTGCCACAGAGGGTAGTCGAGGCCAGTTCATTGGCTATATTTAAGAGGGAGTTAGATGTGGCCCTTGTGGCTAAGGGGATCAGAGGGTATGGAGAGAAGGCAGGTACGGGATACTGAGTTGGATGATCAGCCATGATCATATTGAATGGCGGTGCAGGCTCGAAGGGCCGAATGGCCTACTCCTGCACCTAATTTCTATGTTTCTATGTTTCTATGTTAAGTCCCACTCACTCTAGAAGTCCCGCTCAGTGGAGAGGTCGCGCTCATTCCGGAAATCCCGCTCAGTCCAGAGGCCACGCTCAGCCATGTGAGTAGATTCAAGAGAGTTTTACTGTCATATATATGTTGTGAGTGTGTGAGTGTGTGTGAGTGTGTGCGAATGGGCATGTGTGAATGTGTGTGTGTGAGTGTGTGTGAGTGTGTATGTGAGTGTGCGTGAGTGTGTGTGAGTGTGTGTGTGTGTGCGAATGGGCATGTGTGAATGTGTGTGTGTGAGTGTGTGTGAGTGTGTATGTGAGTGTGCGTGAGTGTGTGTGAGTGTGTGTGTGTGTGATTGTGTGTGTGAGTGTGTGTGTGTATGTGTGATGGAGGGTGTGAGTGATGGAGGGCGTGAGTGTGTGTGTGTGATGGAGGGTGCGTGTGTGTGAGAGAGAGATGGAGGGTGTGGGTGTGAGTGTGTGTGTGTATGTGATGGAGGGTGTGTGTGTGTGATGGAGGGTGTGAGTGATGGAGGGTGTGTGTGTGTGTGATGGAGGGTGTGTGTGATGGAGGGTGTGAGTGTGTGAGAGATGGAGGGTGTGTGAATGTGTGTGAGTGTGTGTGTGTGAGTGTGTCTGCGTGTGAGTGTGTTAGTGTGTGTGAGTGTGTGTGATGGAGGGTGTGTGTGTGTGTGATGGAGGGTGTGTGTGTGTGTGAAAGAGATGGAGTGTGGGTGTGTGTGATGGAGGGTGTGTGTGTGATGGAGGGTGTGCGTGTAATGGAGGGTGTGTGTGTGAAATGGAGGGTGTGAGTGTGGGAGAGATGGAGGGTATGTGAGTGTTTGTGTGATGGAGTGTGTGTGTGTGGGTGTGAGATGGAGGGTGTGAGTGTGCGTGTGTGAGATGGAGTGTGTGTGATGGAGCGTGTGTGTGTGCGTGTGTGAGCCCACCAGCCGTGAGTGAGTGAACTGCCAGCCGACCACCCGTGAATGAGTGAAGTGCCAGCACACCAGCCGATGGTGAGTTAACTGCCAGCCCACCAGCCATGAGTGTCAACTGCCAGCCCACCAGCCGTGAGTGAGTCAACTGCCAGCCCACCAGCTGTGAGTGAGTCAACTACCAGCCCACCAGCCATGAGTGAGTGAACTGCCAGCCCACCAGCCGTGAGTGAGTCAACTGCCAGCCCTCCAGCCGTGAGTCAACTGCCAGCCCACCAGCCGTGAGTGAGTCAACTGCCATCCCACCAGCCATGAGTGAGTCAACTGCCATCCCACCAGCCTTGAGTGAGTGAACTGGAAGCCCACCAGCCATGACTGAGTCAACTGCCAGCCCACCAGCCGTGAGTGAGTGAATGGCCAGCCCACCAGCCGTGAGTGAGTGAACGGCCAGCCCACCAGCCGTGAGTCAACTGCCATCCCACCAGCCGTGAGAGAGTGAACTGCCAGACCACCAGCCATGAGTGAGTGAACTGTGAGTCCACCAGCCGTGAGTGACTGAACTATGAGTCCAAGAATCCATTCGGCCCACAATGTCCATACTAGCCCTCTGGAAACCAGTCCCTTCAGCCCACAACACTCATACTAGCGCTCCACTCATACTAGGGCCCCTCCCTGATTTGAGGATATTAAAACTCCGTGGAAAAAAATGCTGTTAAAAATCTCCGCTTTCCGCGAGACAGTGGGGGTGGGACTGATGATCGAGGGTGCCGATTGGACGAGAGAGACGTCAGTCAGCAGGCAGTGGGGGAGGCCATGATGATTCAGCGCGATGATTGGAGGAGGGAGGTGTCGGTCAGTGGCGGAAGTAGGGGGGTTGGACTGAGGATAGAGTGTAGTGATTGGAGGAGGGAGACATCCTGGTGGAGCAAAGATCAAACCGGAGCTTGAATCGGTCCGTTCGCAGGGCTTTTCATCGCCCGGTCCGGTGCAGCTTAAAATCGACCTTGGGATCTTCCACCGCCCCACGGTCAACTTGCTGCGTCGAGGTGATCGAGACTCCTGATGTTGAATCCCCCGCCGGGCGATGAAAGGCCTCACAAAAGGGCCGATTGATGACCCACGATTCGGGGCGGACGAAGCTGCTGTTGCCGGATTTTGGAGTCGGTCACCAACCAGGTCAGTTCCCAATGTTACCGGCCATAGGGCCCACAGCCGAAACCTCACGTGTGTGTGCTCGCAGCCGCCAAGAAATTGTGTCCCCCCCATGTTTTGACAGCGATTTCCGTGCCTGGTAGAAGTTGGTAAGAGTCATTGGAAACTTCCTCAGTCTTCTGAGGAATAGAGATATTTCTCGGCCGTAGCTTTATTATGGTTGGTCCAGCAGGTTCTCTGCCATCGCCACCTTGGCACCGTTGATGCTGACTGTTAGGAAAGTTAAGAAAATGCCCTTTAATTGCACTTCAATATGTAAAAATAAGCCTTTAACAATTATGATGTGACCAGATCTATTTGTATGTTTCAGTTCTCCCATGCTTAGAGAGTTTTTAGCATTGTTTACTTCATTACATAGAATGATACATGAGCTCCCAGGCCACCCAAGTCATGGTGTTTATCCTGCACACAAACATGCCTTAAAAATGTAACATCTTCATGGACCCATGGAAATCCCTGGCCAATTAATGGTCCAATGGAAATGATATTTAATTGTCGGGAGAACACTTGAATGCAGCTTCAGGAGCTCAGAAAATTCAAAATTGCCCAGCTACTTATTTCTTAAATTACATCCTAGCCCATTTGTAGAAAAGTCTACATATCCTTCACCTTAGAACCCACAGAACCGGTATGCGTGTAAATTGTTCTTAACTCTGATGGACTGCCTTACAAGAATCCCGTGTGCTCTTTATTGACTCTTCATTGTTTCATGGTGATATGTGTGCCACATAAATCATTTAGAACAGTAATAGTTTCTGCAGATTTTCAACCCTCTGTAAAAAAGATCTCTTTTTATATTTCTTTTAATCTTCCATATTTTGTATTTCTATAATCCTTTATCATAGACCTACGGAATTACTCAAAACATGGGGTGGCACGGTAACACAATGCTAAAGTTGTTGCCTTACAGCGCCAGGGACCCAGGTTCCACCCTGACTACGGGTGCTGTTTGTATGGAGTTTGTACATTCTCCCTGGAAGCTCTGATTTTCTCTCACACCCAAAGTACATACAGATTTGTAGGTACATTGGCATTGGTAAATTGTAAATTGGAAATTGTCCCTTGAGTGTGTAGATTAGTTTACGGGGTGGGCGCGGACTCAAGGGGCTGAAGGGCCTGTTTCCGCGCTGCATCTCTAAAGTCTAAAGTTTCTACCACCTATTCTGACCACTTGCTTCAGAATCTGGGGCAACTCAGAAAATCAACCCTTCACTATTTTTCCAAATGAATCCAGATCCTATCATGTCTCTGCATTTGTGTTTCTTTACTTGTTTTTCGATTACTTGTCTTAATGACTACAGGCCTGTCGCACTGACCTCTGTAGCCATGAAGACACTCGATAGGCTTGTGCTGGCCAAGCTGAAAAATATCACAAACTCCCTGCTGGACCCTTTGCCGTTTGCATATCGGGCCAATAGATCTGTGGATGATGCAGTCAACCTGGGCCTGCACTTCATCCTACAGCACCTAGACCGCCAGGGGACCTATGCGAGGACCCTGTTTGTTGATTTTAGCTCTGCATTCAACACCATTGTGCCAGAGCTACTACACTCCAAACTTTCCGAATTGACTGTGCCTGAACCTCTCTGTCGGTGGATCACCAGCTTCCTGACGGACAGGAAGCAGCATGTGAGGCTGGGAAAGCACATCTCGGACGCACGAATGCTCAGCATACAAGCACCACAAGGCTGCGTACTCTCTCCTCTCCTCTACTCTCTCTACACCAAAGACTGCACCTCCACAGACACCTCTGTCAAGCTTCTCAAGATTGTGGACGACACAAACCTGATTGGACTGATCCAGGATGGGGAGGAATCTGCCTACAGACGGGAAGTGTCACAGCTGGCGTCCTGGTGCCGTAGCAACAACCTGGAGCTCAATGCTCTTAAGACAGTGGAATTGATTGTAGACTTTAGGAGAGCTCCCCCTCCCCTCACCCCACTCACCATCAACAACACCACAGTCACATCTGTGGAGTCCTGAGAACCATAATCTCCAAGGACCTTAAGTGGGGGGCTACCATCGACTCCACAGTCAAAAAGGCACAACAGAGGATGTACTTCCTACGGCAGCTGAGGAAGCACAATCTGCCACAGGCAACGATTGTCCAATTCTGCATGGCCATCTTAGAGTCTGTTCTCACCTTCTCCATCATGGTCTGGTTTGGCTCAGCCACCAAGCACGACACCTGGAGGCTGCAGCGAATCGTCCGATCAGCAGAGAAGGTTATTTGCTGCAACCTTCCCTCCATTGATGAACTGTACACTGTAAGGGCCAGGAAGCGAGCGGGCAAGATCATCTCTGACCCCTCTCACCCTGGCCACAAACTCTTTGAATCTCTTCCCTCTGGAAGGCGACTCCGGATTGTCAAAGCTGTCACAGCCAGACATAAAAACAGTTTTTATCCACGAGTAGTTGCTCTACTCAACAGCCAAAAATCAGTAGCCTCCCTTTGATCTGATATTTTGTTGGTTCACATGCTTGATCAATGGTGTTTTATCATTAATGTTTTATTATTATTAATGTTTAGTGTTTTCTGAGTATTTCCTCACTGTCACTGTATGTCATGTTGTTACTTGTGGTTGGAGCACCAAGGCAAATTCCTTGTATGTGAATACTTGGCCAATAAACAAACAAACTTACTTACTTACTTACTTACTTACTTACTTACTTACTTACTTACTTACTTACTTACTTACTTACTTACTTACTTACTTACTTACTTACTTACTTACTTACTTACTTACTTACTTACTTACTTACTTACTTACTTACTTACTTACTTACTTACTTACTTACTTACTTACTTACTTACTACTTACTTACTTACTTACTTACTTACTTACTTACTTACTTACTTACTTACTTACTTACTTACTTACTTACTTACTTACTTACTTACTTACTTACTTACTTACTTACTTACTTACTTACTTACTTACTTACTTACTTACTTACTTACTTACTTACTTACTTACTTACTTACTTACTTACTTACTTACTTACTTACTTACTTACTTACTACTTACTTACTTACTTACTTACTTACTTACTTACTTACTTACTTACTTACTTACTTACTTACTTACTTACTTACTTACTTACTTACTTACTTACTTACTTACTTACTTACTTACTTACTTACTTACTTACTTTATATCAAATAGCATGCTGGTGAATCTGATAGAAGTCTGTCCATTACCTAAATGAATCTATCTGGAACATCCCTCATTAATATACCTTGCTGCATGATTTACTTACATACTAGCCGCCATGTACAAAGAGAATAAAAGTTGTAAATGCATACTGAATATTTTATCTCTCTTAAGCAGAGTATTGTACTACCAGAGTGGCAGATGAAGTTTAATGTGGATAAATGTGAGGTTATCCACTTTGGTAGCAAAAACAGGAAGGCAGATTACTATCTAAATGGTGTCAAGTTGGGAAAAGGGGAAGTACAGCGGGATCTGGGGGTCCTTGTACATCAGTCTATGAAAGTAAGCATGCAGGTACAGCAGGCAGTGAAGAAAGTGAATGGCATGTTGGCTTTTATAACAAGAGGAATCGAATATAGGAACAAAGAGGTCCTTCTGCAGTTGTACAGAGCCCTAGTGAGACCACACCCGGAGTATTGTGTGCAGTTTTAGTCCCCTAATTTGAGGAAGGACATTCTTGCTATTGAGGGAGAGCAGCGTAGGTTTACAAGGTTAATTCCCGGGATGGCGGGACTGTCATATGCTGAGAGAATGGAGCGGCTGGGCTTGTACACTCTGGAGTTTAGAAGCATGAGAGAGGATCTCATTGAAACATATAAGATTGTTAAGGGCTTGGACATGCTAGAGGCAGGAAACATGTTCCCGATGTTGGGGGAGTCCAGAACCAGGGGCCACAGTTTAAGAATAAGGGGTAAGCCATTTAGAACGGAGACGAGGAAACACTTTTTCTCACAGAGAGTGGTGATTCTGTGGAATTCTCTGCCTCGGTGGTCGAGGCAGGTTCTCTGGATGTTTTCAAGAGAGGGCTAGATAGGGCTCTTAAAAATAGCGGTCAGAGGATATGGGGAGAAGGCAGGAACGGGGTACTGATTGGGGATGATCTGCCATGATCACATTGAATGGTGGTGCTGGCTCGAAGGGCCAAATGGCCTACTCCTGCACCTATTGTCTATTGTCTATATTGTCTATTGTCTATTGTATTTTAATTGTTAGGGGAAGTTAATAACATCCTTTTCATCTACCATGAAAAAGAGAGTTACTTCCAAGTAAGGTATATTGATGGTTAATTCTGACAACTGCCATGTTTCCGTGATCATTTCACTGTAGTGTTAACTACAAATTACACTGGTGTCAGCAATTTCTAGATGGCTGGGCCAGCGACTGAGTATTATGTGTGGATCACTAATGCAGTTATCATCATTAAACACAAGCTTCAAATTTCAATTACGATGCAATTACACTATTTGACATTTCCATCTTGCAGCTGAAGGTGTTATCAGAACGTGGATGGTTTAATAAATTATCATATGATAAAGTTATACCAGACTCAATTAAGCACAGGCAGGACTTCCAACAGATGTATTTAAAAAAATCCTAATTTCAGTATTTGGCAATTTTACCTTCAAATGCCGCAGTGTGGGATTGGCAAATTCACATGGGGAAAATTAGTTGTGTTGATATTGGATAGACTTGACATGAATTAGTGCTTGTGGCTCATGCTGTGTATTTGGATCAAGAAATCTCATCGGATTTTCCTTCTACTTAATGCAGATGACCCACTTCACACTGAAAAGAAACTCCTAATTTCATCGCAGTTTGAAATAGAAGCCTGATGTGCTTTCTCGCCTAAATTGTTAGTGGATCTGTGTGAGAGGGGGAGTTTGGTGGTAGTGGAATGCAAACAGATTTATCAGTCATATACCTCTTCAGAGATCTCGATCGGAATTTTTTTATTGTTTATGCCAATCTGTGAAATGACAAATTAGAGACAAATTGGCTTCTTCCAATAGATTATCATTTAGATTTTTGAAAAATAATTGGCATTGGCATGAATTATTAGATTAGATTAGATTAGATATCCTTTATTGCCATTCAGACCTTTCGGTCTGAACGAAATGCTGTTGCCTGCAGCCATACATGTAATAATAACAATACACAATAAACACAAATTAACATCCACCACAGTGAGTTCACCAAACACCTCCTCACTGTGATGGAGGCAAAAGTATTAGAGTTACTGTCTCTTCCCTCCTCTTCTCCCTCTGCGACGAGGCGATACCCCACCGGGCGATGGTATCAGTCCCGCGGTTCAAGCTCCGCGGCCCGGGGGTGGTCGAAGCTGCCGCCCTCCAGTCCAGCGGACGCAGCTGTTGCAACGGGAGCTCCGGAAAACAGGCACCAGCCTGTGACCTGCGAGCTCCCGACATTGTCATCCACTGGCCCGCGGCCGAGCCCCGGATCCAGGTCGCCGCCACCAGAACACCGCCTCAGCCACCGGAGCACCGTCTCCGCCCCGCACCGGGCCGCCCACACGGCAGCGTCTCAGCCCCGCACCGGGCTGCCCCCACGGGAGCGCCTTCCAGCCGGGAGCCGGTCCGTCCTCACCGGAGCGCCTTCCAGCCGGTAGCCAGGCCACCCACACGGCAGCGTCTCAGCCCCGCATCGGGCTGCCCCCACGGGAGCGCCTTCCAGCCGGGACCCAGGCCGCTCACACGGGAGCGCCTTCCAGCCGGTAGACGTGCCGCCCGCACGGGAGTGTCTCAGCCCCGCGCCGTCCGCCCTCACCGGAGCGCCAAGTCGTGCCGCTGCCCGGACGTCGCCACAGCTCGAAGACGGCCAGCCTCGCGTTGGTGAGTCCTGGCTGGCTCTACCTCGGACCCTCGAGGTCGGTCGCAGGTTGGAGGCCGCCAGCTCCGCCATTAGGCCTCAGCGCAGACGGGGGAAGAGAAGGGGGATACGACAAAAAAGTCGCATTCCCCCGAAGGGAGAGACAGAAAGCCCTGTTTCACCCCCCCCGCACACACAACACCACCTAATAACCAAAAAATTTACTAAACTAGACAAAAAAAAACACACAAAAAAGTAAAAACAGACAGACTGCAGGCGAGCCGCAGCCGTATCACAGCGCCGATGGAAGTGAAAAAGCCCACTGGAATGTCCATTAAACTTTGGTCCCTTTGCTTGTGACTAATAATGAACAACTTTGCAGCACTAGTCTGAGGGTTAGCCTTCTGCACAAACTATAGTAGTGAGTTGTTTATGTATGATTTTAATTTGTTTATTTTTTTCTCCACCATTAAAATCATAAAGCGCATTTCTTATTTCATCAAGAGAAAAGACAGTGAGCTGCTTCCAGACCTTCAGCATTTGCCATTGTACAGAAAGCCAAAAAGTGTCCTGAATGATTTTGTCTATTTTCCTCTTGGCATGGTTGAATTTGAAAAGCTCACTGAACATAATATTGGGATTTTCATAAACCTAAGATGTCTTAAAGCTGTAGCACCCAATCTATTGCTTATGAAATGGCACTGTATAGGAAAGCATTGTGGTCAACCTTTGCACAGTAAGATCCTGAAAATGAGACAAGGGTTTGATTTGTCTTGTTGATGATGTTGCTTGAAGCATGAACCAGGACTCCAGCCTGCATGTTGATCATTAAAATTCCATACATTTTGTCATAGAAATTTCGCAGCATTGAAACAGGTCCTTTGCGCGTATGATGACCATCGTACTTAAATGCTAACTGGTCCCATTTACTCGCAATTGCCTATAGCCTTCTTTGCCCAAACAATTCAAGTAATGGACGTCCATGGTGGGGAGGAGGGCGTTGGGGCTCATTGGGGTGGAGGTCATTAAAGAGGGCATGTGAGGTGTCTTGGACATATGACGGGAGAGATTGGACCAGGGGGGATAGTATGGAGTCGAGGTATGTGGAAATCATTTCCTTGGGACAGGAGCAGGCAGCAACAATGGGTCTGCCAGGGCAGTTGTGTTTGTGGATTTTGGGGAGAAGGTAAAACCGGGCTGTGTGGCGAAGGGAAACAATAAGATTGGAGGCTGTAGAAGGCAGACAGCCAGAAGTGATGAAATCAGTGGTGGTGTTTGAGATTGAGGCCTGGTGCTCATCTGTGGTTTCATGGTCCAGGGATGTGGGAGGAGGTGTCTGAGAGTTGCCACCTGGCCTCAGCCAGGTCAACGAACCGGACCGCCACAGTGCCTCCCTTGTCAGCGGGTTTGATTGCAGTGTCAGGGTTGCTGCAGAGTGAGCGGAGGGCTGTACGTTCAGAGGGGGTGAGGTTGGAGTAGGTAAAGGGAGTGGAAAACTCATCGGTCTCCTCCATTGTCAGAGTAAGGCTAAACGCAAATTGGAGGAACAGCATCTCATATTTCACTTGGGCAGCTTACAGCCCAGTGGTATGAATAATGATTTTCCTCACTTCACGTTTTCCCTCTCTCTCTATCCCTCCCCCACCCAAGTCACACTAGCTTCTCATTTTCAACAAACAGCTACAAACAGCTTACAACAGCCTGTTTCCTTTATCATTGTTACTTTTTTTGCATATCTTTCATTCATTGTTCTTTATCTCTCCACATCACCATCTATATCTCTTGTTTCCCTTACCCCTAACCAGTCTGAAGAAGGGTCTCAACCTGAAACATCACCCATTCCTTCTCTCCAGAGATGCTGCCTGTCCCGCTGAGTTGCTCCAGATTTTTGTGTCTATCTTTGGTTTAAACCAGCATTTGCAGTTCCTTCTTACACTTGTTCAGATGTCACCAAACTCGCGCGAGTCAGTACTCATCTCTGCAACTGGAGCCTCCACTTCCTGACTAATAGACCCCAATCAGTGAGGATAGAGGACAAATCATCATCTACTAAAATCCTCAACAATGGTGTTCCGCAAGGATGCTTTCTCAACCCTCTTCTTTACTTCTTGTACACCCACGATTGTGCAGCCCTGTACAATTCCAATTCAAGTTACAAATTTGCAGATGACATCACCATTGTGGGCCAGATATCAAATAATGATGAGACAGAATACAGGAAGAAGATTGAGAACCTTGTGACCTGGTGTGGAGACAAAACCTTTCTCTCAATGTCAGCAAGACAAAGGAGATTGTGATCGACTTCAAGAAGTGAAGTGGTACACATACCCCAGTTTGCATTGACAGGGCCAAGTAGAAATGGTTGAAAGCATCAAATTCCTAGGAGTAAATATCACCAATAACTTGTCCTGGACCACCCATATTGAAGCAATAGCCATGAAAGCACACCAATGTCTCTACTCACTTAGAAGGCTTAGGAAGTTTGGAATGTCCCCAACAACTCTCACCAACGTCTACAGATGCGCCGTAGAAAGTATTTTATCGGGATGCATCACAACATGGTTTGGGAACAGTTCCATCCAAGACCACAAGAAATTGCAGAGAATTGTGGACCTAGACGATCACACAACCAATCTCCCTTCCAATAACTAAATTTACACCTCACGCTGTCTCGGCAAGGCTAGCAGCATAAAATTAAGGACGAGTTGCACCCTGGTCACTCCCTCTTCTCCCCTCTCCCATTGGGCAAAAGAACTATAGAAGTGTGAAAACGCACACCTCCAGATTCAGGGACAGTTTCTTCCCAGTTGTTACCAGGCAACTGAACCATCCTACTAACAACTAGAGAGCAGTCCTGAAGTACTATCTACCTCATTGGAGACCCTCGGACTATCTTTGATCGGACTTTACTGGCGTTATCTTGCACTAACTATTATTCACGATATTCCCTCAATCATGTATCTGTACACTGTGGATAGCTTGATTGTAATCATGTTATTGTCTTTCCGCTGACCGGTTAGCATACAATAAAAACTTTTCACTGTACCTCTGTACCTCGGTGGCAATAAACTAAACTAATGACTGATGCCTCTCAAATGTTATGAGAATACTTGTCTCCATCATCTCCTCGGGCATTGTGTTCCAGACTCTAACTACTCTGTGCGAAAAGATTCCCCCTCAGATCAACCTACCTTTCATCTTATAACTACGCCCTCTTATTTTAGACACTCCCACCAAGGGAAAGATATTCTCACTATCTTTTAACATCATTCCTGACCATAGTTTCCGTACCTCTACGTCTAAAATTAACTATGTGCTGACTCACTTGCAAATTATTATGCTGGGCTGGATTGAATTACTATTCCTTTCATGCCAAACTACAAATAGGATGCAAATAATACTATCAGAGAACTACCAATCCAATGAGCAGTACAGCACAGGAACAGGTTATTCAGCCCACCATTTCAGCCCTGAACATGATGCCAAGACCTACCCTGACTTGTTTGCACATAATCCATATTCTCCCATTCGCTGCATATCCATGTGCTTATCCAAAAGTCTCTTCAATTGAATTGAATTGGTGAATTGAATTGAATTTCCTTTATTGTCATTCAAACAATAGTTTGAACAAAATTGCGTACCTTGCAGTCATGACAGAAAAAAAAGCAACAAAACACTCGATGAACACAGTTTAACACAAACATCCAGCACAGTGAATCTCCAGGCACCCCCTCACTGTGATGGAAGGCAAAAAGTCTTATCTCTTCCTTGCTTGTTCTCCCGCTGCGTCGAGGCGATCGAGGCTCTTGATGTTGAAGCCCCCGCTGGGTGATGGTAAGTCCTGTGGCCGATTCCAAGCTCCGCGAACGGGCTGATTCAAACTTTGCGATCCGGGGTGGACAAAGCTGCCACCCTCCAGTCCAGCGGACGAAGTTGTTGTGCGGGAGCTCCCGAGAATCGGCCACCAACCTGGGACCTGCGAGCTCCCGATGTTACCGTCCACAGGGCCCGCGGCCGAAGCCTCCGAAACTCCGAAGTCGGGTCACAGGCACAGCACCTCCTCCGAAGTCAGCCAGCTCCATGATGGTAAGTCCACAGGCTCTGCCACTGGAGCCTCAAGGTCGATTCCAGTTGGAGGCCGCCAGCTCCACGATATTAGGCCTCAGCGCAGACGGAGATGGAGGTACGACAAGGAAAAGGTTGCACTCCCGTTGATGGAAGGGGTTTAAAAAGAGGCTTGGCAGTGCCGCCACTTCTGGATATTGCCACTATTGCATCTGCCTCCACCACCACCTCTGGCAGAGCATTCCAGACATTCACCACCCTCTGTGTAAAAAAAATTGCCCTGCACATTTCCTTTGAACTACATCACTCACCTTAAAGCTATGCCCTCTATTATTTGTTTGTCATATACATCAATGATCTGGATGATGGTGTGGTAAATTGGATTAGTAAGTATGCAGATGATAATAAGATAGGTGGTGTTGTGGATAATGAACTAGATTTTCAAAGTCTACAGAGAGATTTAGGCCATTTGGAAGAGTGGGCTGAAAGATGGCCGATGGAGTTTAATGGTGATAAGTGTGAGATGCTACATCTTGGCAGGACAAATCAAAATAGGACATTCAGGTAAATGGTAGCGAATTGAGGAATGCAGTTGAACAGAGGGATCTAGGAATAACTGTGCATAGTTCCCTGAAAGTGGAATCTCATGTAGATAGGGTGATAAAGAAAGCTTTTGGTGTGCTGGCCTTTATAAATCAGAGCATTGGGTATAGAAGTTGGGATGTAATGTTAAAATTGTACAAGGCATTGGTGAGGCCAATTCTGCAATATGGTGTACAATTCTGGTCGCCAAATTATAGGAAGGATGTCAACAAAATAGAGAGAGTACAGAGGAGATTTACTAGAATGTTGCCTGGGTTTCAGCACCTAAGTTACAGAGAAAGGTTGAACAAGATAGGTCTTTATTCTTTGGAGCGCAGAAGGTTAAGGGGGGGACTTGATAGAGGTCTTTAAAATTATGAGAGGGATAGACAGAGTTGACGTGGATAAGCTTTTTCCATTGAGAGTAGTGAAGACTCAAACAAGAGGACATGATTTGAGAATTAAGGGACAAAAGTTTAGGGAGCAACATGAGGGGGATCTTCTTTACTCAGAGAGTGGTAGCTGTGTAGAATGAGCTTCCAGTGGAAGTGGTGGAGGCAGGCTCGATTTTATCATTTAAAAATAAATTGGATAGGTATATGGACAGGAAAGGAATGGAGGGTTATGGTCTGGGTGCGGGTAGATGGGACAAGGTGAGAGTAAGTGTTCGGCACGGAGTAGAAGGGCCGAGATGGCCTGTTTCTGTGCTGTAATTGTTATATGGTTATATGTTTATATTTGCTATTCCCATCTTAGGGAAAAAAGGTTCTTAAGGGTCTGTCCCACTTAGGCTATTTTTAGGTGACTGCTGGCGACTGTCATAGTCATAGCAGGTCGCCGAAAAAACGGCGACTGGAACCCACTTTCGACATAAAATTTGAAATAGAATCATTACTTTAACAACAAACAAATACTGAAGTCAGCACCGGCGACAACCTACGCCACCTGGCGACAACCTACATTAACCTGGCGAAAACTACGACAGCACCTACGTCAGGAGAAGTCAAGCCACGCTCATTGGCGTCAAACTCACTGTCGCCGACTGTCTCAGAATTTTTTTTAACATGTTGAAAATCCAGCGGCGACCAGAAAGACACTATGAATCTTTCGGCGAATGAAGAGACTACTCATGACCATACAGTCGACACCCCAACGACCATGTGGTGAAAGCCTAGTCGCCTAAATGGGACAGGCCCTTCCATCGTATCTATGCCTCTCATCATTTTTTTTTTGATTAGGTTTAAAAAAATTATAATGTTTAAATATGAGTTCTCTCATTAGCTTGGCACAGAAATCGAGAAGAGCCTGTTTTCCCAGTGCACTGTGGGGAAAAAGGAAACAGTGCATAATGGGACATCCTGCACCTGTAGATGACCTCATTCAGTATGCGATATACTATGCAGAATGCAGATTATATGCATAGCAGAAAGCAAATGGCTGGGTGGAGTAGGTAAAACTGCAGCTTGTTAAACAGAGCACAGCAGACATAGCTACAAACAGAAGTGCTTTGCAGAACAAGAAGGAAAATGAGTATCTATGATCGGTTGTAAGAGGATGGCACAACCATCTGATATTCCTGGCAGTCTTTGTGTCCCAGAAGTAGGACTCTTAGCTGCTTTAAAATGGAACAGAAATTCAAAGGGACAAGGACAAATAAGACAGAAGATAAAAGACCTGCCTGCATTATTCAAGAATGGATTGAATCTCAAGAAGAAACATGCTGATGTGGTAATTGTACAATTTTCTAATTTATTATATGTTGGAAAGAGATGGGGCAGATTAGCTTCACAGTTCTGAGGAAAGAGTTATGTTGTCCTTTCTATGATAGGTCATTTAATATACAGTACATTGTGAAAGGTACGGGGCAAAGCACTTTGTTGAACGACATATACGTTAGACAAATATGATTGTGGTAATGTGATCACATAGCATGAAGCCTTCACAAATAGATTGACTATTGTTCATAGAGGAACATGTTATATACAACCTAAGCAAATAAAGATAGATTTTAAGTAATCGCTTTTTAGTCACAATGAACTGACTTGATGCACTGATCCAATGAAGCATTAACCTTGTCATCTTTGATACTCTCAGGAGAGTTTGATTTTTGTATCAACGTGAAACATATCAGCACTTTACATTGAGGGCAATCATCCTCAGGACTGTAATCAGTGTCAAAAAAGTAACAACTTAATTTCACATTACAATATAGAACCATAGCTCAGTAATGGCACTAATCAATTTTTAGAGAAATCACTTAAGTAAAAAATAGAAAGCTCTTTTTGAAAAAGAAACCAAAGAAGGTCTGATGTTGAAACTGACAGATCTTGAAGAGTTTCATTAAATTGCCTGAATGGTTAGATTGTGTTTTGTAATATGTGTTGCATGTTGTTCTTGGTTATCTGATTAAAGATTTTAGTAATACAGATGACCTCCGTGGTACGCAGATGGTGTGACTACTTAATACAATATTGCAATGAAATATGGCTAATTAAACGTGCCATAGAATTTTTTTCAGCCACATCTTAATAATTAAAATCTTGGTAATTTGAAAATGCTGAAAATGCCCGACAAATCAGGCAGCATCTGTGGAAAGAGATACACCAGAAATAGCAAATTCAGACTCACATAAGAAAATTGGGACTGAAGATGATGGGCTGTCTGTGCTGTGCATTTCCAATTTATGTCATCGCAAAATTGGTATCAACCCTTTCTCAGACTAGCCCTCAACTTTCTCTCACCGGCCCTCTTTATTGAAATTATATCAGTCTTATTTCTTATGTTGCTGGTACCGATGAAGGTCATTTAACTGAAATTTTGCGTCTCTCCATAAATACTACTTGTTCTGCTGAGTGTTTCGGGTATTTTCTGTTATTGTTTCAGTTTTTAGCTTTGCATTATTTGTCCCAATTACTGCGATGAATGTCTGGTGGTTTTCGTTGTGATAAGACATATATGCATGACCAATTGGCATGGGGCACAGCAACTTTAAGAATAAGGAGTAAAGCGGCTTTTTCACGGGGCGACTTGACGCAAGAGTTCACCAGAGTTTAACATCGTGGGAACCTCGTGCGATAACAGTACGGCATTCGTGGACCACCGTGGACCACTGTAGCGCTAACGGCAGGTAATCGTATATCTTGGTCACTCGGGAGAAAATTCAAGAAAGTTTGAATTTCTCCAAGAGTGACTTGTACACTTGTGGTTGAGCATTGCAACATTGTATGAACATAGTGGCCAGTGCGATATCCGTGCGATATCCGTAATAACTCTTGCGGGTACCGTGGGAACTCCTGCGAACGGTGAGTAACTGAGCAGTTTGATTGTCAGTGCTTGTTTTACCTCATTGTTAAATAAATATATTTTTTACTATCAGATTGATGTCTGCAATTCTTCATTAATACATCACTACAAGATGAATGTCTCTAATGTTATAATCCCTCTCATGCTGAAACACAAAATAGTTGAAGGGAGGTGAAATAATCACATTTTCATTCTTTTTCATTTTTGAGTGTTCAGGTACCTCACTTGCTGAGCTTTTTTACTCCAGCAGTTTGTGTCTCTTTTTGTCTAAAGCAGTTTCTAAGACTGTAGGAACTCCGCATACCAGGCAGCAACTACGGAGGGAAATGGACAGGCGACACTTTCTTCAGGCTGCCTTATCTCTCTCCCCCCTCCCCCCAACTCCCACCCCCACACACAAATGCTGGAGAAACTCAGCGGGTGCAGCAGCATCTATGGAACGAAGGAAATAGGTAACGTTTCGGCCCGAAACGTTGCCTACTTCCTTCGCTCCATAGATGCTGCTGCACCCGCTGAGTTTCTCCAGCATTATTGTGTGTGGGTGGAAGTAGGGGGGAGGGGGAGAGAGAGAGATACTTGCATAGAGGCACAAAAGTTAAAGAAAGGGCAGATAAACAGAGAGGGGGGGGGGGGACTTCCCTCAGTGCCCATCTGTTACCATTAATTGGACAGTTCGGTCTGTGAAACGCAACACGCCAGCCTCGACATCTAGCCCGGTGGTCAGTCCTTTGAAGATAGACACCAGTTGCTTGGAGCAACTCAGCCGGACAGGCAGCAACTCTGGAGAGAAGGAACGGGTGGCGTTTCGGGTCGTGAGCCTTCTTCAGACTGAGGTCAATCCCCTGCATGGATAACAGGAGTCCCAGCCAACACGACAATCGCCCGCTGCACAGTCTCGGAGCTTCCACTGCGAAAACGGTGCCTACATTTGAGCACTTATGTGACTGAACCATCCTAACACCAACCACAGAGCATTCCTGAACTACTACCTACCTCATTCGAGACCCTCGGAATGGGTGACATTTCGGGACGAGACTCTGAAGAAGGGTCTCGAACCGAAACGTCACACATTCCTTCTCTCCAGAGATGCTGCCCGTCCCGCTGTGTTACTCCAGCATTTCGTGTCTATCTTCCGTATGCTCTGTGATGGTCATCTCGGAGTCAAGTGGCAACTCTGGTCTGTAGACACGAGGAACTGCAGACGCAGGAATCACGAGCAAAACACAGAGCGTTGGACGAGCCTGACCCTTTGAGTTCCTCCATCACTTTGTGTTGAAGTCAGGTCTGGACATTGCTTGGCTCAGTCTCAGGCGCCGGCTAACTAGGAAGGTCGTGTCAAAGTCCAGCACTAACACTCAAGAAATAACGTTTGCGGCCTGATGTTGCCAATATTTAATTGAAATCATTAATAAAGTAAATAAATAGATACCGGTCTAATCAGTATCTACGGGATTGGACAGGCTAGATGCAGGAAGAATGTTCCCGATGTTGGGGGAGTCCAGAACCAGGGTCCCAGTTTTACAGTCTACCGTGGGAACTCTTTAACTCAGTAAAGTAAACTAAAGTAAAGTAGCCTTTATTGTCATATCAGCGCACAGGCAGCAGTTGATTGTTGCTCTTTTCAGTTTCCCAGGGGTCGGGACGGGACTGGAGTTGGGAGGGAAAGGTGGGGGAGTCGAGGGAGAGGAGGGGGAGACAGATGGGGGTGTCTTCATTTACTGGCGGCGGGTGTCTGTCACTGAAGCAGGCAGGTGAGATATCACATCCACCTTGTGTGTGCCTCTCCCTCTCTCTCCCTCCCTCTCTCTTACACAGGCTGAGAGACTCTGCCTCTGTGAGTGTAAGTCTCTTTCTCCCCCTCTCCCACACACAGTAAGACCGAGGTACTGTGCTCAGTCCATTTGTGTCTCCCACATACACAGTAAAACATGTCTCCAAATGAGCCAATTCAACCATTTATAGTGTGTGAAAAAAAAGTGACATCATTTGTGCCACGTGATGATTTAACAACACTTCACAATGTTCATTCAAGATTTAACGGGAAAGCTCGGGAGACGGACAAGTCACTCGCACAAATAACAGAGATGCCGAGTACCGTGGGAACTCTTTATCTACCCCCCCGTTATATCGTGTGATATCGTGCTAGATCACGACCACTTCACTCTTGTTACATCTTGCGTCAAGTCGCCCCGTGAAAAAGCCGCATAAGCCATTTAGAACGGAGACAAGGAAACACTTTTTCTCACAGAGAGTGGCGAGTCTGTGGAATTCTCTGCCTCTGAGGGCGGTGGAGGCAGGTTCTCTGGATGCTTTCAAGGGAGAGCTCGATAGGGCTCTTAAAAATAGCGCAGGGGATATGGGGAGAAGGCAGGAACGGGGTACTGATTGGGGATGATCAGCCATGATCACATTGAATGGCGGTGCTGGCTCGAAGGGCCAAATGGCTTACTCCTGCACCTATTGTCTATTAACATGAGTCATTAGTGATACAGAGTGGAAATAGGCCCTTAGACCCAACTTGCCCACACTGGCCAACATGTCCCAGCTACACTAGTCCCACCTGCCCACGTTTGGTCCATGTCCCTTCAAACCTGTCCTATCCATGTACCTGTCCAACTGTTTCTAAATGTTGGGATAGTATCTGCCTCAACTACCTCCTCTGGCAGCTTGTTCTGTACACCCACCACCCTTTGCATAAAAAAGCTACCCGTCAGATTCCTATAAATTCTTTCCTCCTTCACCTTAAACCTATGTTCTATGGTCCTCGATTCACCTACTCTGGGGAAGAGACTCTGTGTATCTACCGATCTATTCCTCTCATGATTTTATACACCTCTGTAAGATCATCCTTCATCCTACTGCACTCCAAGGAATAGAGTCCCAGCCTAGAGCCCGCAGAGGGATATCAAGAGTCAAGAGTCAAGAGAGTTTATTGTCATGTATCCCAGATAGGACATTGAAATTCTTGCTTGCTGCAGCACAACAGAATATTGCAGGCATAAATACAGAACAGATCAGCGTGTCCATATACCATAGAATATATATATACACATAAATAAACAGATAAAGTGCAATAGGCTGTTATAGTTCAGTTTGTTTGAAGTTGTGCTTAATAATCCGATGGCTGCGGGGAAGTAGCTGTTCCTGAACCTGGATGTTGCAGTTTTCAGGCTCCTGTACCTTCTACCTGAAGGCAGCGCAGAGATGAGTGTGTGGCCAGGATGATGTGGGTCCTTGATGATGTTGGCAGCCTTTTTGAGGCAACGACTGCGATAGATCCCCGGTTGAACCCGGGTCTCTGGCACTGAAAGCACTGTAATGCCCCTGTCGCACTTAGGAAACCTGAACTGTAACCTCTGGAGACTTTGCGCCCCACCCAAGGTTTCCGTTCACGGAGATTTTTGTCAGTCTCCCTACCTGCAACCTCCGGCAACCACCTGCAACCTCCGGGAACCGCATGGAAACCTTGGGTGGGGCGCAAAGTCTCCAGAGGTCTCCGTTCAGGTTTCCTAAGTGGGACAGGGGCATAAGGCAGCAACTCTACCACTGCGCCACCATGCCGCCAATACATGACTCAATGATTCTGATACTTCAAAGCAGCTACAGCTAGATTTATAAACTGGAAAACAGCAATTAAGTATTGGTGTCAGAGTGTGATGTATCCGATGTAATTCGCAAATCACAAGCAAAAATTATTTAAAATAAAATTTTAATTAAAAGAAAACGTTACATTGAATTACTATTTTGTATAATTCTATTTCCTCTTGGAAATAAAATTGCTTTATAATGGATTTCCATGAAAAATTGTTTTCTTCTACACTTTTATGGATTAGTTGCTCATGCAATTGTACAAGTAACAGCAATGATTTTTAAATCCATATGCTCATCATTTTCGGGTGGGGATGTGGTTCCTAATGTATCTTTCTATGCCAAAAGCCTTTTATACACTTGCCCTGTAGTAATTGCTGTCATCAAATTTTGTTTCTTTGGGATGTAATGTGTAACATTATCAGGCAATCAATAACTTGTTGTACAAAAGCTGTTATACTGTCGTCATATAAATGAATAGATCCATTTTGCAGAAGATACTTTGATTAAATATTTATAATAGACTGAAATATTAATATGTCCTGTGAAATATTTGTACCTATTGTGATTTCATGTTATTACAGTCAATTATGAAGCACAGATTCATTAGACATTACAGTAGAGAATGCCACTCATCCCCTTTATCTTCATTCTAGCCATGGAAAGCCAAAAACGTTCCAGTTTTTGATGCATAATCATGTATGTTACATGCTTCAATGTATATCCATGTACCTTTTAGACTTTAGAGGTACAGCATGGAAAGAGGCCCTTCGGCCCACAGAGTCCACGCCGACCAGCGATCACCTCGTACACTAGCACTATCCTACACACTAGGGACAATTTACAATGTTACAGAGGACAATTAACATACAAACTTGTACATCTTTGGTGTGTGGGAGGAAGCCGGTGCACCTGGAGAAAATACACGTGGTCACAGAGAGAACATACAGAATCTGTACAGATCGAACCCGGCACTCTGGCGCTGTAAGGCAGCAACACTACTCCTGCACCACTGTGCCATGAGATGTACCTTTTTAAATGAAATATGGATTTCTGCCTTACCACCTATTAAGGATGTGAGTTCCAAACTCACAACATATCTGAAAAAATATCTCTTCCCCAGTTTAATTAATTTTTGAATTGAAATGGTCAGTCAAAATATTTTCTAGAAAGTAGATTATTTTGAAATAACTTGCATAAGTTAATCTCCATCTTGTTGATTTAATATAGATAAATATCTGATCCAAAGTGTAAAATTAGTTAGCACTGAATGTTTATTTTTTGAGGTTTTGTGAGTAAAAAATCAAATTATTAACTATGCATCTTTACTTAAGAGAACACTCAGTCTATTGGACAGTGATACATTTATTGTCATATTTTATCATCCTAATGTAACTGGACAGTTATTATTGTGAATTTATGTAACAGTGGGTAACACTGTTGTTCATACATGAACAGTATGTTTCGGCTCATTATTCAAAGGTCATTTGTACAGTCCTTCGACGGCAATCTACGTGCCTCCATTGGATGAATTTCATTAGCTTCCAGCAGAATGTGGTAAGAAGGCTTCCCCTGAGGATTGGGAAACAGGAACTGTTGATTTCATTTCCCTTCCCCAGCATATCTGGTCTTCTATTGTCTCAGAAGGAATGACATTTCACAGAACTCAGGAAATGGTCTGAGACCCTGCCTCCACCCTGGTGTGTGACAGGAAGTAGTCAAATAACAATTACGTGAACAATGCGAGAGGAGCTGTGAGTCATGGATTAAACTTTTCACCGTTGCCATTCCTGTTGGACAACAGGGACCCAGTTTATTTCAAGGTGAAATGGATAAGATTAGTTCATAACTTGTCAGACCACAAAATAAATTGCCAAATATTAGAAATACAAAAAGATTGTTGAGTGGTATTCAATTGTTAATGTACTGAGCCTGTTTCGTCTTTGCATATTCCATGCATAATTTGACCCTTGCTATACCTCAGAGAGTTCAAAGTTAAACTGAAAATCTTAAAGCATGAAATTTTGTTGACCAGCTTGAGTATTCAAAGTTGATGCATTAATTAAGTTCTCACACCATATATTTTAAATACAAGTAGATGGGCTTGGCCATTACAAATCCTATCTTGGTGAAGAGTTCTGTTTTATTGTTTATTAAAGAAATTATGGGAATATGCTTTTGAAATTACGATGAAAACTGGTTCTCAGTATTACACATTCTGCACCACTTAAACAAGTAACCCGATCACTGTTCTTTAGTCAATAGACAATAGACAATAGGTGCAGGAGGAGGCCATTCAGCCCTTCGAGCCAGCAGCACCATTCAATGTGATCATGGCTGATCATCCGCAATCAGTACCCCGTTCCTGCCTTCTCCCCATATCCCCTGACTCCGCTAGAAGGCAGGACAGGGTACTGATCGTGCAAGAATATATAATGTGAGACCTTGTTGGTTAGATCACATTTGGAGTATAATGTACAGTTCTGTGTGACACATCTCAGATGGATGTGGTTATGCTGCAGAAGGTGCAGAGGGGATTCACCACCAGGATGTTTAGGAAGGAGCTGCAGGTGCTGGTTTACACCAAAGATAGAAACAAAATGATGGAGAAACTCAGTGGGTCTGGCAGCATCTCCGGAGAAAAAGAATAGGTGTCTCGGAAGAAGGCGTTGCGGTGCTAGGAGGTGAATTGCTTGCTGCAAGTATCCAGCTCTGACGTGCATTTGAAACCATAAGATTTTTGTGGCTTTTTGAATTGAGTTCCTGGCCAGTAGTGATCCCCAGACCATGTGAGAATCAGCAGGGGTAATGCCATTGACCACCACAGGCATACACTTAAATTCTCTCTTACTGGAGGCACGATTGAGGCATGAATGTTGTAGCTTATTAGCATTTGCTTGAATGTCGTGATGGTCTTGCTGAGTGTATACATGCACTGCCTCATTAGATGCTGAAAAGCCAATGGAATTGAACGTGCAATCGTCAATGAATCACTTCACTCCTGTCTTATTGATGAGGCAGCTGAAGATAGTTGGGTCTAGGGCATTGAATTGGACCTAATGTATTACTTACAACAACAGTATGATGTTTGACCTACAGCAAGTAGTTTTAATTAACTCCATTACATATCCCATTATCCATTCCTCATTCCTCAGGATGGCCATGGTCTGAGAACAAACTGTTCTCAACCTTGACTGCGGTGGTATAGTACAGGATCACTCGCACAAGGACTTAAAGGAATAGACAAGTGTGAGTAGTTTCATGCCACTTTGCATACATTGATATAATTTTGATTTGAATTGTTTATTTTCTGGAACTTTTTATTCTATGTTGTGACCCTCTGGTGAACCGAATTTGTGACATTTTTGGCAACTGGAAATCACAGTTTGATGAAACCTTCAGATAACTTATGAGCAGCATTCATTTAATGAAAATTATAACCATATAACCATATAACAATTACAGCACGGAAACAGGCTATCTCGGCCCTACAAGTCCGTGCCGAACACTTATTTTCCCCTAGTCCCATCTACCTGCACTCAGACCATAACCTTCCATTCCCTTCCCATCCATATACCTATCCAATTTATTTTTAAATGATAAAATCGAACCTGCCTCCACCATTTCCACTTGAAGCTCATTCCACACAGCTACCACTCTCTGAGTAAAGAGGTTCCCCCTCATGTTACCCCTAAACTTCTGTCCCTTAATTCTGAAGTCATGTCCTCTTGTTTGAATCTTCCCTACTCTCAATGGGAAAAGCTTATCCACGTCAACGCTGTCTATCTCTCTCATCATTTTAAGGACCTCTATCAAGTCCCCCCTTAAATTCACACAGAGAGTGGTGAATCTCTGGAACTCCCTGCCACAGAGGGTAGTCGAGGCCAGTTCATTGGCTATATTTAAGAGGGAGTTAGATGTGGCCCTTGTGGCTAAGGGGATCAGAGGGTATGGAGAGAAGGCAGATACGGGATACTGAGTTGGATGATCAGCCATGATCATATTGAATGGCGGTGCAGGCTCGAAGGGCCGAATGGCCTACTCCTGCACCTAATTTCTATGTTTCTATGTTTCTATGTTAACCTCTGCGCTCCAAAGAATAAAGACCTAACTTATTCAACCTTTCTCTGTAACTTAGTTGCTGAAACCCAGGCAACATTCTAGTAAATCTCCTCTGTACTCTCTCTATTTTGTTGACATCCTTCCTATAATTGGGCGACCAAAATTGTACACCATACTCCAGAATTGGTCTTACCAATGCCTTGTACAATTTTAACATTACATCCCAACTTCTATACTCAATGCTCTGATTTATAAAGGCTAGCATACCAAAAGCTTTCTTTACCACCCTATCTACATGAGATTCCACCTTCAGGGAACTATGCACAGTTATTCCTAGATCCCTCAGTTCAACTGCATTCCTCAATTTGTTACCATTTACCATGTACGTCCTATTTTGATTTGTCCTGCCAAGATGTAGCACCTCACATTTATCAGCATTAAACTCCATCTGCCATCTTTCAGCCCATTCTTCCAAATGGCCTAAATCTCTCTGTAGACTTTGGAAATCTACTTCATTATCCACAACACCACCTATCTTAGTATCATCTGCATACTTACTAATCCAATTTACCACACCATCATCCAGATCATTGATGTACATGACAAACAACAGTGGACCCAACACAGATCCCTGAGGCACCCCACTAGTCACCTGCCTCCAACCTGACAAACAGCCATCCACCATTATTCTCTGGCATCTCCCATTCAGCCACTGTTGAATCCATCTTGCTACTCCTGCATTAATACCCAACAATTGAACCTTCTTAACCAACCTTCCATGAGGAACCTTGTCAAAGGCTTTACTAAAGTCCATATAAACAACATCCACTGCTTTACCTTCATCAATTTCCCTAGTAACCTCTTCAAAAAATTCAAGAAGATTAGTCAAACATGACCTTCCAGGCACAAATCCATGTTGACTGTTCCTAATCAGACCCTGTTTATCCAGATGCTTATATATATTATCTCTAAGTATCTTTTCCATTAATTTGCCCACCACTAAAGTCAAACTAACAGGTCTATAATTGCTTGGTTTACTCTTAGAACCCTTTTTAAACAATGGAACAACATGCGCAGTACGCCAATCCTCTGACACTATTCCCGTTTCTAATGACATTTGAAATATTTCTGCCCCTGCTATTTCTACACTAACTTCCCTCAATGTCCTAGGCAATTTCCTGTCAGGACCTGGAGACTTATCCACTTTTATAGTTTTCAAACGTGTCAGTACTTCCTCTTCTTTGAATCTCATAGTATCCATAGCTACTCTACTTGTTTCCCTTACCTCACATAATTCAATATCCTTCTCCTTGGTGAATACCGAAGAAAAGAAATTGTTCAATATCTCCCCCATCTCTTTTGGCTCTGCAGATAGCTGTCCACTCTGTCTCTCTAATGAACCAATTTTATCTCTCGTTATCCTTTTGCTATTAATATAGCTGTAGAAACCCTTTGGATTTACTTTCACCTTACTTGCCAAAGCAACCTCATATCTTCTTTTACTTTTTCTGATTTCTTTCTTAAGATTCTTTTTACATTCTTGATACTCATCAAGCACCTCATTTACTCCATGCTGCCTATAATTATTGTAGATCTCTCTCTTTTTCCAAACCAAGTGTCCAATTTCCCTTGAAAACCATGGCTCTTTCCAATTTTTACTATTTCCTTTCAACCGAACAGGGACATAAAGATTCTGTACTCTTAAAATTTCCCCTTTAAATGTCCTCCATTTCTCTTCTACATCCTTCCCATAAAACAAAATGTCCCAATTCACTCCTTTTAAATCCTTTCGCATCTCATCAAAGTTAGCCTTTCTCCAATCAAAAATCTCCACCCTAGGTCCAGTTCTGACCCTCTCCATAATTATATTGAAACTAATGGTATTGTGATCACTGGACCCAAAGTGCTCCCCAACGCATACCTCCGCCACCTGACCTGTCTCATTTCCTAACAGGAGGTCCAGCACTGCCCCTTCTTTAGTAGGTACCTCTATGTATTGCTGCAAAAAACTATCCTGCACACATTTTACAAACTCCAAACCATCCAGCCCATTTACAGAATGTGTTTCCCAGTCTATGTGCGGAAAATTGAAATCTCCCACAATCACCACCTTGTGCTTACTACTAATATCTGCTATCTATTTGCTCTTCCAATTCTCGCTCCCCATTTGGCGGTCTATAATACGCCCCTATAAGTGTTGTTACACCTTTCCCGCTTCTCAGTTCCACCCAAATAGCCTCCCTAGACGAGCCCTCTAATCCATCCTGCCAAAGCACTGCTGTAATATCTTCCCTGACAAACAATGCAACACCTCCACTTCTTGCCCCTCCAATTCTATCACACCTGAAGCAACAAAATCCTGGAATATTTAGTTTCCATTCACAGCCCTCCTGCAACCATGTTTCACTGCTCGCCACAACATCATACTTCCAGGTGTCAATCCAGGCTCTAAGCTCATCCACCTTTCTTACAATGCTCCTAGCATTAAAATATACACATTTAAGAAACCCACCGCCTCTTATTCTCTGTTTATTTTCTTTTTCTTCTTTCTCCCCTAGATTTTGGGTCCGAGTGCTTCCCTTCTCTGCCTCCTGCCTCACACTCTGTCTACTAGCTTTCTCTATTTGAGTCCCTCCCCCCAACTATTATAGTTTAAAGCCTCCCCAGTAGCCTTTGCAAATCTCCCCGCCAGGATATTGGTCCCCCTCGGGTTCAAGTGCAACCCGTCCTTTCTGTACAGGTCACACCTTCCCCAAAAGAAGTCCCAATGATCCAGAAACTTGAATCCATACCCACTGCACCAGCCCCTCATCCACTCATTTATCCTCCACCTCGCTCCATTCCTACTCTCACTGTTGCGTGGCACAGGCAGTAATCCTGAGATTGTTACTTTTTTGGTCCTTTTCCTTAACTCTCCTCCCAACTCCCTAAATTCATGCTGCCAATGAATTGTGCAGTCCTCAGCAGAGCTCCTCTCTAAATTTAAGGTCGGACTTTGCACAGTGTCGCACTCGTGAAACCATGAAAGCACAGTTCTTGCCACAAGATGCACAGCAAACCATTCAGAAACAGAAGCAAGGGTTTGAAATAAAGAAGAGGAAATTAAACAAAGAATCAAGGAAGCCCCCTCCTGCCAAGTTATCTGAAGGTTTCATCGAACTATGATTTCCAGTTGCCAGAAATGTCATAAATTCGGTTCACCGCAGGGTCACAACATAGAATAAAAAGTCCCAGAAAATAAACATTTCAAATCAAAATTATATCAATGTATGAGAAATGGCATGAAAATAATCACACTTGTCTATTCCTTTAAGTCTAATGTGCGAGTGATCCTGTACTATAGTCTGAAGAAAGGTCTCGACCCGAAACGTCTCCCATTCCTTCTCTCCAGAACAGCTGCCTGTACCGCTGAGTTACACCAGCATATTTTGTCTATGTACTACACCAAGGTTAAGAATAGTTTGTTCTCAGACTGTGGCCATCCTGAGGAATGTATATCTGAGACATCAGCTATTACATCAGTGGATTACCCACTAGTAAATAATAATAAAAAGGCAAGATTTTCATTGTACCTGTACCACACTGTATTTGTGACAATAAACCTGACTGGACTTGAAAATGAATAAATAGAAGACAGAATGTTTTATTTTCATGTCCTGAAATGAACCAATGAAATTCTTACTTGCAGCAGCACAACATATATGTAAATGTAGTACTGTGAAACCCATAATAAACAACAAAAATATAATATATATTTTATAATATACAAGACCAAGTGGGACCCGTTGGGTCCCGTCCCCTCAATGCGCGGTTGTGGGGGGAGGGGGCGGCCTGCGGTGTCACACACACACACTAACCAACCCCCCCCCCACACACACACACTAACAACCCCCCCCCCCCACACACACACACTAACCACCTCAACACACACACTAACCACCCCCATTTATATTATATTAATATTATTCATTCACTCCTTTTACCCCATCCCCCGCCCTATCCACTCACGCATAGCCCCCAAATCGCAGGTGCAGCGAGAGAGGGAGGGGAGTAGAGAGAGAGGGGCACAGGGGCACAGACAGAGACACCGAGAGGGACAGAGGCACAGAGAGTGACACAAAGGCACAGACAGAGACACCGAGAGGGACAGAGGCACAGAGAGTGACACAGAGGCACTGAGAGGGACACAGAGGCATTGAGAGGGAAACAGAGGGAGACAGAGAGGCACAGAGAGGGACACAGAGGCACAGAGAGGGACACAGAGAGAGACACAGAGAGGGACACAGAAAGGGACACTGAGGCACAGAAAGGGACACTGAGGCACAGAAAGGGACACAGAGGCACAAAGAGGGACACAGAGGCACAAAGAGGGACACAGAGGCACAGAGAGGGACACAGAGGCATTGAGAGGGACACAGAGGCACACAGAGGGGGGACACAGAGGCACAGAGAGGGAGAAAGGAGGAGAGTAGTGGGGAACGGGCAGTGGGGAGCGGGGCGGGTGCCAAGTAAATGACTGCGTGTTCGGCGGCTTCAATCCAGAGCCCGGGGGGTAGGGGTCGTCACAGGGGAGGGCTGGTTCGCTTGAGGGAGGGACAGAGAGAGGGCTGTGGGCGGACATGGAATCGAGAGAGGCCACGGGCGGGTGGTCATGGACCCAAAGTCCCCGAGCGCGGGGCGGACTGAGAACAGGCAGGGCAACGGCGAGCGGACGGGCCCACGGTAAGCGGGGGGGGCGATAAAAGGACTGTTAGTCGAGGGGGCGGGGTGATGTCACTCGCAGTGCGTGGAAAACAGTGCGGAGCAGGATGCTTGTGGAAAACAGTGCACACAGGCCGCGCGAGCAGACCCATTGTGACGTCATCAGGTCATTTATTTTCTGCTATTTGAAATTTTTTAACATTTTCACAAATAACTCAAGAAATAAAGCTCTAATTTTTCAGGTAAGCTGATTTTTGACTCCAGGGGGTAAATCTCTACCGGAATATGTTTTCCTGTTAGCGCGTTGTTTCATCGAGTGGATGTGAGAACACACACACACACACACACACACACACACACACACACACACACACACACACACACACACACACACACACACACACACACACACACACACACACACACACACACACACACACACACACACACACACACACACACACACACACACACACACACACTATTTAATAGCCTGATCATTGTAGGGAAGAAGTTGTTCCTGAACCTGTGCGTCACAGTTTTCTATATCTTCTTCCCGATAGCAGGAGTGAAATAGTACCATGGCCAGGGTAGTGTGGATCTCTGATGCTGCTGAAAGCCTTTTTGAGGCTGTGACTCTTGTGGGATATGGGGAATTTTGTAAAATAGCAATGATAAAATGTAAATTGCTCTGGCTGGATTAATGAATGTAGGCTGCTTTGTGTTTACTTATATTGATCTCCGAAAGGGAATCCTTCCTTCCTCTTCCTTTCACCACTTTTGAACCCCAGGGTCCTAGGCAGGTAATTGTATTGGTAAGGGCTGGAACAAGGCACTCTCAACAATACCATAAGTACCTCCAGAAATTATCCATTTCACAATTTCTTAAAAAATAGTCAATAAATTATAATATAAATCATCATAAAAGTTATTATGACACTTACACTTCAACATTGAATACCCAGTTACCATGGAAATGGAAGCTTTCCAATTATAGATCTCATTTTTTATCTGCCCATTGGGAACTTCGTAAAAATGGCACTGCTAATTGCCGATTTATAAATATTGAATGCTGCTCAGTGAACGCTCTCTATCTCTGATGTTAGTAGCATCATAGAAACTTAATCAGCTTGAGGAAGAGGCGTAGGATCCCATATGGATTTCATTTTCATTAGATTTAATTGGGGTCGATCTAAAAAAAGGGCTAACTGCAAGATGCAGAACTGAATGTAATAATTTAACATAAATCAAAATAATTATTACAGCTATGATATCCCAAGGACTTTTCTTGCAGATAAAAGGTGTAGGGCTCAAATCTCATAGATATGACACTTTCAAACATTTTTTTGAGCATCATTTGCTTGCTCCAAGTTTTATTTGAACCAGTCCAAACATCAACCTATAATTGACGATAGACTGGCGAGTCTAAAGAAGGGTCCCGATCTAAAACTTCACCCATCCTTTTCCTCCAGAGATGCTGCCTGACCCGCTGAGTTACTTCAGCACTTTGTGTCTATTGTCAGTAAAAAAAACAGCATCTGCAGTTCCTTTCTAACCAGTTTTAATGTATAACTTCAGACCATTCTCATGAATATCTCACTTTGGGAGCAGAAGCGTTTCTCATATCATATAATATATGGTCCTTCCAGGTCTGCAAAAAACACTTCCAGTTGCCTCCACTATGAGATATAGAACACAGAACTTAGAATATAACAGGACCTTCGACCCACAATATCTCTGCTGACTATGGTGACAATTTAAACTAATCCCATCTGCTTGCACATGATCTATATAATTCCCTGCTTGTGCTTGTCTAAATGTCTCTCAATATTGATGTCATATTTGCTTTCATCATTTCACCTGCCATCACTTTCCAGGCACCCATCACTCTCTGTTCAAAAAAACTTTACCTCACTAATCTCCATTAATTCCCCCCCCCCCCCCCCCCCCCCATCTTAAATCTGTGCCGCAGGGTAACATTTCCACCCTGGTAGAAAGACCAGTTTTATATACTTCTATCAGCTCTCCTCGGCCATTGCTACAGTGAAAACAATCCAAATTTGTCTGACCTTTCCCTCCAGATAATAGACTTTATTTCAGGCAATATCTTTGTCCTGACCTGAAATGTCACGGATCCAGGGATGCTGCTTGACCCGCTGAGTTTTAGTTTAGTTTAGAGATACAGTGCAGAAACAGGCCCATCGGCCCACCGAGTCCACACTGACCAGCGATCCCCACACATTAACACCATCCTACACATACTAGGGATGATTTTCACTTATACCAAGTCTATTAACTTACAAACCTGTACGTCTTTGGAGTGTGGGAGAAAACCGTAGATCTCAGAGAAAACCCAGGCAGGTCACGGGGAGAATGTACAAACTCCGCACTGACATCCGTAGCCAGGATCGAACCCGGGTGTCTGGTGCTGTAAGCGCTGCAAGGCAGTATTTCTACCCCTGCGCCACCGTGCCACCCTACACCAGCACTTTGTGTCTTTTTTTCGTAAACCAGCCTCTGCAGTTCCATGCTTCTACATTTGGACTGTTCCAGTGCAAAATATATTTGGTGAACCTTTCTCCCGTACATCTTTCCTGTAATGCAGCATCCAGAATTGCACACGATATTCCAAATATGGCCTAATCTAAGTTTTATTCAACTGCAACATGACTTCCCTACTTTTATACTCGATCATTTCATTATTTCCTAAAAGAACTCAATCGGGTTTGTAAAAAATAACGATCTCCCAGCCAAAGCCATGCCGATTATAAATCCATGGTTATCCGGGTATTCCCAGAGTTTGCAGACAGCACCATTCACAGTCTAGTGTAAAGAATTTAGGGAATTCCATCAAACAAGATATCCAACAAATAAAGCAGAAGTTTTACACCTACAGGGTTTATAATAAAACAATTGTTCACCCCACTGTGAACAGTTGTTTAGTTTTCACTGTTCATGGTACCATATTGGAATTCTTCTCTTCTGCACCTCAAAATAGCTTTTGAATAAGCAATTATTTGAGATTACAAGAGTAATAATTAGTAAAGAATACTGTGCTGAAATTTAAAAAGTTTTTTTTGAAACACTAATGCCCTGCAAAAAATTGATAGAACAGTACATCTTATGAACAGGCTCTTCAGCCCACCATGTCCATGCTGAAATCAATACAAATGCCAAAGTTTGAAATTAAATGATCAAGTCAATGAATAGGTTGTGACTTTTTCCAGAAAGATAAAGAAAATAGTTCTGCCATAAGAATCACAGTTTGCTGAACCATGATCAAAATTGTTTTAAGATATTTGAAGTAATTTGTGTTGCAATTAGTAATTACATGAGTTTCAAGTTGATGCCCTAACAAAATAATAAGTCCAAATCTTTATTGTGTACCGACAATATTATTGGCCTGGACGTGTGTAACTAAAACATTTATCTTTGTACATCTAAAGTTGTGGTCAGTAACTTGCTACTGTTTTGTTGACTGCTCTCCAACATATTGTTTCAGTAGCTGGTGATCTTTACAAAGAACAATTATTAGTTAATTTAGAGAAAATAGACACAAAGTGCTGGAGCAACTCAGCGGGTCAGGCAGCATCTCCGGTGAAAAAGGATGGGTAACCTTTCGAGTCGGGACCCTTCTTCAGACAGTTAATTTAGAATTAAAAAAAAAAAATGTTTGAGTGCTTTTAATGTTTTATAAGGATTTGTATGTTTACAAGATTTAAATTTGTTTTTAATAGATTGTGAGCGTTTGACAGCTTGGGCAGTTTACGGATATTACTTGGCTGTCAAAGCTTTTTCTGGATGGATGGATGTTCTTTTTCTTCTCTCAACACACCCCTCCACAACCTAATCACAACCCCACCAAATAAATGCACATAAGATCCCACAATACTGGGGAAACCCTTGCCATTACTCAGAGCATGGGGCCTGCTTGCTGTCTTACATAATACCTTGTTAGCTCAATCGCTCAACAAATATATATATAATTTTTACGAAATCACTTGTGAATGTGCATAGCTTACTGCTGCCAACAGATTTGGCCCATTAAAGTATTGAAAAGATCTCAACACTGTTTATTTTATTCCAATTACCCCGGTCACTATTTAGCAACACAATTTAAGATATAGGAGACTGTTAAAATGAATGGATTATGGATGATGCAATGTAGGGCAATAGACTGTCAAATTTTAACAGCAACAATGTATTGTACATATAGAGCACATATAATATGGAAAAACATTCCGCAGCACAGCACAGCACAGCACAAGAATGCCGTCAAGCAAAATTTGACAACAAGCCACATGAGGGAATATTAAGGTTGATGATCGGAAATTTGATTAAAGAATTTAGTGTACAAGAGGATATTCAAACTGTAGTGAAAGGAACTGAAATTTCTTCCCGGTTTTGTACTGTTGTCAATTTAACCCATTGCAGTGATTACATCAGTTATTTTCTAACCACATTGGTCAATACTGGCCTACTTTCACATCTGCTTTTTAGGAGAAGTAAATGTATAAAGATATGGGATTTTAGGAAGATTCTGTATTTGGGCCTCTGCATACTATTAGTGTCGACCGATTTAAATTGTGTCAGTATCAAGAAATTGCGAGCTTGTGCAAGGTTATATGGATGTAGATCGTAAAACTGGAGGCAGTAGCAGGGTAAAGGCCTTCAGAGTTATAAAACAGGGATAAAACTGAGCTGCAGCTTAAACTTGGTACAATAATTTAATCAATATTTGTCAATGAGGATTCAATGAAATGAAAAATTAATTAATTTTGACTTTTGTAAAAAGCCTAAAAATTCATTTGCACAGATGGTGTCTGCATGTAACGCAATGGATAGCAGGTGCAACAAAACTCCTCAGTCATAAGTTCTGAGTCATCAGGAACAACTGAACAGCCCCACACATCTCGCACGTGTCATGCTGTTACAGAGTATGCAAGGGAAAGTATCAGGTTAAGTCTGGAACTGCGCCAGGACCAGGAAAAAGTGAAGTCCAGGTTTATGGTCATCGAGGGATTGGATCAGAGCCTTCGTCCAGGGTTGAATGTGAAATCTAAGGTCAGGGCATCAAACATGAAGATGGTGGTAATTGGGGAAATGAGGGCAGGATTTTTTCATTGGCAGGGCAGGGTTTGGAACCATGGGAGAGGGACCAGATGAAGAGTAGGTAAATAAATGAACCTACTTGAGTGGAGTGACGAGTTGGGAATTGCTCAGAGCTTTTAGATCAATGTTGTTCTGTGGAATTATTGATTAACAGAAGCACTACAGAACAATGTGACTTAATTTCCAGTGTGCTGCTCATCATCATTCTATTTGTGTCTGATATATGCAAGTATAAATAGTGACTGGAAATATCTGATCAAATTTCTGGTTCAGAACAACTTGATGTGGAATCATTGTAATCGCATTCCACCCCTGACTGGCTGATTTATTATCTGTAGAGCTGAAAATAAAAAGCAACAACACCATATCAACATCTGTAGCTATTAGCTGGATTGAACTAGTGTGAGTGAAGTATTAAGCTGATTGCCAATTGGTGTTGGACAACAGCTGGTCCATGAAGCTGGTCTGGCTGGGTTTATAAAACATAATGAGGAGATTGTGGTAGATGTGAAATGAGCAAACATTAGTGAGGACGATTTTGGAGTGCTAAGGTGCTATGCTGTAATCGCTGCCAAAGGTGCCTCAACAAAGTACTGAGTAAAGGGTCTGAATACAAGATCCTAACCCTCTCCTTTACAATGACCTCTACGCTAATTGAAGCTAATGGAGTCGTTGCTATAATGCTAGTTTAGGTCATGGTAATCTCATGTTTCATTGCACTGGAAGTTTTACTTGTTGCATGTCATGGACCTATTCAGGGTTGTTTTTCATCTGTCAATTTATCTGAAGCTGCTAATCACTTTTTGTGTTTATCATATGTACTGGTGATAGATGGATGCCTAGTTTATTAGACCAATTGTTTATGTACTTCAAAGACAATTCAGTGTATCAAGTCCTTGAAATGTCTTGTTGCCATATGTTGCTGTGTAAAAAAAGGCAGATATTCTTCCATTCAGAAGTGTTATTAAATTTAATTTTTGTACTTTATTGAGATTTTTAACCAGTCACAGTTATGGGAAATATATGGTAACTGCAAATCTCTGTTACATAGCAGTGATAAATTACTGGAAAATTTGTCAGCATTTTTGTAGTGCGATGGTATTATAACATTGCTTATTGCTAAATTTCTCTCTGGTTACTGGCTGCCCAAGGACAAAGAAATGGCCTGGTTGCCACTTCAATCCCTTGAAAGTGTTATCTAGAGCCAGGATTTTGCCATAAATGCCAAATGTCCTTTCATGCCTTTTTTGATGATTTCACCAGGATAATGCCTTTTTCACGATCGAGTAACTAAATCAGCCTTTTTTTGCCGTTTTGCTAAGAGGTCGTGCTATTTTCTCTAGTTGTACCGTGATTACAATGATGTTTTCTATGTAAACATGTTAATGTTATTATTAACGTGTTAACATAGTATAACTTGCAAGAAGACTTCCACCACTGGGGCGGAACCTAGGGTGCCACCGTCGGTAAACATAGAAACATAGAAATTAGGTGCAGGAGTAGGCCATTCGGCCCTTCGAGCCTGCACCGCCATTCAATATGATCATGGCTGATCATCCAACTCAGTATCCCGTACCTGCCTTCTCTCCATACCCTCTGATCCCCTTAGCCACAAGGGCCACATCTAACTCCCTCTTAAATATAGCCAATGAACTGGCCTCGACTACCCTCTGTGGCAGAGAGTTCCAGAGATTCACCACTCTCTGTGAAAAAAGTTCTTCTCATCTCGGTTTTAAAGGATTTCCCCCTTATCCTTAAGTAGTTCATTCGTTCGTGCCGCTGCCCGCTGGTTCATGATCTATTTAAGAATGAACTGGCTGCCTGTAACTATCAGAAAGTTCTGGTTACCTTGCAATTAAATTTGAATGAGATCTCACCAAAAACTTGTCTTAAGTCTCTGGCTGATGAAACAAACCTCCTCGGGACGTACCATTTCTCAATGGAAAGCTGTCCAAAGGCTGAAATTTATTCTATTAAATGCAATCCCCATGGACTTAAAATATTCACACTTTCATATTTTTATTATATTTTAAACCTAAATTAAAGCCCACCCATTCAGCAAACCAAAGGAATTAATTGGCATATGACCCATATTCTATTATCATTCCTCAGGTTTTGGCAGATTTAATCTTGATATTCTATTTCTGGAGCATGATAATAATGGTTATAATCTTTTTGTCAGCAGATAGCAAACTTGGAAAAGAATGCTGATTCCAATCTATCAAATTCCACAAGAAAGGTAGGCAGTATAATAAACTCCTAGAAGGTCATTTGCCCATTGTTTCTATATCCAGAAGCCAAAGGGGGTGATCATCTGATTATTGTATGTGTCCATGTTTCAAATCATTTGTGCAAAAGAAAATAATTCCATAGTCGACCATCATAATTCTCTGCTGAGTTGTAGATAGTTGATTAATATGAAGCTTTGCCAAGTGGGTAATAATTCTGGATGGTCTGTTGTTTAGCTTAGAGATCGTAACAACATGGTAACAGGTCCTTTTGCTCATCGATTCCGTGCCAACCAGCAACCACTAGGGACAATTTACAAAAGCCTTATATATCTACACGTCCTTGGAATGTGGGAGGAAACTGGAGCATCCAGAGAAAACCCACATGGTCACGGGGAGTACAAACTCCATACAGACAGTACCCATAGTCTGGATTGAACCTGGATCTTTGGCGCTGTAAGACAACATCTCCGGCAATGTAAGGCAGCAATTGCACCACTGTGTCACCCTTTACATTGTGTTCAGTGATGGAAATGGGGGAGTACGCAGGGGGACGGCGTTCCCCTAGTTTTCAGTTTCCATCCTGTGCATGAATTCGCAGCTTTATCCAGCGCTACTTAATCCAAGGGCGAGCGAACGAGCGGACAGACGGACGAACGCAACGATCATAGAGCGGAATAGATGACACTTCGGGTCGAGACCCTTCTTCAGACTGAGTCTGGGGAAAGAGGAACAAGAGATATACACGGTACTAAGGGCAAATGAATGGAAGATATGGCTATAACTCCCATTTCCCTTTCCCTTGACTGTCAGTCTGAAGAAGGGTTTCGACCCGAAATGTCACCTATTCCGCTCTATGATCGTTCCTTTCGTCCGTCTGTACGCGCGTTCATTCGCTCTTGGTGCACCAGACTGATTCCTGGGATGGCAGGACTTTCGTATGAAGAAAGACTGGATAGACTCGGCTTGTACACACTAGAATTTAGAAGATTGAGGGGGGATCTTATAGAAACTTACAAAATTCTTAAGGGGTTGGACAGGCTAGATGCAGGAAGATTATTCCCGATGTTGGGGAAGTCCAGAACTAGGGGGTCACAGTTTAAGGATAATAGGGAAGTCTTTTAGGACCGAGATGAGAAAATCATTTTTTACACAGAGAATGTGTGGAATTCTCTGCCACAGAAGGTAGTTGAGGCCAGTTCATTGGCTAGATTTAAGAGGGAGTTAGATGTGGCCCTTGTGGCTAAAGGGATCAGGGGGTATGGAGAGAAGGCAGGGATGGGATACTGAGTTGGATGATCAGCCATCATCATATTGAATGGTGGTGCAGGCTCGAAGGGCCGAATGGCCTACGCCTGCATCTATGTTTCTATGGTGCTGGCGCTTCTCACCCTTGGACTCTGGCGAACACACACACACACACACACACACACACACACACACACACACACACACACACACACACACACACACACACACACACACACACACACACACACACACACACACACACACACACACACACACACACACACACACACCATGTCTGGCAGATCGGTGCGGGCCATGGCATCAAACGGATCATGGCAGCTATCGAAAAAGTACGGAAATGGTAAGGGGGAAATTTAAAAAAAAAAAAAACACCCGAAGGAAATAGATGTTTAACAAAAAAAAGGGGGCCGGCGATCGCTCCGTGTCGGGGGGGAGGGGGGAACGCTGGCCTTAAGACGATGGGACCGATTGCTCCCAATTGGGCCCCGCGCCAGTGTAATCTATTCTCGGCTCGGGTAGATCTACCCCGGGTGCAGGGGGGGAGAGCGGGGTGGAGAAAGAGTAGAGGGGTGGAGGGGGAAGAAAGGGTTAGAAGGGGAGGGTGTGTGAGGGGGAATGGAGAAGGGGAGGTGGGTCATTCCCTCACGGTCCCGGGGCAGCGCTCCCGCCCCTCCAGTCGCCGTGCTTCACGCACACAGCCCCAGCTCCCACCCTCTCACTCACCGGGGAGACGCGGTGAACAATACAGGGAGGGCCGGGCCAGGGGTTGTAGCAACGTTTACAAACCTCAACCACCTCTCCCTCCCTTCTCTCCCTCCCTTCTCTCCCTCCCTTCAGGATCTAGTTAATTATTTTTTTCATTTCACCGTCACTAAAACATGTGGTATTGTATTGTCACTAAAACATGTGGTATTGTATTGTCCCTAAAACATGTGGTATGTACTTTATAGAGGTGATCTACACATTTTGTTTGTTACTTGTAGGCTTGCATGAATGCAACTTTATATTAAAATACAGCTTAGATCTGTTTGGTTCATTAACTCGCAGGTACTTTTTAAGTGCACATTTTGATAACTTTCCATTCTACCATAGAGATATAAACTGATAAAGATTACAAATAAAGATATAGACTTTATTTGTATTTCTATGATTCTACAGAGCTTGGCTGGGAACCTGGGACTCACCAAAATTGTTCCCAATTGGGCCCTGCACCTCCTAAGGCCGGCGGAGGGGGTGGGGGTGGGGGTGGCTTGAGTGGGTGCAGGATTTTCTGGAGTTCCTCCCAAATGGCAATATTTTGTATGTTCAAAGTTTAAAAAGGAGGACTAGGCAGGAATATCAGAATGATCACTTGCAGCTGAGAAAACAAAGATGATTTGTGCATGAAGAAGCCATGACCAAAGCAAAGATACTAGAACGGAGACGGAAGCTGGTTACGGAAATGGTGTTGAAGATTACCCATGACCCTACTACGACTTTATCGTCGAGTGAACTATCTTGCTCCGCTATAGGATATTTGGTTGCCAGTCTCCATGAGATGGAGAGTGTGGAGGAATATGGCGCTGTAAGGGCAGTCCACGTCTTTCACCAGTTCATTGGAACTTTTCCCAATTCCATAATGACTGTCTAAGAACTTGGCCCTCATCAGCCCTGGTGTCTCTCTGCCGTAAACAGAGTTCACCTCCTGGACACTCAACTCATGGACCACCCGCTCCTTCCTGAAGTGGATATCAAACAGCTGTAAACCGCTGGCAGGACTGTGACGGAACGCGAATTCCTAGTCAAAGTAGCGAACGTGGTTGTTTACAACGTGGTATCTTGGTCCACGTGGCTCAAACTGGAGGGGACCATAGGGTTGAAACTTCTGTCGAGGTCTCAGCGAGGAGTAGTTGGGATCCGAATCCATCCTTTGGATCTCTCTCGCTCTCTCACTCCCTCTCTCTCTCACCCTCTCGCCTCGGCATTCCCGGAATCATTTGGCATTTTGCGGGGACGGCTGCATCTGCAGTTCCTTGTTGGGTGGGTGGGGGAGCCCTGGCCCTGGCCCGTGGCGTTTTCTGGTCCGTTCCTTCTGTGGGTGGTGTCTGGCCCACTGAGTTCCTCCAGCACTCTGTGTTTTGTGTTTGGCTCTGGAGTTGAAGGTGGACACGGGGGGGCTGGGGTGGCTCAGCAGGATGGGCGGCGGCTCTGGGGAGTGGGTGGCGTTTTGGGTCGAGACCCTTCTGCAGACAATCACAAGTACTCTCACCAACGAGAGTTCATTTCGGTCTGAAGATGGGTCTTCTCTCCAGAGTCACTGCCTGTCCCACTGAATTCATCCAGCTTTATGTCTATCTTCAATTTCAAGAGTTAAATAAAAAACAGAGTGCTGGAGGAACTCAGCGGGCTAGGCGGCATCTGTGGAGGGAATGGATTAGTTGTTTCGGGCCAGGGTTCTTCTTCAAAAGGAAGGAACTGCAGATCAAAGATACTAGTATCTTTGCTGCAGATCAGGCATGATATTCTTCCAACTTAAATCATAATTCCGATTTTATTGTCTTCCTATTTTCAATTTTTTGTGCCCGATTATTTGGCGGCCTATCAACCGCTGTCTCTAAGGGGGTTGCGTCCAATCACCGACCAGCTTCCCTTAAAATTTCCGTCCAATCAACAAATCGGTGTCCTCCCGTCCAATCAGCCGCTGTCTCCAAGGGCATTGTGTCCAATCACATAATGCGCTGGTCACTCGGTGGCCAATCAGACAGTCTCCTAGGGGCCGTTTGATCAATCACCGACCTGCTTCCCTCACCGAAGCAGACGATGGCTGCAGCCGACACAGAGAGAGGGAGAGATGCAAGAAAGCAGCTATGACATATAATACACAATAAACTATATTATAAATACACAATAAACAAGTGATGCATTCTTGTACTCTAACATGGGTATGTCCGCACATAACAAAATCCCCCCCCCCCCTTCCTTCCCAACCTTAGCCTCACGGACTTTAGAGTACCCCTATTTCCTAAAACCCATTTCCATCACTGATTGTGTTGTATTTGAAGTGCCTGAATTATAGGAAACGCACATTTGAAAAGTATGTTCTTCTCTATTTCTGGCACAACCAGATATGCAAAATGTGTCAGTTGTGATTCTGCATTATTTATCAAATGGCTACCATTAAAACCTTGAAATGCAATAACAGATTTGAGAGTAACTTGGGTCACTGTGTTTGCCTGCAGAAATACTTGGTTGCAACATCAGCAAGGGCAGCATCTGCAGTTCCTTCTTAAACACATTAGCAAAGGAGACTTGTTTGACACTGATGTGCTAGCTAAACCTGTATCCCTAGATGGATGGATGCAATCAGTGGGCATTATTATGTTCTTTACATCATTTGGTCTCATTCTGCATTTGGGGTATATTCTTACCTCAATTTTGTCAATATATATTGATTGTATTGAAATTAGCTTATAAAGCCACATCACTCAACTGGTTCATTTTGGGCTGACAAATGACTCACTGCTGAAATATCTCATGAACTCATGGCATTATGACCTCTTGAATCAGCCCTGTACATTGAAGGCCCTCCTTTTGCCTGCTTCCTTATTGTGAAGTGGGCAAATGAAACCTGTCCTGGAAGTTCTAGGGTTGGACCTCAGCAAGATTGGAGGTTTGGTCAGTGATCAGTGTCAATTGATGATTTGAGGAGTTGTTGTGAGAGTCGAGCATTGGGATTTGCAGGGGAAAGCAGTGTTGGGTTCAGCAAGGATTTAATGTCAAGGAAGGACCTTGGTGGTCAGGGAGGGTACGGAGGATGAGGGGTGGGTGATGCAATCACTAGTTAGATGCTAAGATTGTTAATTGGGTAGATTTTGCTTGATATTTATTGGGAGAGGATCAGTAATGAGTGGAGGTTGCATTGCTGGTCTGAAAAGAGTTTGCAATTGATAGAGAAGATGTTTTTTTACCAGTGTTCAATATACAACACTGAAGCTGACGCCTTGCCAGTGATAGAATACATTTGAATAAGAATACCTTGTTTAGTTTTACTCAGCCAAATATCCTGCACTACTTCCTAATTATCTAATCAATTTTCCATTACTTGATTCTTTGTCATAGATATATTCGGAGACCATTTGCTGTGCAGGGCGAGCACTAAGGGATAACTTTGTATCACTGGCACCTCACTTACTGAAAGATCGAATAGCTGATACTGGGAAATTCAAGTAAGTAAAAATAAATCAGTCCATGAAGAGGGATGTTAAGCATGCTGTGTGGAAATTGTCTGCCATGTTTCCTTGTTTATAACAAATGTTCTGAAAAAAAGCTTACAAAGAATTTTAGAGTGATTTCAAAATCTTTTGATTATTCTTTGCAAAAATATTTATGTACACTATAGTCACAAAATACAAATAATAGTAATATTATTTAATTGTTTTAACCTGTGGACATAAATTCATAGAGTGATTTGCTACTTTGTGGATTAACAAACTGAAATACAAATTATATCTTATCCTTACAGGTTATTTACATATTTCCTTGCAACAGACTGCATTTTTTTCGTTCTCATTTCATAAGTGATGGGAGCAGATTTAGGCCATTCGACCCACCTTGTCTACTCCGCCATTCAATCATGGCTGATCTATCTCTTCCTTCTATCCCTATTCTCCTGCCTTCTCCGCATAAGCCCTGACACCCATACTAATGGATGGCGTAGTGGTAGAGCTACTGCCTTACAACGCTAGAGACCCAGGTTCCTTCCTGACTATGGGTGCTTGTCTGTACAAAGTTTGTACGTTCTCCCCATGACGCGTGGGTTTTCTCTTTGGTTTCCTCCCACACTCCAAAGACGTACAGATTTGTAGGTTAATTGGCTTGGTATGAATGTAAAATTGTACGATAGTGTTAATATACAGGGGATCGCTGGTCGGTGCGAACTCGGTGGGCCGACGGGCCTGTTTCTGCGCTATATCTTTAAACTAAACTAAACTAATCTCGGAAGTACAATGAGAAAAAGCAGAATGTAATATATTCCGGCAAAATGCTAATGAATAAATAAGATACATTTAAGATATCGCTTTAAAATTGAAAGTTTGTTCTATTTCTTAATAGGAGAAGCTCCGTGGGATTTGAAATGGTGGACTGGTTGCTTGATCAATGTTCATTCATCGACACTCGGACCAAGGCAGAAGGAATCTGGCAGACTTTGTTAGAACTGGGAATTATATCTTCAGGTAATCAAATATGTTCAGTGTTGCTTGCAATGCTTTTGGAGCTGAGATAAATGATGGATCATGCTCTTGGTCTCTGTGCCAATTCCACCCGAGTTTCACACTCTGATTCCCTTGACACCGGTACAGATTCACAGGTGGATCCTGATTCCTGGGAAAGGAGTCCTGTAGTCCATGGAAACAAGCCTATCGGCAAAACCTATCCAGTGTGTAGACACAAGGAACTGCAAATGCTGGTTTGCATAAGTAGACACAAAGTGCTGGAAAAAGTGGGGCAGGATGCTCCTGGACTTGCCTCCCCCTCCTTTTCCATCTACATTCCTTCCTCTGGCTTTATAATTTGCAACTCTTCAATTGTTTTGTTTCATATCTTCTGTCTTTTCAACTCTGGTCTTTGTCCAACCATCTACTTATCAATTAAACCTTCTCACCTGTGTTGCCTGCTAGGCTTTGTTCCTCCCCTCTCTTTGAGTTTTCTAACCCTCCCACCTAAATCAGAGTGAAGAAGGGTCCCAACCCAAAACATCACCATCCATGTTCTCCTGAGATATTGCCTGATTTGCTGAGCTAATCCAGCACTGTCTTCTTTTGTTCAGTACATCCCTTCTAAGCTCGGCCCATATCCTTCTAAACTTACCTATCAATATATGTGTCCAAATATCTTTTAAATGTTGTTATTGAATCTGCCTCAATTATTTCCTCTGGCAGTTAATTCAATTCATCTACCACCCTCTTTGTGTAAAATTTGCCCCTCAGGTTCCTGTTAAATATTTCTGCTCTCACCTTAAACCTATGTTCTCTGGTTCTTGAAACCCCTACTCTGGGGGAAAAAGACTGTTAATTCACCCTATCTATTACCCCCATAATTTTATATACCTCTTTCAGATCATCCTTCAGCCTCCTGTGCTCCAGGAATAAAGTCTTAGCATTCCCTATAGCTCAAGTCCTGGCAACATCCTCATAAATTTTCTCTGCATTCTTTCCAGCTTAATTGCATTTTTCCTATAGTAGTGTGACCAAAATTGAACAAAATCCTCTGTGTGGCCTCGCCAACATCTTGTGCAACTGTACCATTATGTTCTAGCTTCTTTACATAATTCCCTGACTGATCAAAACCACAGCGCCAAAAGCCTTCTTCACCACTCTCTCTACTTGTGATTCCACTTTCATGAAACTGTGTTCCTGTACTCCTAGATCCCTCTGTTCTTTAACACCCCCCAGAGTCCTACTGTACAACGTGAAGGTCCTGCACTGGTTTGTCTTCCTAAAATGCAACATGAAAAAATGAATGCAATGAATAACCATAATCTTGGTGCCTCTTTATTTTATTTGACTTTTTAATTTTCATAACAGATTTGGCTATTGTGTTGTGGACATACCAACAGATACATAGTATTCATAATGTAGACTTCTAAAAATTAAAGTTGGGGGGGGGGGGAGGGGGGGGGGGGGGGGGGGGGAACAAGATGGTGAGAAGAGCATTAAAATAATAATAATAAAATTTGTCCATTTACCACCTAAAATGCACGGGCTCTTGATTGCATTAATTGTCACCTAGTTCATTGGTAATTCACACAAATTAAAAAAACATACTTAAGTACATCACTTCCTATGTATAACAATAACATAATACATTTCGTAGGTCAAACAGGATGCACCAGACAATAATGTAGCACAAATATTCCATCACCTGGGACATTGTTGATGGCAAGTTAAGGATGATCTGTTTTGCAGTGACAGCCACCATACAATGCAACACTTGATATATTCTAATACAGTTGATTTATTGTGCCACTGCTCTCTTAACAGTACATCTTCAATGGAGTAAAACACATATATTTTGATGTAGCCAATGAAAGGTTGTTCCATTACTCGGTGCTAGTTATTTGCAACATTAAGAAACAAAGAATTTTCTAAATGTTCAATGCACTTAGGTGCCTTGACATATATTGGCATGCTCTTTAATATTGTATGTTCAGCAGCATTATCAAACATACATATATTTCTTTGAATTAGCACATTTAAATAAAACCAAACTATTTATTGGTTTCAAAAGATGACATAAAGTGATGACATTAACTATCTTGCTCTCATCTGGCATGAGTAGGGAATACATCGAGAGCTAATACATTCTCAGTAAACTAGAGAATGAGGGAAAACAGCAAGCACCTCCACAAACTGAGAAACAATGGCATGGGTTGTATTGTTTTCTAAATGGTAAACTGGAAATATATACACGCGTGTGCGTACGTGCGTGTGTGTATATATATATATGTGTGTGTGTATATATGTGTATATATATATGTATATATCTATATCTATATCTATCCCATCTATCCCATCTATCTGTATATATTTTGTCTGTAAGGTAATCCTTGCAAAAAATAACTATTGGTTCTAAAGCTTGCAAAAAAAATGTCTATTGGTTCTAAATTTGGTTCATACTAGCGCTCCAGAAAGCCGCCCCCCCCCCCTCTCCCCCCTCCCCTCATTGGCTTGGCTTGGGTGTGTCTTGAAATTGAAAGGCACTACTTACTGCAAATGGTGGCATGAAGTTGAAAGGCACTATTACTGCAAATGATGGCTTGGTTGCTTTGGCTTGAAGTTGAAAGGCACTACTTACTGCAAATTGTGGCTTGAAGTTGAAAGGCACTACTTACTGCAAAAGGTGGCTTGGGTGCAATGGCTTGAAGTTGAAAGGCATTACTTACTGCAAATGGTGGCATGGAGTTGAAAGGCACTACTTACTGCAAATGGTGGCTTGGGTGCTTTGGCTTGAAGTTGAAAGCACTACTTACTGCAAAAATGGTGGCTTGGGTGTGGCTTGAAGTTGAAAGACACCACACTGCAAATGGTGGCTTGGGAGCTTTGAAGTTGAAAGGCACTATCACTGCAAATGGTGGCTTGGGTGTGGCTTGAAGTTGAAAGGCACTACTTACTGCAGATGGTGGCGTGGGTGCATTGGCTTGAAGTTGAAAGGCACTACTTGCTGCAAATGGTGGCTTGGGAGCTTTGACTTGAAGTAGAAAAGGCACTATTACTGCAAATTGTGGCTTGAAGTTGAAAGACACTACTTACTGCAAATGGTGGCTTGGGTGCTTTGGCTTGAAGTTGAAAGGCACTACTTACTGCAAATGGTGGCATGAGGTTGACAGGCACTACTTACTGCAAATGGTGGCTTGGGTGCATTGGCTTGAAGTTGAAATGCACTACTTACTGCAAATGGTGCCTTGGGAGCTTTGAAGTTGAAAGGCACTACTTCCTGCAAATGATGGCTTGGGTGTGGCTTGGGTGTAGCTTGAAGTTGAAAGACACCACTTACTGCAAATGGTGGCATGAAGTTGAAAGGCACTACTTACTGCAAATGGTGGCTTGGGTGCTTTGGCTTGAAGTTAAAAGGCACTACTGTAAATGCACTTCCTGTTTGCACTGTATATTGATTTTAGATAAAACGCTACCACTTACGGCTGTGATTTTTGGCCATCTTACTCAGTCCCCCTCCGCTGAGCAGGTGCAGAGAATTCTTCCCACCAATGAAAAAAAAAAGTGTTATTAGTTTTTTTTTTAATGTTGAGAATCTCTCTCCTGTCAATCACTCCATGAAAGCCACACCTTTTCCTGTGGGGGGGGGGGGGGAGGGGTTATAAAACCCAGAAATGTGGGTGTGGCTCAGTCTCTGCAAGATGGAGGAGGGAGAGGTCACGACTCGCTGTCTTTAGTGGCTTTGCACCCTACTTCAAATGGTATAAAACTGCACTTGAATTTGGTGGCCTTATACCCTGCTTGAAATAGAATTTCAAGGATTAGCCGTGAGTCAACTACCAGCCCACCAGCCGTGAGTGAGTTGCCAGCACAACAGGTGTGTGTGTGTGGGTGTGTGTGGGTGTGTGTGGGTGTGTCTTTTTTGACCAATGATGACCTGTACACTACACATTGTCGGGAATTTTAGAGGCCAATTAAATTAGAGACCTGCATGTCTTTGGAATGTGGGAGGAAACCGGAGCACCCACTTGGTCACAGGGAGAATGTACAAACTCTGGACAGACAGCACCAGTATCGAACCTGGGTCCCGGTGCTGTAAGGCAGCAACTCTACTGCTCCACCACTGTGCCGCCCTCAAGTTACAACATTTCTTGATATTCTATCATCTTTAAAAGTACTAAACAGTCTACTAATGCTGCAATTTTGGGTTTAATGTTACATTGCAGTATTACCTCCTGCTAGAATGTAAAATTAGTTGAAAGCTAGTGATGATGATTTAATCACATCAATTGTGCAAACTGTTCCAAATACCCACCACTCTACGTGTGAAATATATGTCCCTTTTAAATCTTTCCCTCTCACCTGAAATCTCTGAACTCTAGTTTTTGACTCCTCTACCATGGGAACAATACTGTGAACATCCAACTTCTTTCAGCCTGTCATGATTTTACATACTTTTATAAGGTCACCCCTCAGCGTCCTACGCTCCAGGAAAAGAAGTCCCAGCCCATACAATTATTCCTTATTACTCAAGCACAGCAGTCCCAGTAACATCCTCGTGAATTTTTCTTGCATCCTTTCCAACTTCATGACATCCTTCCTGTTGCTGAGTGACCAGAACTACACGTACTGTTCCATGACTGGTCTCACGAGCAACTCGTACAGTTGGAACATGATGTCCAAACTCCTATACAATTGCCTGACTCGTAAAACAAGCTTGCCAAAGGCCTTCTTCACCACCCTATCTACTTATGTTGCCCCTCTCAGGGAACTATGTACCTGTACCCCTTCGTCTCTCTGTTCTACCATACTATCCAGGGCTCTGCCATTTACTGTGTACTCTCTTTTCTGGTTCAATGTAACACCTCACACTTGTCCAAGTTAAATTTCATATACTATTCCTTGGATTACTATCAAGGTCTGGCAGTGAAGGTTGGTAGGTCCGTCTGCTGTAACTGAAATCCGTTATAAAGAGGTCTGTAATAATGAGGGTATACAGTATGGCAGATCTTTTTGAATAGGGTGAGAATTAATGTACACTTTGTGCCTTGAGGGTCTGAGGGCTACTGGACAAGATCTCCAAATAGGACTTCCCTTCTGCACAGATGGTATTGGAGTCAAAGGATGTGTAGGGAGGATATACTCCCTAGCCCAGATTACTTTCTATTGAGATATTGTGGCCATTAAAACATGCCACATGCTGTGTGTCTATGTGTTCTGAACAGTGAAGATCAGAGAGTTAATGTAGGACCCATACCACAGCCTGAATACAGACTGTCAAGCCGTAAGCCTTGGGGAAGCAGGCATGCCAGCAGATACATCTGCCCTCTCTGCCTCGCTTTCCAAGCTAAAGGAAAAATCAAGGAATTTGCACTTCCTGAGTTTAGAAAAGCAATAACAGCAGCACTACAGCAATAAAGATGCCAAATTGTTACAGTGTAAATCAGCCACACCTTCAACTGTTGGAGTAGACCAGACAGAGGTGTGAGCTTGTGGTTAAGGCCTCATAAGGTGACAGAAGTCTGTGGAATTTGTGGACAATGTTCCCCAGAAAAGAATCCCTGCAGACCTCCTGCAGTGCTGAGGACTTCCATGCCTCCTCTCTTGGTGATCAGTCCAAGTCTGCAGTCTCTTCAATGCATCTAGTTATTTTCCAAGTCATTGAGCAAAGCAGCAAGAGTAACCTGAAGTCAAGTGCTCGGTAGCATTCGTACGTGAGCGTGTAAATGGCTTGTTAAGCTGTCAAAAAATAGTTGTTAAAATATCTTTCATTTGTGTGCACCAACAAAGTTTGGAAATACATCAGAACCGTACACATGGAGAACTGATTTAATTTGGTGCTTTCCCGTCCTCAGAAACATGTGACCAGGAAGCAAGAACTTACTTCAAGAACTGCTCTGGGAAGTGGGCGGAGAATCTTTAGAATTTTTACCCCAGAGTGTGAGTTCAGCCATCGAGTTCATTCAGAACAGCGATAATTAAGGGAATTAAGGGAATAGTGCAGGAAAATGGCACTGAGATGAATGATCAGCCACGAGTTGGTTGAAAGGCAGAGCCGTCCTGAAACTCCTGCACTTATTTATTTTATCCTTGTGTTGTTATGCAAGTACTCTGTTGATTATTAGCATAATTCCTGCAAAACTGGACCCACAATTCACAGGTCTGGCAGTTGTAGTTTTGGGTGCTTAAGGCATTGCACTATAATCACTGAGTTTTCTATTTCATAGCAACGAAAAGCCAAGAGAGATTTGAAGATAAAGATATTTTTTACCAGTTTTCAAACGATGAATGTGATGTCCTAGTCTGCCCCTTTGGAAAGGACGAGGAATGGAAAAATGGTGCAAGACTGCTTGGGCACTTAGTCCCATATATTCAATCAAGAACAAATCTGCAGATAATGTTAGTATATTTTATGATTTCTTTTTAATATGCCAAAGAAAGAAATGAACTGATACAGAAGAAAATGTCACCTGTGGTACAATGCATGGGGATTAATTTGTTTTGACACATAATCTTAAACAGTTGATAACTAATCAGTTGAGCACTTGTACACCTCACCCAATTTTATTTACATTGAAGTTAATCAAGTGTTTGGTGATGCCTGCTCCATAAGCCAGATATTGCCTCATACTTAAAGGTGTTGATTTGTCATTAGTTAAGTGTGTGTTCATAGGAATGGGAAATGTTTGCTTGTTAACAAAATCCTCATGGCATATGTTGGCTGAAGTCACATGTGTACATGCATAACCCAGCTCTGCTGATTAATTAAAAGCTTGCCAGGGTAGAACAATGAGGCAGACATTCATAAATAATTGTAACACAATTGCACATCAGTGATGTTCACTAAACAATCAAAGACATCAAGACTGTTAGTAGCTGAATCTACATCATATCGCCAAATAAATGCAACAGCTAATTCTCATTAGGAAATGTTGCAATGGGGAGGGCTGGAATGGGTGAGTTTTTTAAATAAAAGCATGTATGTGGATTGATTTATGCAAAGAGATTACAAACTCATCATTTTGGTTGATTGGTTTTGGAGAAAGTGACTAGGATGAGAGAATTATAGTGCTGGAGGAACTGAGACAGAATGGAGATGGGGTTGCAGGTTTTTTGTGACTGATAAGATGAAATAAAGGATGCATTGAAGCCATATTGAACTTGAGAATCTCAGAGGAATACTAGGCAGCTAGCGGAGGGAGAGAATTGAAGAATACCTGAGAATGGTTATGGACCAGAGAAGTTCTGTAACAATTGACACCGGAGGAATGAGGGGGGAGGTAAAGGACAATGAAAGAGAATGGACATTGTGGGTAGATGGAAAGAAAAGTAATTTCCTTTTATGAAAGAAAATGGGCTACTGCATCTATTTTTCCATATGTCTTGAGCAGAGAGAAATATTTTGCACAGGACTTTAAACATTTAACCTGATTTTTGGAAGAGCAATTCAGCATAGAGAAAAAAAAGGCATGGTCTTCAATTCTGTAGAACAAGAGGATAGGAGACAGGCCATTTAAGATTGGGAGAACTGCAACTGCCTAAAAATAACTCAAAGACTTGGAGTGATTTATCATATTCCAGGGCGCTACCCATTGTGGCAGCTGAGCTACCATGTGGAAATTGAATGACAGGAATGTTAGTGTCCAAACGGGGTCAATGATCAGAGAAGTTTTGGAAAATCTACTCAAATGTCACTACACCAAAAAAATACATTTAGCATGACAAAAGCTCCAAGGGTTAATAGGAATGATTATCATACAAAACTTGGCACCCAAATATATTATCTATAGGGCAGGTGACTAAAAACGGCCCAATCGATAGGTTTTAAGAAGGATTATTAAAAGATTGAGGATTAGAGTGGTTTGAGGATGGAAATATTTTGCAAAGTGGCACATCTTCTGAAATATTTTGCAAAGTGGCACTAACTTAAGAGACCTGCAGGAATATGTGAAAAAAATGTCTGACCTACTTATTGATTATGTTTATTTTTCCCACAAACACGTCTGGGACACGAACACTTCACATGTTAAAACATTGGTGTATTTTCCGCAAAGTGTGACACTGCATACTTCCATATGTACTTCCAAAGATGGCGGATGTGCAGGAGTGGGCACCGTCTGTGTATGGCAGCCTGCCCGCAGTCCGTCTCTTCACCTTTTTTTAAATTTCAAGTCCTGTTAAAAAATGTTAGTTGGAGGTCTTTTATGTGGTGGGTGGGGAAGGGGGAAACTTTATTTCTTAGTCCCCTACTTGGTTGGAGAGGCAGCATCCCTTCGAGCTGCTTCTTCGCCCTGTCCTCGTGGCCTACCATCGAGAATGGAGCGGCGTTTCGTGTCGGGACCGGCCGGGACTACAGCTTCGGCGGTGGTGGTGCAGCGCTGGGATACCAGCACGGAGTGGGCGATGCCTTACCGGGTCGCCGTGCGTTAAGCTCCGGAGCGCTGTGGCCGCCGACTCCCAACATCGCGGAGCTGTGGCTGCGGGCATTTGGCCGCGGGCGGCGCTGGATTTGGAGCACCGCGGAGCCTGGGATTGAGTTCGCCGGGGTCGGAGCTCCACCGGCACGGCCTGAGGACTACGAATGCCCCGGTCTCCGGGGAGGAGGCAGCCGCTCCAGACTTTCCAAGCCGCTGAGGAATGTTTCACCCGACGCCGGTGTTCCATCTTCACGGCAAGAGGGCCCTGAAAATGATCGGATTGGCTGCAAGGCCACAAATGGGCCCCGACCTTGGGTGTTTCACAGAGGAAGAGGACTTAACTTTCTGGTGCCTTTCCCCACAGTGGATATTTTTGATTCTGCTGTGGGGGGACGTTTGTGTTGAACTCTATAATGTGTTGTGTCCATTTTCTTTATTTTTTTTAACCTTTTTCTATGGTTTGTATGGAAACTTATTATCTATTTTATGTAAAGCATTTTGGTGTCAATGCGAGTTGACTTAAAACGTGCTATATAAATAAAACTTACTTACTTACTTACTATAAGTCATACTGAAATGCACGCATGCGGCAAAATCAGTTGTAGTGCCTATCCTGGACAGATAGCTGATTGACATATTTGAGGGAAAGCTGGGCATGCAGTCCTGGAAATCATGCACTTTTTTTCCGTAATAATCATTCATTAATTTTAATGACCAGACAATATTACAGATATGAGATCTCAACACCCCACCCCCATTGGAACTATTATTATGTAAATGACATCATTAGCTAACAATGTGCACATATACTGTATAAAATGGTCATGATTTAGATAAGATACCACCAGCTATTAGTATCTACAGATCTATACTACAACTTCTTCAGGAATTCAGAGGGTGGTGGAAGACCAGAATAACATTTTCCAAAATAAATATAATTAGGAGGAAATGTATAACAAATGAAAGTAACCATTTCAGGTAAAATGTACTGTTTAGATAATAGATATATTTTCCTAAGCCTATGTTTAATGTATCTCGTTAATGTATCTTTAATTTACGGTAGATGAGCAATGCATAAGTCTAGCTCAAATACTTAATAGAGTGACTTACAGAACTAGCTTGAGCATACAGAAGGTCAGGCAATTTGGGGAAACCGAAACAGAGTTAATGTCTCAGGTCACAGACCCTTCGTCAGAACAGGCTAGGTTTTTCTGACCTGAAAGCTTACCCCGTTTCTCTTTCCAGAGATGCGACTTGACGTGCTGAATATTTCTTGCACTTTCTGTTTTTATTTCAGATTTTCAGTGTCTCCAGTTTTATTGACTTTGCAGAGAGTAATTGGCTCAAAATAATGGACAAGCCAATTATTGAAAATGTATAGTATAGAACCAAAACTGCAGTTAGTGTGAAGCAATGGCATGGAGTTAGAGTTAAATAACCAATAATAGACATACCACAATAATTGGATTTGGCATAATAAACCCTGACACTTTAAAAGCCCGCCTCCTGATCTTAGCTTGATGGGAATGCATGCTTTCTTTATGTCCCAAAGATGATGGTTCATTTCTAAGTAATTCAAAATCTGAACAACAGTTTTTTGGCATAGTGTGAACATGTGTCAAATTTGTAAATTACTGGAGTAACTCGGGTATAAGGAAGTTATTTAGAGTCAAAGAGTTACACGACATGGAAACAGGCTCTTCAACCCAACTTGTTCATGCCAACTTAAAGCCCCATCTAAGCTAGTCTAATTTGCCTGCATTTGGCCCATACGGATATTGTATATCCATATAAGCCTTCCTTAGCCATGAACCTGTCAAATTGTCATTTAAATGTTATTATTGTACCTGCCTAACCACTTCCACAGGTAGCTTATTCAATTTCTGGTAAGGCATTGAACTTTCTTGTTGGAGTTCATTTGAATATTTGAGGATGGTGAAATGCACGTTGACTAATACAAATTACCATTGTCAGCTTAAAAATGATTACAACCAAATCATTGGACAATGGAATGGAGTCATTACCTTTTCTTATATTTTCTTAGCCATTAGTCCGTTTATTTACAGATTCTAATTTATCTGGGTATCTGCAAACTGTTCACAAAAATACAGTTGATTTAGTACTGTTATCTTGTAATTTTAATCATAAATTTTAGCAATAATGGCTTTTATGAAATGCATGATTATTTTACATTGAATTGAGAATTAGTAAATGTAATATCTGTTCATTCCCGCTCTATGTTATTGATACAACATCTGTATTGTAATTGGTTTAAAAAGATAAGTTGAATGTTTCAGAACCTATGTCCTTTAGAACTGAGCAAAAAAAAACACAGGCTGAGATCCATCCATGTGTTCAAGGAGAGAGAAGTGTATTTTATGATTTTTCTACCTAATTAGCATTCAATGAAATTAATAGCTAATGGATTCTCCACTCTTTATTCCCAGCTCTGAACAGAAGTCAGCGGAGGAGAAAATAGTTTCATCTGATGAAGTCCTGCAAATTCAGGAGCTTGCTCTTTTATCAGCTACGGTAAAAAACCTTATTGATTCAGGAATGAGCAGTAATTTTCTTAGGATTTCAAGAACTGAAGCTTAATGGGGTATGTTTGGTTTTGGGGAGACGCACAATGGGCACCAGTGAATGGTAAGCCAGTTTTTCACCCCACTTGATCTGAAATCGATAAATCAATTTTATGACACAGCACATTTTGTGTCACCACCAAAACGAAAGCTAATTTTGGTTCTAACTCCTTCCAAAAGGATTGAATGCTTTTGGATTGCATGTTGCGCAACAATTACTCCAGAAATTATGACTTCTGAGAGGACAAAAGGAGTCGCAGAGTGACTGCCTTGCCTATTTTAATATTCATTATTAGTTCTTTGTCCAAATGCAAAGCAAGAATCCAAATGGAGCTTCAGTAAAAATAAGAGGAAACGTCAATTTGCACCCAATAATTTTAGAAGCACTAGTGTTTAAAAAGGTTTGTGCAGAATTGTACTAGTTTCTCACCCAAAAATAACCATTGTGGGGCAGTGGGTTTGAAATCTTTTCATGGGTTTTCTGACTGGTACCATTCAGATTCAGAGGTTTTCTGTGTGTAAGGCTGGGAAGTAAAGCTGAGGTTAGTTGGACATTGCAAAGTTAGAAATTGTCTTTGTCGGCAGTATTTAGTAGGGGTTTTCAGAGGAGGATGTTATTTGAGGAGCGATGTCAGACACTGTAGCCTGAATATCAGATATTGGGGAGAAAGGAGTTGAATGTCAGGAATCTGTTAGCAAGGCTGAGAAAGGAAATAAATTGCTTTGGACAGCTGAGGTAAATATAATTGCTCCCACTGGCCATGACCAGTACAAGTTTGTACTTACTGGTCTAAAACCCTTCTTGCTCTCTGTAAATGACTGAATAACACAATCTGAAATCCAAGATCATCTTTAATCAGTATCCAAACTATAGCGGTACAGCAGGTTGTTAGTTGCTATAACTTCATAACCGCTTTCAAGACTGAGCAGTACAGGAAGTGGGTGTTAATCTAAATCGTACAGTAGGGTGGGGTTAGTGATGCTATTCTACGATGATTGGTTATTCTGCATAAACCAATCTACACTCTCTTTCAGCAACTATGTTTTATAAGATAAAGAAATCCTGGTCCCGGGGTTAAAAGTAAAATTTATCTTGAAATGAGGCCCTTTAAATTATTTAAATTAAAGACCATTTTTCTAAGAGCAGGCTAGTCATTTGCTTCCAAACAACCTTGGTTGCAATGTGAAAAAGGTGCACAGCAGGTCGGTTGGGATTGAAATGCAGGTATTTGAATAGGGTGGCTAACAGTTAAATCTAACGAGGCCGAGTATTGCAACAAATCTCAATCTTAATTATACTTCTGTTGAAGGATTTAAAACATTGTGAATATTTCCTCTGTATTCTTAAGCATCTTGAATTAACTGACAAGTATTTTCCCCCTTCACAGAGGCAACTAATTCTCAATTTCCCTTTTTCTCTGATGTTCCTTTCTTGCAGTGGGATATTGCTAGGGTTGCCAGCTGTCCCGTATTAGCCGGGCCATCCCATATATTGGGCTAAATTGGTTTGTCCCATACGGGATGGCCCTTGTCCCATATTTAACTGCTACTACTCTGTAATCACCAGAGGCCTTGCTTAAGACAGATCCTAGATCTGATACAACAGCGTGCATGTTGCATGTACTGTTGACGCCACGCACAAGTGATTCACCTGTCATTAGTTGTACGCTATATTTTACCAGTCTCTGTAACCCCCTCCCCCTCAATGTCTCGCCCCCTCAATGTCCCCTCCCTTCCCCCTCAATGTCCCCTCCCTTCCCCCTCAATGTCCCCTCTCCCTCAATGTCCGCTCTCCCTCAATGTGCGTGTGATGGCGCCTAACGGCAGCGGCTCAACTGCTGTCCCTCTGTCTTTTTTTAATTTTTGTCACGTTCGATGTATTTGGTTTTAATTTTCATTATTTTTTAGCTGTGTATATGTGGGGGGGGGGGGGGGGGGGGGAATCCGTTTAATCTCTTACCTGTACGGGGACCCGACTTTTTCACTGTCGGGTCTCCGGTGTCGTCGGGCCTGACATCGTGGTGCCGGCGGTGGTCTCCAACCGGAACCAACCTGAGGGCTCCAGCCGCGGAGCCTGCGGACTCGCCATCGCGGAGCTGGCCGACTTCGGAGTGGGGAGAGCTGTGGTGGCGCGCGGCTGCAACCCGACTTCGGAGCTTCGGAGGCTCCGACCACAGGCCCGGTAGACAGGAACATCAGGAGCTTGCAGGTCCCTGGTGGGAGACCGCTTTTCGGAGCTCCCACAATGGCAACGTCTCCCGCTGGAATTGCGGGGTTTAAATGACTATAGCGGGGCCTAACATCGCCCGGCGCGGCTTAAACGGCCGCGGGACTTACCATCGCCCGCCGGGGTCTTTAACATCGTGGGCCCCAGCCGCCTCGACACTGCAGTTGGACTGCTGGACCGCGGGAGAAGAACAAAGGGAAGAGATAAGACTTTTGCCTTCCATCACAGTGAGGAGGTGTTGGAGATTTACTGTGATAGATGTTTGTGTAAATTGTGTTAAGTGTGTGTCTTGGTTTTTTTTTGGAATGTCGTGACTGCAGGAATGAAATTTCGTTCAAACCTTGTCTGTTTGAATGACAATAAAAGGCATTCCATTCTATCCCCCTCCCCTCAAACAGAAAGTTGGCAACCCTACATCCTGCGCCAATGTTTCTTTCCTTCCTTCATCAAAATGATCACTCTTTCTCTTGATCCATCTTCACCAGAGGCACTATCCCACCCTTTTAAGACACTCTTCCTCCCAAAGGCACTTCTCCCTCTTTATTGACTGTTTCTCACATCTGTTCAGGATTTAGGGTGATGGGTGGATGGGTACTGTTGCACTTGTCAAAAGGTGTTCTCCAACCATTATTAATTGATTTGATTCAGACTTACTGGAACTTATTATAGTGCACCATCATAATTTCACTGGAGGCCATTTGAACGGGGTACTGATTGTGGATGATCAGCCATGATCGCATTGAATGGCGGTGTTGGCTCGAAGGGCCGAATGGCCTACTCCTGCACCTATTTTCTATGTAGCTATGAAATGCGCACTCACTGAAGATATGGTGATCTAAATCTGAGGAAAGTGAGAGCTTTTTTGATGATGTTTATGGTGAAGTCATGTGAATTATCTTGAAATGACAGATTTGATTTCTCTTTTCATTTTAGCATCAATAAAACTTAGTTCATTGCAGCACTTCAAAACGCTTTGCACGATGAATTATTATATCCATGTAGTCAAACATTCAATTTATTCTGGGAAAACTGTAATTACAGTGAAATTGCTTAAAATAATTTTTAATTTAAACATATTTTCAATGCAGTAATTTAAATATTAATATTTGCCTCGGGATCATAAAGCACGATTGTCACCACTCCCTGATAGACCATGTCTTCATAATCAGTACTCCATTAAAAAAATACAATTCAGTTTTGTAGCTGAAAATTCCTAAGCAGATATGATTAATGTAAATTCCTATTTGCAGCAAAAGATAACAATAAATGCGTATGCATTAATAGGAATAATTTTGATCACATTTAAAAAAAATGTTCCTTCGGGTCTTCTGCTGCAGAATATGTTTACAAAACAGAATAACCTGCTGATCTGTGACAACTCATGTTTTTTCTTTGGACAATAGGTGAAGAAGGAGCTGGATGCTGCTATTGCTTCAAAAACAGAAACATCACGTGAGTAACTCTATTCGATTCCCACCCAGTTGCTTTCCGCCAGCAATGTTCACACAATGCAGAAGGATAACGTGCATTACTGACACCACATCCTCTGAGGGAAAAAGTATTGACCTAATAGCTGTAACACCCAGTTGGTACTTCCTATCAAACCGGGACTGAATAATGGCTATATCATGCTTCAAACCAGCTGCTTCCTTAAAAATAGTTCTGTTTATTTTATACAAAAGGTCAGTGTTTAACTTTTAATATATAATCTCAGTTATTCATAAAATAATTAGATGGAACAATAACAAGAAAAAGAAACATTCAATTACTGAAAATTGAAATAGAAACAAAACTGCTGGAAAATGTACTGCTTGCATTTCACCCGTTATACATAAGAATTACAAGCAGAAAGTAGATAATGGCCCTCTGAACATGTTCTGTCATTAATCAAGATCATAGCTGATCTACTATCTCAATGCCATTTTTCTTAACTATTCCCACTTCCTTGAAGGAGAATGAGGGGCAATTTAATTGAATATAAATTGACAGGCCAAAACTGCATGAACAAGAAAGATCTAGTTTCCTTGGGAGATAATTCAGTAACTAGGAGGTCATAGCCTTGTTAATTGGCAGCAGATTTGGAGTTAGAGGACAGCCGATGAACAAATTTTCACCAAAAAGTCATATTGATTTTTGGAACTCATTGCCTGAAAGAATGGTGAGTGCAGGACACCCTCATCACATTGAAAAAGCACCTGGATGAGCTGTAATCCAAAAGAGTACAGATCAGGAGAAGGAGGAGAAAGTAATTGTTCAAGAAGGAACTGCAGATGCTGGAAAATCGAAGCTACACAAAAATGCTGGAGAAACTCAGCGGGTGCAGCAGCATCTATGGAGCGAAGGAGAAAGTAATTGTCTGAATCTGGAATTAGCTTGGGGTTGCTGATTGTGGTTCCTCAGGAAGCTGTTTGGTAAGTCACATAGTCTTGTCTTGATCATATATCTTTATTCCCTCAATGATGCTAGGTCAAACTCTTGAAGTAATATAATAGCAATGATATTTAGCAATCATTTGATTATTATGGGTGTCAGGGGTTATAGGGAGAAGGTAGGAGAATGGAGTCGAGAGGAAAAGATAGATCAGCAATGATTGAATGGCGGAGTAGACGATGGGCCGAATGGCCTAATTCTGCTCCTGTCACTTATGAACTAGTGAAATGTAGTAGTATCTGCACCAGTTGAAGAAGAATGCTCGCTACCACTTTTTTTGAGAGCAATTAGCACAGTTATTAATTGATGGCCAGGGAGAACCAAGCCTATAACATATCCAAATATTTTATGTAGAATTTTCCCAAAATAATATTTGGGGTATTTTTTCTTAGGGTAAACGTGCAGCATACATTGTAAAACTCTCCTGCAGGCAGAACATATGGCTGATGGTGTGGGTAGCTTTCAGAAAATAATTCAAATATTTCCTCTGCTTTACCTAACTGTTAAAGATTTAGCGATGCAATCTTTGTTTAGGCAATGATAAATTCATGGATTTTTTTTTTTTAGCGTGCAAGGAAGAGAACAGAAGCCAAGTTGATTTGAAAGACGCTGCTGAAAATCTCAAGAAGAATAAGGTAAATTAACTGCATAGCAATAACATACATCAACTTTATTGAACAGCAATTAAATGCTGTGCACATCTCTAAATTTGCTAACTTGAACTGTAACGATCCTGTTATTTGTTTTATTGATTACTGTTTGCATTTTCTACATCTGCTGTTGGATGGAATTTTAAAGCTGGGCTTGTGCCTTCACAAAAAAAGTGATTTGAGTTATTCCATTGCTGGGGAAATGAGAAGAAAAGTCAAAAGCTATGTCCTATTGCAGAGAAACACAGAAACATAGAAAATAGGTGCAAGAGGAGGCCCTTCATTGTGATCATGACTGATCATCCACATCCTTAAAAAATTTGATCTGCTGAGCTGGGAAAATGTAATAAATTATTCAGACTCAATTTTAGTTTATAAAATCATCCATGGACTAGCCCCACCTCCGTTAAAAGAATTTATAAAGAAGAACATAAATAGGTCGACAAGAGCAGCATCCAGGGGTGATTGTGTTGTCCCGTTTAAGAAAAGTGTATTTGGCCAGACAGTATTTTCCTATAGAGCGTCGCATACCTGGAACGCGATCCCCTGCTTCATACGGGATCTGCCAACCATCACCACATTTACAAAACAACTCAAAAAATGGTTACTGGAAAATCAAACCTGTATTCATAATCAACCGTAATATAATCATCTGGCAGTCTTTTATTGTTACTTTTTAACTTTATTGTCTGTTTTGTTATGTTTTTTGTTTGTCTTTTGTTTTGTTTTGATTCTTTTCTTATGGATTGAATGTGTTGTGATGTGTTAACCTGGTTTACCAGAGGGATTACAGATGGAAATTAGCCTATAGCTATAATCTTGCGTATTGCATGCAAATGTTTATAAATATGCACTGTCCTTAATAAAAACATCTAAAAAAATAAATTAAAAAAATCAGCAACGCGTGCCTGCCTTCTGCACATATCCTTTGATTCCGCTAGCCCCTCGAGCTAAATCTAACTCTTTCAAATTAATCCAGTGAATTGGCCTCCACTGCCCTCTGTGGGAGAGAATTCCACAAATTCCAACTCTCTGGGTAAAAATGTTTTTTCTCACCTCAGTTTTAAATGGCCTCCCCATTATTCTTAGACTGTGGCCCCTGGTTCTGAGCTCCCCCAATATTGGGAACATTTTTCCAGGATCTAGCTTGTCCAGTCCTTTTAAAATTGTATATGTTTCTATAAGAAATTGATGGCCCTCTCATCCTTCTAAATTCCAGTGAATACAAGCCCAGTCTTTCCAATCTTTCCTCATATGACAGTCCTGCCATCCCGGGGATTAACCTTGTGAACCTACCTGCACTCCCTCAATTGTAAGGATGTGGTCTCACCAGGGCCCTGTACAACTGCAGAAGGACCTCTTTACACCTATACTGAAATCCTCTCATTATGAAGCCCAACGTACCATTTGCTTTCTTCACTGCCTGCTGCACCTGCATGTTTACTTTCAGTGACTGGTGTACAAGGACACCCAAGTCTCGTTGCACTTCCTTTTTTCCTAATCTGACACCATCAAGATAATAATCTGCCGCCTTGTTCTTGTCGCCAAAGTGGATAACCTCACATTTATCTACATTATACTGCATCTGCCATGCATCTGCCCACTCACTCAACCTGCCCAAGTCACCCTGCAACCTCCAAGCATCCTATTCACAGTTCACACTGCCACTCAGCTTTGTGTCATCTGCAAATTTGCTAATGTTACTTTTAATTCCATCATCTTAATCATTAATATATATTGTAAATAATTGCGGCCCCAGCACTGACCCTTGCGGCACTCCACTCGCCACTACCTGCCATTCTGACAGGGACCCATTTATTCTTTGTTTCCTGTCTGCCAACCAATTCTCTATCCAAGTCAATACCCTACCCCCAATACCATGTGCTCCAATTTTGCCCACTAACCTCCTATGTGGGACCTTATCAAAGACTTTCTGTAAGTCCAGATACACTACATCCACTGGTTCTCCTACATCCATTTGACTTGTCACATCCTCAAAAAATTCCAGAAGATTAGTCAAGCAGGATTTCCCCTTCATAAATCCATGCTGACTTGGACCAATCCTTTTACTGCTATCCAAATGCCCCATTATCACCTCTTTAATAATTGACTCCAGCATCTTTCCCACCACCGATCAGGCTAACTGGTCCCCGTTTTCTCTCTCGCTCCTTTCTTGAAAAGTGGGATAACATTAGCTACCCTCCAATCCACAGGAACTGATCCTGAATCTATAGAACATTGGAAAACCATCACCAATGCATCCACAATTTCTAGAGCCACTTCCTTGAGTAACCTGGGATGCAGACCATCAGGCCCTGGAGATTTATCAACCTTCAGTGCCGTCAGTCTACCCAATACTATTTCTCGCCTAATGCAAATTTATTTCAGTTCCTCTGTCTCCCTCGATCCTCTGTCCTCTAGTACGTCTGGGAGATTGTTTGTCTTCCTTAGTAAAGACAGAACCAAAGTACCTGTTCAGCTCTTCTGCCATTTCCTGTTGAACTCTTCTGCCATTGATGTTCCACCATCTTTCATGCTAGGATCCTTTTCCAGTTGACCTTGACCAGCTCCTCTCTCATGCCTTCAATGCCCCCTTTGTTCTACTGCAACACTGACACTTCTGATGTGACCTTTTCCCTCTCAAATTGCAGATTAAAACTTATTATATTATGGTCACTACCTCCGAGCGGTTTCTTTACCTTGAGTTCCCTTATTAAATCTGGTTCATTAGACAGCAGTAAATCCAGAATTGCCTTCTCCTTGCCTGGTAGGCTCCAATACAAGCTGCTTTAAGAATCTATCTCAGAATCACTCTACAAACTCCATTTCTTGGGGTCCAGAATCAACCTGATTTTTCCCAGTCTACCTGCATATTGAAATCTCCCATAACCACAGTGGCATTACCTTTGTTACATGCCAGTTTTAACTCCTGCTGCAACTTTCACCCTATATCCAGGCTACTGTTTGGGGGCCTGTAGATAACTCCCATTAGTGTCTTCTTACCTTTGCAATTCCTTAATTTTATCCACAACTACTATACATTGTCAATCCCTATGTCACCCCTTGCAAGGGACTGAATTTCATCCCTTACCAACAAAGCTACCTGCCTGTCCTTTCTATAGCACATATAACTCTGAATATTTAGTTCTCAGCCCTGATCCCCCTGCAGACATGTCTCTGTAATCCCCACAATGTCATATCTACCACTCTCTAACTGAGCTTCAAGCTCCTCCACTTCACTTCTTATACTTCGTGCATTCATATATAATACTTTTAATATATTACTCACCTCACCTTTCACATCGATTCCTATTTCACTTGGCCATACTCTCCTATCCCTTCATGAGCTTTCAGTCCTGTTAATTCTGGTGTCTTTCTTCACTTTTCCCGTACTCTCTTTCCCTTTAACTCCATCCTTGTATTTCCAATTTGTCTCTCCCCCCCCCAACTATTTAGTTTAAACCCACCCGTAAAGCAGTGGCAAACCTGCCTGCCGGAATGCTGGTCCCCCACCTGTTAAGGTGCAACCCGTCCCTTTTGTACAATTCACCCTTACCCCAAAACAGATCCCAGTGGTCTAAGCATCTAAATCCCTGCCCCCTGCACCAGCTCCTCAGCCACACATTCAGATCCCCTATCTCCCTGTTCCTGCCCTCACCAGCACGAGGAACTGGAAGCAAACTGGAGATAACCACCCTGCTTTTCAGCCTCTTTCCGAGCTCTCTAAAGTCACGCTGCAGAATCGCTTTCCTCTTTTTCCCGACGTCATTTGTGCCTACATGTACTTCCGGCTGCCCCCCTTCCCCTTTGAGGATGCCCTGCAATCGGTCTATGACGTCCTGGACCCTGGCACCAGGAAGGCAACACACCATCCTTGAATCCCGCCTGTTGCCGCAGAAACCCCTGTCTGTACCTCTCACTATGGAATCCCCTACTGCCATGGCTCTGCCTGTCGTCTGTCTCTTCGACTTTGCCTCAGCGCCATGTTTTGACTCGCAGACCTGTCCACCGCTCAGACTGGCAGTGTCTTCTGTCCCAACAGCTTCCAAGAGGGTGTACCTGTTTTCAAGATGTACAACCCCAGGGGTCTCCTGTACTCCAAGTTTCCTTCCCTTCCTCATTGTCACCCATCTTCTCTCTTCCGATAACCTCGGTGTAACGATCTCGCTGTAAGTCCTGTCCAGGAAATTCCCGGGTGATCCTGAGGTCACCCAGTTGCCTCTCCAGTTCCCTAACACGGTCAGGAGCTGAACCTAGACATATTTCTAGAATTGTAGCAGCCAGAGGCACCAGCCGTGTCCCTGACCTCCAACATCCTGCAAGCAGCACACTGAATCATTTGATGACAAGTAATTATTAGTTAGGTGTGCACTTTTCCGGTTTCTAGTGATAGTTGTATGTGTGCTACAAATTTTGTTGCCAATACCAGAAGTATTTTCAGCTTCACAATAATTGGCTCCACCAGTAAAGAGGGATTTATTTTTATTGATCGGTATATAATTAGGTGGCTGTATCAGTGAAGCAATCACTAATATGAACTGGAAATTGTAATCTTGCAAACACTCAGCACAACTAATCTCTTACTCTTTAAAAAGGGAGATGAATTTAATAAGAAGAGGCAAATTACAAACCAGTAGAAAAAAATATTTCTTAATGCATCAATGAACATGATGATATTCACACTAAAAGACACACGGTGCTAGAGTAAACTCAGTGGATCATATTTGCATTGCAGCTTTTAGAACATTTCACATTTTAAAGAAGAATGAAATATATATGCATTTCTGATTTGTGATTTCCTCCTAATATATCATTGCTAATTTTAAGTGGTAAGCTTCCACTGGCCCGGGTACAAATTCAGAATGCATTTCATAGCTGGGCGATATTCAATACTTCTTCCAAGTATTGATAATCTGTAGAGGATAATCAGGAGGCAGCTTCCTTGTCCATGCATGATAAGATCCATGAGATTTCATAGGATTTGAGGTCAACATTGCAGACTTGAATGGCTGTCCTTCTCCATCTGTAAGCCAATGTGTTGCTGCCTCACATGGCTCTGTCCAGTTGGTCACCCAGCGATTATGATGGCGGATCACATAAACTAAGACTCAATTTTGTCAGTACAACTTTGTCAGGCTGTTGTTTAACTACTCAATGAGATAGTCCTTCTAACTTAGATTTCAGTCCTCAGCTGTTTGTGAGGAGGACTTTGTAATGTTGACCAGGCTGTGAGTTAAGGCCCTGTCGCACTTTCCCGAGTTACTCATGATCTCTCCCGAGTTTTCCACTTGATTCGAACTTTGAGAATTACGGTAATAGCCATTCGTATGTACTCTGGGCTATTTTTTTTAACTCGTGGACATTTTACAACATGTTGAAAAAACGTCCCGACTTACTTGATGCCCCGAGTTCCTTCGGCTGGCATTACGAGCTGCTACGAAAAATCTATGGACTCCTACGAGCTCGCTACCGACATTCCCTGAGTTCGAATCAAGGAGAAAACTCAACGGGAGAGTTTGAGTAACTCAGGAAAGTGGGACAGGGCTTTAACTTTGCCATGTGCTCATGCCAGTGCTGGATGGTTGGCCACTTTTATTCTTTCACCGTTTTGTCTATGATACATTTGAGGTCATTTCAGTTAAGAAGCAATAACATTGCTACGTGAATTGGATTAAATATTGGTTTGAACGATAAGAATGGTAAATTTCCTCACCTGAAGAACATTAGTCAGGCAGCTTTTTTTTTTTTTTTTTTAGGTTTGGGCTGAGATTTATTATTGTTCCAGGTACAGTGAAAAGCTTTGCTTTGCTATCCAATCAGATTAGATAATATCAATACAAGCAAGCCAAACTCAAGAACAATAGGGTGGCACGGTGGCGCAGCAGTAGAGTTGCTGCCTTACAGTGACGGTGACCTGGGTTTGATCCTGATTATGGGTTCTCAGTTCAGAGTTTGTATGTTCTCCCCGTGACCACGTGGGTTTTCTCCGAGATCTTCGGTTTCCTCACACTCTACTCCCACACTCCAAAGACCTACAGGTTTGTCGGTTAATTGGCTTGGCATAAGTGTAAATTGTCCACAGTGTATGTAGGATAGTGTTAATATGCAGGGATCGCTGGTTGGCGTGGACTCGGTGGGTCGAAGGGCTTGTTTTCGCGCTGTATCTCTAAACTAAACTAAACTAAAACAGTTAGTGCAACGGATAAGTTATAGAATGCAGAATACAGTTCTCAGCATTGTAGCACACTAGTTCAAAGGACAAAGTAAAATGTTCACAAAAGGTGCAGGAGTAGGCCATTCGGCCCTTCGAGCCAGCACCGCCATTCACTTTGATCATGGCTGATCATCCACAATCAGTACCCCGTTCCTGCCTTCTCCCCATATCACTATCTTTAAGAGCTCCATCTAACAATGGGGTAGAGGGGAATCAGACAATACCCTAGCTTATGGAAGGACCATTTGGAAGCCTGATAACAGGTGTACCTGAGTGAGAAGGTACACACCTTCAAGCTTCTGTACCTTCTCCATAGAGAGGAGCTGGGAGAAGAAGGAATGACTGGGATGGGGTTAGTCTTTGATTATGTTGGCTGCTTTCCCAAAGCAGTGTAGATGAGAGCAATGGTGGGAAGTATGATCTGTGTGATGGACTGGGCTATATCTACAACTCTACAATCTCTTGCGGTCTTGGGCGAAGCTGGTCCCAAAGCAAGCGGTGATGCAACGCAACAATATGCTTTCTATGGAGCATCTGTTGAAATGTTACAATAATCTGGTAGTTTCACAATCATCAATATCTTGTCTTTTCTTGATAAATTCAGGATCATTATTTGAATTAACAATTCACAGCTGCCATTGGGATTTTTGTCCAGACCTCCAAGTTAATAGCTTTATTTCTTAGCTATTGTACAGACAATTCACTTGTAAAAATGACTTGGTTTTCGATAATTGATTATTTTGAGAAACAAGCCCCTCTCCTAAAGGACTGTTGTGAGTATTTTGTAGTGCTTGTGTATCTCTGTATACGGAATCAGACTACACTGATCTCATATATTTTCTTCCTGGAGAAGATGTGATGATATGTATCTTTATGAAGTAGTTACTAAGCAGCAGCATTTCAAATCTTTAGGCATGATGAAGTACTTTGAATAATTTCTGGCTGGGTGTGAAAGTGAGTGCATTTGACATTTGATAGTGATCCAACACTGCACAGTATAATCAAGATTCTGCACATCTTAGATTGTGGTTTAAAATACCTGTTTTTTTCATTTCCAACCCAGGATGGAATAGTTTGCAGTGTAAGGGAGGGAGACGATATTGATGGCAATGAATTAATCCAAAAACAGTCAACTGTAGCTCCTGTTATTCTGACAGAAGACGTTTACCATGTTCATGCAGTCACTGAAGAGAATTTCAGCAGGATACGGAAGGTGAGCCCTCAGTAAAATCTTACAGTTGCCATGTGACATGGATAATACTGATATTCAGCATGTGAACTGGAACATGACAGTTTTATCAAATCATATTCAGTTTAACATCTTATTTCGCACTGCGGTCTGTATTTAAAGAATCATATAATTTTCTGTTTTCATTTTTGGCCAGAGACTGACAAATATTAAATATAAAATACAGTTAATAGTCATATTTTCCCTCCAAACACGTTTGTCTTTGTGAAGAGAACATACAGCCTGCCTTAATCAATGAATCATTTGATAATATTGTACTAATTCCTCAAGCGTGATGACTTTCAGATGTAGCATTAGGGAAAGACAGCTAATGAAATTCAATTACCTGCCCTGTGTTCCAAACTGAATAATTTTTATGAGTGCCAACAAGCTTTTCTTTATGCAGCTATTTGTAGCCTATTACAAAGCTGAAATGTAGATGCCCTGTAGAGGAAATGTTTAGGAGTGATATTCTTTATGTGACAAGTAGTGTTTAGAGAGGAATATGCTGTTTGGACGCAGTGATAATGGTGGTCTATTTATTGTCCAGCTTTAACATCTTAAAATTGTGCACCTGCCTTAACGCAATGGTTGTACGCTTCTCAGAGTTGGAGCACTGTAGATTCATGTGGCCGATATTTTAAATCAATTGTCTAATCATTTAGCTCATTGCTGATGATGGAATCTTGTCATGAACAAATCGACTGTCATGCTTCCCTGCAGTGCATCAGGGATCACTCATTAAAAAGGATGTGAAGCATTTTGAAACATCTTGTGGTCACAAAATGTGGAATATAAATGGAAGTTTTTGCCTAAAGATTCAGAGTATGGTATGAAAAGAAATTGCCTTGAAAATTCAGTGCATAGTATATGCATGTTTCTCACATTGGCTTGGCTGGGGAACACCACAGGGGGTTGGGCGGGTGAAACAGTGGCGCAGCAGTAGAGCTGTTGTCTCACAGCGCCCTCTAGGATGGGATAGTTTAATGCCTTGCTCTCCACTAATGCAATCATTAATGGACTGCAGCCACATTTTATGTTTTGGTGCTCATTCCCCCATTGTGAGAAGATTAAGATTGGAGCTGGATACTGCAGTTCAATTAATCAATGTACAAATTCCACAAATTTAAGATCTGGGATCAGCAGTAGCTGCATCACCCTGAGGTGAACTCCTACTTTTAGTAATGGACAAAAGAGGAGGATATTGTTTTTAATTTTGTTGTGTAAAATATAACTACTAATAATTTTGGAAGAAATCTCAACAATAAGGTGACACAGTGGCTCAGCTGGTGGAGCTAACTATGTTAGAGACCAGGGTTTTATTTTGTCTCGGGTGCTGGCTGTGTGAAGTTTGCATGTTCTCCCTGTGACAGCGTGGGTCTCCTCTGGGTGCTCCAGTTTCATCCGACATCCCAAAGATATCTGGCTTTGTAGCTTAATTGGCCTCTGTAAATTGCCCTTAGTGTATAAATGAATGTGAAAGTAAGATAACATAGAATTAGTATGAACGGGTGATCAATGATCAGCATCGATTATGGGATGTCGAAGGGCCTATTTCCATGCTGTATCTTTCAATCAATCAATTCAATCAATAATTGTACAACCAAATTATAGGAAATCTATACATCTTATCTCTTCCCCAAAAGTTAACTTCATGATATGCCATTGAATTCCAAAATTTCAACATTATCTTTCATAATGAGAAATGTGATGAAGTCTTAAATATTCCTCAAATTATCATTGCATTGTTGGGGCAAAATTGTGATCCATAAAATCTCAAGAATGTGTCAACCAACATAATTATGGAAATCAAAATAGTATTTGTCCACTTCAGGGAAAGATCATAAAATGGTGATCTGCATCACTCAAGTGAAGTCTTAGAATTTTTTTTAGCAAACCAGATAAAAAAAGTTCTGGCTTTGTAATTATACTGATTTTATGCTCTTTTTTTTAAAGCATATTTCGACTCTTTACCCGCAAAGATAAAAATAAAATCTCTTGGAAACTATGGAAAACAAAATGAATAATTATCAGCAAAAGGATGATCTTTTCCTCTGAAATAAATTACTTCATTTTCTCTATTAAACTGTATAAAAGGTTAAAGTGAAAATGATGACTGACTTATTTTTAGTACATTACTCCAACAATGGGGATACTGTCTTAACTGAAATGTCTGAAGAGGGTAACCTTTTATTATCAGACTTTGAAGGCAGTTATACAGCGGATATGTTTGGACTGTGAATGAATTCTAAAACCAGCTGTCTTTTTCAGAGGGACTAAACTTTTTCACTGAGAGAGAACACAGTAACATATTATTTAAGAAATAACTGCAGATGCTGGAAAAATCAAAGGTAGACAAAAATGCTGGAGAAACTTAGCGAGTGAGGCAGCATCTATGGAGTGAAGGAATAGGCGACGTTTCAGGTCGATGCATATTATCTAACCACTGCTTTGAAATTATGCTTTAACAGCAGATTTCTTGATTTTTTTGTCAAGATTATACACAGCATTTTTGTTAGACACAATGTTGGAGTAATTCAACGGGACAGGCAGCATCTCTGGAGAGAAGGAAAGAGTGACGTTTCAGGTCAAGACCCTTCCTCAGACTGAAGAATCTTCGATTTAAACCAGCACCTGCTGTTCTTTCATACAGCATTTTTGTTAATTGGTTAATGTCGGAAGATAAATATCTGAGTAGTTAAAAACGTATTATTTTTCCACTATCAATTTTTCTTTTCATGAGCTTCAAACTTTTCGATTAAAATATGAACTTTTGTGGTCTTGCTCATAAGATGCTTATGTGAGCAATGTCTGATTATTTGAGCAATGGCAGATGGCACATAGGCTAAAGTCTATCTTAGTAACGTCCATTAGAGTGGGTGCAAGCTGTTTCCATTTATATTCGCAAATCTAACTGATTTAAATCAACCTCAATCGCATATATTTCCCTTTTCCTGGAGCATTAAAAAAACGAAGAAAGTCGTATCTAAATAGAGTTTCTTTCATGGCCTTAAGATGTCCCAAAACTCATCACAACCAATGAGTTTTGAAATGTAACTATTGTGGTAAAATGGAAATGCCACAGCCAATTTCCCTAAAGCAAGCTTCCCCCAAACCACAGAGATAATAACCAGATTCCCAGTTGCCTGAGAATTTAGTACTTGTCAGCGATGTTTAATATCTATAATATCTATATAGTAACATCAGCCGATTGTATATATTGTATAGAATGTTGTTCAGATGCAGAATATGGTGACTGATGCGTCTATTGGCAGAATTCAATTTCAAGGCAAATCTGTTTGAGCTGTGCTTATTAAAAATATATATATTTAAAAACCTCTCAAAATGCCAAGGAATCTTTTATATCCACCTTAAAAGACAGACAAGGCTCATCCAAAACCTAATGCTCCCAATAGCCCCAATAATCTCTTTGCAAATATGTCCACCTGGATATTTGCTCGAGGCACAGGAGTGGAACTTGAACCTTGATTTCTGACTCGGTTGTAGGAATGTACCACAGACTATTGTTGATGCCACAGACTGAGTTAGTACAAGCAAAATATTCAATCTTACCCCCCAAATCATGTTCTTTTAAATCCAGATGACTAACATAATTGAATACTTTAACATGGAAACATCAATGTTATTGAAATATAACATAAAATCTGTCTGAATACCAGACGCCCACACATATCAAAGAAATATCTTATAATTATTACAACCACATAAGAGAACTAATCATGTGGAATGAGGCACAGGCTTAAGGAAGATATGCCTTTGTGTGTGCTCTTATAAAGATATAGGGGTGGTCCTGCTTTTGAACCTAGCTCAAATCTGTTTGTTGTTGTGAACATATGCAGTTGGCGTGTTATTGTTTAAGTGATATGAAGCCTCACATTTACAGGAAGAGTAAAAGAAAGAATTCTAAAGGGCCTGTCCCACTTTCACCATCTATTTCACGACCTTTTTTACTGGTGGACATTTTTCATCATGCTAGAAAAAACGCCCCGACCTACTTGATGCCACGAGTACCTACGACTAGCATCACGGCCTGCTACGACCTACCTACGACCTCATGACGACCATGTTGCGAGTGTGAGTCAAGGGCAAACTCGGCAGAGGTCGTGAATTAGGTCATGAAAGTGGGACAGGCCCTTAACTCTCCCAAATGATCACCCTGTAAAAAGAAAATAGGTAATGTTTGCAGATAAGAAACTGGGTGGCTGAACTGATAGGAATTGGTAAACAATACCAAGTAAATTGTGTTTTCAAAAAAATTAGAAACACTCTCACTTGGTTCCACATTTTTACATTAATTCCATTTAGAAATCTGAAAATAATGAAGACAAATGCAGGCCCTGAACAGATTTACGTTGAGAAAGTTCCTCGTATGTTCCATGGATTACACTCGTCAAAAATTTGTTCTCTTCTTCTGGAGGCGTTTATTTCTGTTAGTGACAGTTCCATTTACTCTCCACTAGGTACCTTGAAGGCATATTCCTTTGAATGCCAGCAGGTCATTCAGCCAAAGAAAGCAGCAATGAAGAGCCATGCCCTTGCCTCGGTGAAACTGCACACAGGAGCACATTTCAGCAGTGTTCACTGGAGCAAGAATACTGCACCTTCTTGAACTGTGAACAGTCACCTAGACTGTTTACAGTGAAGAGTAGCAGAACACTGGTTAGGATTAGTACAGTTCAGGTATTGAATCAAGGAAACTCCAGGTCTAAATCATTCTCTTGTGCACTGAGACTCAAGTAAAACTCAGTAACTCAACTCAACCAACAGGAGAAAAGTTGTGGACTATACAATACAATACAATAAGGATTCTATAAACAAAATGAAATGAATCAGATATTTAGTGAGAGATTATATTCCATGTAATGGCTACAAAAATAATGAAATACATTTTGGGACATTTATAGATATGACATCTCATAGGTGGGGAAATATATGAGTCCGGCCCCACAAAAATCCTAAAGCTTCAGATGTTTATCAGATGTTTTCTGTAGATCAACTCTTCACATATGCAGGTGCAACACTGGTTGTACAGCAGAGCTGATGGGAATGAGTCTGAGTGCCAGAGTTGTGGGCCACGTTCACCAGTATTGTTGTTTCATTCTGAGCTGAGGAGAACTCAGGAAAAACACTGTAAATACAAGTCTCTTATTAAGCTTCACCCGAGACCCTGCTGTTCAAAGCTATCCTGTTAAATGGATAAGATTCATGGTGGGAGGAGGGTTAATCTTAACGGCAAGCCAATTTTGGAACAAGAAATCATGAGATTTTGTTATTTTCATTTCTACCTGTATAATTCTGAGCATGCTAATTTTAAGTGATACAGGAGTTTTGCATTGGTGCCCAATTCTCAACTAGCAGGGGAATACCTCCAAGCCTCTTGGAAATCGGGGCCATAAATATAAAACTAATGTAGAGAAAGGGCTTTCACAGTCGACTGGAAGAATCCGTGGTAGGAGAGGCCAGAGCTTCTGTTGTGGGATGCGTAGGAGAACCCTGATCTTCCTGAAAATAGAAAGAACAAATATGCTCTGAATAAAAAATAAGTGCTGGAGTAGCTCATTGGGTCAGGCAGCATCTGCCTGTGCAATCCCTCTCCAGATGCTGCCTGACCAATTGAGTGCCTTCAACATTTTTTTGTTTTGGTCAAGCTTTCAGCATCTGTAATTTCTTGTGTCTCCAGTTCATCCTAAATGTCTCTTTAGCTTTCCAACCTCCTTGTGCTGGCATTCATCTGAGGGGATAGTCAGTGCAGCTTTTCTGTTTTGGTCCAAGTTAAAATCGCTGCCAGGCCTGATGTAATTGGCCCCTGATTAGCATGTCTCAACTACGACCTCATCTACCCAGTGGCACCTGCTAAATTCACAAATGCCAAAATCCAGCAATCTTTCTGGTGGATAAATAAATAGGCACCTTTCATCATGTTTCAACAGACAGTATTGTCAGGCAAAATGCATTGCCATCCAAATTTATCGAGAAAATTGTAACTCCTCCTCCTATTGTAATAGATTTTCAATTTTCAAAGAATAACTGCAAGTTATATAGTACAAATTTATAAAAGTAAATAAAACAACACACCAACAATATGTTCATAGTCATAGAGCACATCAAAAAGGCCCTTTGGCCCAACTCATCCCTGCTGACCAAAATGCCTCATCTACACGCCCCATCTACCTGTATTTGGCTCTTATCTCTCTAAACCTGTCCTTTCCATGTATCTGTCCAAATGACCTTTAAATTATGTTATAGTACCTACCTCAACTACCTCCTCTGGCAGTATGTTCGATACACCCACCACCCTCTGAAAAAGTTATTCCTCAGGTTCCTATTAAATCTTTCCCTGCTCACCTTACACCCTATGTCTCTGGTTCTTGATTCCCTTACCCTGGATAAACGACTGGTTATTCATCCTGTATATTCCCCTCATGATTTTGTACACCTCTATTAGATCACCACTCATTCTCCTGTGCTCCATTGAATAAAGGCGTAGTCTGCCCAACCTCTCCCTTTAGCTCAGGCACTCAAATCTTGGCAACATCCTCATTAAAAATAACTCACATTTTTCATTCCAAGTCTTAGTGGATAAAATAACAGAGAGACGAGGGGATTGTTCACTAGAATTTTTGAGGGACAAGCTGAAAGAAGTGTTTTAAGATATAATATCCTTGACATTATTACTGGAGGAATAAGATAGCAAAGCAAAGAAATTGTACTAAGCTTTCATTAGATGCTGGCTTCATTGCAATTGGAGTATTCGTGAAGAAAAAAAAATTGGAATAAAACCACTCAACAGGTCAGGCAACATCTGTAGAAAGAGAAACGGCTAATGTTTCAGGTCAAGAACTCTTTATTAGTGTCTATTCAATCTGGGCACCACAATTTAGGAACAATATCAAGGCTTTAGGTCAGAAGTCTGTTTTTAGGTAATGGATCCTGTATTGGAGACTGAAACTGGAATTGCACTTACTTGAGCAGAGAAGATTGAGAGACAATTTGCTAGAAAATTAAAATCATGAATAGTTTTCAAGGGGGAGATAAAGTGAAATTATTTCCTCACCAGAAGGCGGGTAAAAAAGAGGACATTTTTTAGGTGACCTGCAGTACGAGAAAAAATATCATTTATGTGTAAGAATTTGTCTTCAGGAATTCACAATTTGGTAGGTAATAATAACTGATTTAACAATAACTTTTGAAAGGGATTTAGAAAAGTGCAAAAGAAAAACGATTAGAGGACTGCAGTGCATTCGCAGGGAAGTTTGATCTGATTAGACAGTTTTTTAAAAACATGTGGACACATGAATACATTAGCAACCTTCAGTGCTCTTTATTCTATGATTCTAACATAAACATGAGCCAGATTGTGCTGTCTGGTGATAAAAAGATAGCGGTCATAAGAATGGAATCTGCAGTAGTTTGCAATAGATGAGGAAAAGATGTAGACCTTTAAGGGGCTGTCCCACTGCGGCGACCTAATCAGCTGCAGTAAAGACACGATGGTGCAGGAAGGGGCTGACCATCCCACGGAGTGACAGGAGAATAGACTAATCCACGTGGTACTGACTGGCAGGAGAGGAGATTGATCTGCGCATGAGCGTTTTTTATGGTTTTTAACCCTCGCTAAATTTTACAATATACCACCAATTGGAATGAAACTTGTTGCACTCGCAGGAAAGGAGAATGGTGAGTGAGCTGGTGAAAAATCATAGCGCTATCGCGTACCGTTTTTGTGCAAATAGAAAAACCGTGCAAACCCGAAGAGCACAATATCAGAGCTTTAGTTATGTATAGATAGCTGCCATTAAGCTGGAAAGAGTGTAGAAAAGATTTACGTGAAAGTTGTCAGGCCTGAGTTACAGGGAGAGTGTAGGCAGGCCAGGACTTTATTCCTTGGAGAGTAGTAAACCGAGGGATGATCCTATAGAGGCTTACAGGACCCTGAGAGGAATGTACATAGACCTTTTCTCAGGGAGTGAGAATCATAAAGAAGAGAGGATCGGTTTTCAGGTGAGAGGGGAAAGAATTAAAAGGGAGCTGTGGAGCAACTTCTTCACCCAGGGATTGACGCGTTTGTGGAATGTCAATCAATCAATCAGTTTTATTCATCACATACACATATAAGTGCAGTGAAATGAATTTGCCAGCAGCGGTACAATCAAAAAACAGAACACACAATACACAATAAGATTTAACACAAACATCCACCACAGCATTCTTCACTGCGGTGGAAGGCACAAAGTACAGTCAGTTCTCCTCCATTGTTCACCCGTGGTCGGGGCAATAAACCTCTGCAGTCGCCGCTACGGGCGGCCGGATCTACAGGCCCTCTCGTTGGGACGGTCGAACACACTCCGCAGCTTGGAGATCCCGAATCGGCGCTTTCCTACCGGAGACCGCGGATTCAGGATGTTGTAGGCTGCAGGCCGGCGGTCGGAGCCCTTCTCTGGCTATCCCCGGCGAGGGAAGCCAGGCTTCGGATGATAAGTCCATGCAGCGCCTGCAGCTAGACGCTCCGCAGACCGCGGCTTCAGGATGTTATAGGCCATGGGCCGGCGGTCGGAGCACTTCTCCGGGGATCCCTAATGAGGGCTCCAGACACGGCGCCCGCGGCTAGAAGCTCTGCATACCGAGGCTTCAGGATGTAACAGTCCATGGGCCAGCGATCGGAGCACTCTCTTCTGGCGACCCCAGCACGGGCTCACCCGCTCAGCGACGAAAAGTCCACGCTGCGCCTGCTGCTGAAACTCCGGGCCCAACTCCAGGAAAGGTCGCTCCAATCCATGCTGTTCGGCCGCGAAGGAGGCGACATGGAAAAAGTCGCCTCTCCATGAAGGAGGTGACCGAAAGCGGTTCCCCCCTTACCCCCCCCCCCCCCCCCTCACCACCCCCGACACACCGAGCGAAACTAAAACAAACATTTGGACACACTAAAAAAAACAAAAAAGTAGAAATAACGAACACGCTGCTGGCAGGGCAGCCGTCTCACAGCGCCCCCCACCGATCACCTCATGTGCCGCCTGAGGAAGTGGTTGATGCAGGTACAATAACATTTAAAAGACATTTGGACGGGTACATGACTAGCAAAGGTTTAGAGGAATATGGTATAAACGTGGGCAGATGAGACTATGGGCATCTTAATCAATATGGATGAACTGGGCCAAAGAACCCACTTCCTTGCTGTGTAGCCCTATGTCTGTGATTTTATAAACTGCCCAGAAATTGTAATGCGTCCCTGACAGTCGGTGCACTGGGTGTTTTTTTCATCAACAACCTATAATTATCACAGGCCTGCCACTGAACATTTAAGTTGCTTATGTTTGGAGTGGGGAGGTAAGCATAGTGAACCATCTTTCCACAATAATCATTGGATATGCTGGTAATATGGATATTTCATCATTTCCAATTTCCATAGTGAGAAGCAAACTGGAAAAGATTGTTACCATTTTACTGTCTTATGGAATTACTTTTGGATGAATGGATTTAGTGATATTGCTGAGAATGTTAAGGATCTATGTAGTTGTGCATCCTAAAATGCCGACCAGCTACTCTTGCAGGTTGGGATTTGTCGTCCAACACAGTAAGGTACAGAAACTCCACTAGAAATGTGTTCTAATTCCCTTTAAAGAGAGAATGTCAGAATTAAAGGACTTTCTTTTAGGAAGGAGATGAAGAGAAATTTCTGTCGTCAGAGGGTGGTGAATCTGTGGAATTATTTGCCACAGAAGACTGTGGAGGCCGTCAGTTGATATATTTTAAGGTAGAGATAGATAGATTCTTGATTAGTACAGGTGTCAGAGGTTATGGGGAGAAGGCAGAAGAATGGGGTTAGGAGGGAGAGGTAGATCAGCTATAGTATAGTATATCTTTATTGTCATTTTCCTGAGTACTCACATACCCAGAGGAAACAAAAAAACGTTGCTCAACCAGTGTTCATTCAGTGTGCAGTAAAAAATAAATAGAAATAAAAATACATATATCATGAACAAATTAAACACTCTACTCTCTACTAAACATCAACAGGCGTTCCGATCAGCAGAGGCACGACAGTGGCTCTGCTGCAGTGTGTCCAGGTTGGTGGTTGGTGCGCGATACTTTGGCAGGGGGCAAAGTCCGTTTATCAGTCTTATAGCCTGCGGGAAGAAGCTGAGGAGCATCCTGCTGGTTTTGCAGCTAATGCTCCTGTACCTCTTCCCAGATGGCAGGATGGAGAATATGTGATGCGATGGGTGGTAGGGGTCTTTGATGATGGAGATGGCTCTGCTGATACATCTCTTCCTGTATATGTCCAGCAGGAAAGGGAGTGGAGCACCAATAATCCTGCTGGCGGTCTTCACAATCCTGTCTAGTTGGTGCCGTTCGTATGCCTTGCAGCTCCCGAACCAGGAAGTGATGCCGTAGGTTAATGTGCTCTCGATTGTCCCCCTATAAAAAGTTCGTAGGTGTGTAGTGGGGAGACCTGCTTTCCGTAGTCTTCGGAGAGGGTGTAGTCGCTGCTGGGCTCTCTTGACCAGTGCTGTGGTGTTGGTCGTGGACGTCAGGTCATCTGACAGGTGGAGTCCTAGGAACTTCACGCTGCTGACCCTTTCCACATCAGCTCCATCGATGTGCAGAGGTGTATGATGTTGTTTTCCCGCCCTCCTGAAGTCAACCACCATCTCCTTAGTTTTTCCCACGTTGAGAATGAGGTTGTGGGATTTGCACCATCCTGTGAGCCGACTCATCATTGTCACTGATGAGACCCACCACTGTTGTGTCATCAGCGAACTTGTTGATGAAGTTGTTGTTGAGTCTAGCAGTACAGTCGTCGTGTGTAAGCAGACTAAACAGCAGGGGGCTTAGCACACAGCCTTGGGGCGAGCCAGTGTTCACGGCTATGGTTTTTGATGTCCTACTGCCCACCCTGACTGAGTCTGAAGAAGGGTTTCGGCCCGAAACGTCGCCTATTTCCTTCGCTCCATAGATGCTGCTGCACCCGCTGAGTTTCCCCAGCAATTTTGTGTACCTTTGCCCACCCTGACTGTCTGCTGCCGTTGCGATAGAAAGTTCAGGACCCAGTTACATGTGCCAGCATCAACCCCCAATAGCTCCAACTTCTCCACCAGCTGCTGCGGAATGATTGTGTTAAAAGCAGAGCTGAAGTCTATGAAGAGGATCCTGGCATAAGTATTTTTCCGATCAAGGTGTGACAGTACGAGGTCCAGTGTTGTTGAGACTGCGTCCTCTGTGGATCGGTTGGCTCTGTAGGCGAACTGCAGTGGGTCTAGGTCGGCAGGTAGACTATTTTTGATATGCTGCATAACCAGTCACTCAAAACACTTCATTACTATGACTGAATGGTGGAGTAGACTTGATTGGCTGAATGACCTAATTCTACTTCTATTCCTTATGACTTTAGGACCTAATCTAAATGCATGCCTATGCATCTCCACTAAGGCTTCTGTGGTCAGAGAATAAAGAAGACTTTGGGAATAAAGAATAAAGAGATGGAGGAACTAGTTAGCAAATTCAGATTTGCAATATATGCAGACAATTGATATTTACAGTGACCAGGGCGTTTTCATTTAACATATCCATTTATTCTATTGCCGTTTACAGAAATACCTCACTTTAGAGAAATTGCTGTATTAATATTGTTCTGCTCCCGAAGAGAAATAACAGTTGGAAGTTTGAACTCCACAAGAAGTCACAAAGTGAACATTTAATTTTTCGATTTCATAATGAACATGTCAATCAAGCAGCAAATTTCCTCAGTGACCTGCAATGTCAAATATTACATTTGGAACAGGGAATAGACAGAAATGCTAAATAAGGACAATAAATTATGCAAGGTAAAGCTGAACTGATAAAAGAAAGAAAATTTGACAGCAGATATTTAAAGAAGTTATTCGTGAATGACGATTTCGTTAGGCATTTTTGGGCCAGACGTTACACTTGAAAGGGTGCAGGGAAGATTTACGAGGATGGTGCCAGGACTTTAGGGTCTGAGCTATAGGGACAGGCTGGGCAGGCTAGAACTTTATTTCTTAGAGGGCTGAAGGCTGAAGGATGATCTTATTGGTGCATCAAATCATGAGGAGAATTAATGGGGTGAATGCACCAAGCCTTTTACCCAGGATAGGGGATTGAGGATAGAACCAGAGGACATAGGTTTAAAATGAGAGAAGAGAGATTTAATAGGGGCAACGTTTTCACACAGAGGGTGCTGCCAGAGAAGGTGGTTAAGGCAGGTACCATAACAACATTGAAAATATATTTCGACAGTTAAATGGATAGGAAGATTTAGAGGGATATGGGCCAAATGCTGGCAGGTGGGACTATTGTAAATGGAGCATCTTGGACAGTTTGGGCTGAAGGGACTATTTAGAAACATAGAAACATAGAAATTAGGTGCAGGAGTAGGCCATTCGGCCCTTCGAGCCTGCACCGCCATTCAATATGATCATGGCTGATCATCCAACTCAGTATCCCGTACCTGCCTTCTCTCCATACCCTCTGATCCCCTTAGCCACAAGGGCCACATCTAACTCCCTCTTAAATATAGCCAATGAACTGGCCTCGACTACCCTCTGTGGCAGGGAGTTCCAGAGATTCACCACTGTCTGTGTGAAAAAAGTTCTTCTCATCTCGGTTTTAAAGGATTTCCCCCTTATCCTTAAGCTGTGACCCCTTGTCCTGGACTTCCCCAACATCGGGAGCAATCTTCCTGCATCTAGCCTGTCCAACCCCTTAAGAATTTTGTAAGTTTCTATAAGATCCCCTCTCAATCTCCTAAATTCTAGAGAGTATAAACCAAGTCTATCCAGTCTTTCTTCATAAGACAGTCCTGACATCCCAGGAATCAGTCTGGTGACCCTTCTCTGCACTCCCTCTATTTCTCTGCTGTTTGACTTTATGATCTCCTCGGAAGAGGCTATTTGTCCATTTGGCCTGTAGTTTTTGTGTGACTGAGCCATGTAATTATTCTTGGAGCATTATCACCCAAATCCTGGGTTCAAACCAAAATTATATGGATAAAGGGACAATAGAGTTCATTTTAACTTCCTACCCTAACAGCAAAATGTACAACTTAAAGTTATCTATAACATATGGTGCTAAGTTACCAGATCTTCCGAGTGGCTAACATGTAAATAAAAGTATTCCATGATTGTAATAGGAAGTATTGTTCCTGGACAGAATATTGATGGAGTTTTATACCCAATGCTTTTTACTTAAACTGTGGTTGATGCTAACGTTCAATGAGAAAAATATTTATTTGTCCAGCCCTGACACACACATTGATGATGAATAATGCATTCTAGTAAAGGCAAAGAAAATAGTTTAGAAATACTGCCTGCAATCAGAAATTGGGTTGTGGTATCCAACTCCTTCACCAAATATGTTATGTAAAGAATAATCTTGAATTTGATGTTACCAACAGAGAATACAATACCAATACAATACAATTCAATTTATTGTCATTTGGACCCCTTGAGGTCCAAACAAAATGTCGTTTCTGCAGCCATACATTACAAACAAATAGACCCAAGACACAACATAATTTACATAAACATCCATCACATTGCTGTGATGGAAGGCCAAAAAAACTTATCTCTCCACTGCACTCTCCCCCCCGATGTCAGAGTCAAAGTCAAAGCCCCCAGCGGGCGATGGCGATTGTCCCGCGGCCATTAAAGCCACGCCGGGTGATGCAAGGTCGCACATCGGGTTCTTGATGTTAGAGCCCCCGGCGTGCGCTCGCAGAGTCCCGCAGCCATTCCAAGCCGCGCGGGGCGATGGTGCAAGGCCCCGCTCCAGGAGCTCTTCAACCCCGCAACTCGGGCGGGAGAAGTCGTCGTTGCGGAAGCCCCGAAAAGCGGTCTCCCTCCAGGGACCCGCGGGCTCCCGGTGCCGCCGTCCGCCAAACCTGCAGTTGCAGCCTCCGAAGCACCGGAGGTCGGGCCGCAGCAGCGTCCACCACCGCTCCACCCGCTCTGGACTCGGCCAGCTCCGCGACGGTGAGGTGAGTAGTCGGCACCACAGCCCCCGGTCTTCCTGTTGGAGGCCGCTCCTCGTTGCAGCCCCAACGACAACGGAGACCCGACAAAGAAAAGGTCGGGTCTCCCGTGCAGGGAGAGATTTAAAAGTTACCCCCTCCCTCCCACCCCACCCCCACCCCCACCCCCCACACACATACCCCAACAAAAAATAACAAAAAACTACATAAAAACATAGACATAAAATAATTAAAACGCAGACGGACTGCAGAGGCCGCTGCTGACAAGAGTCGCGCCGCCCACCGAATTTATCGGGCGGGAGAAAGCATTCGAGATGGAGAGCATGGCGAAGATGTGGATGCAATGCTCTGGCCCAGGCTTTCTAATTACAGCTTCATTGTGTGGAATTACACAGTTAACTTTAAACATACCTGCATTTCCTTGAGAGTCTGTCAGACTCTGGTTGACTGACTGTAATATGACATTATGGAATAAATAACACCTAATTATAGATGTTTTGCTGCACATTCACCTCTAATTTTGTGCCTGCAGAATCTTGCCAGTTTTGTACAGTCAGCATCAACTAGAAATCAAATTCCGGCTCCTGCATACATCAAAGTGTTTTTAACTCCAGCTTCCTGGTCAACATTGTCAGGGATCTAGTCCCCTCACTACATTTATATGGCCAGTGATGCCAAGGAGAAGTGGTTAGCATGGGTAGTATACGGGGGGCTTCTTGTTTCCTTGGCATAGCAGATATCAGACATGGCATTGATTCAAGGGAGGCTGGGTTAGAAAGAAATGTGGGGAAAACACATGATGTTCTCCTGTGTGCCCGTTCAGCCCTGACATAATGGTCTGCCTGACTTACACTGGAGTTATGTCACACCAATGTGAGGTGTGAGCTGACTAAAGGTCCACTGGTCTCAGCCTGCAACAGCTGATTTGCACCAGAAGGCTGTGAACAGTGATGTAGGTTCAATAACCCTGATAATTTAAAACTGAGCCCAGCAATGCTGTGTGGGAGATTTTGATGCCCCAATGCAGATCACTTCATTGCCAACTCCTACTTGATCTGCTCCTGGTTTACCTGTGACTGTTTAACAAAAGTTGCAGGTTGCAGGCCAAAAGCTCCAATTTATGCTGACAAAGGAGGACGAATTTAATATGCAATCTGTGATATCATTAGACATATGATTGATGCCTGGAACTAGTCAGCCATACTAAAGTGTAGTTAGTGCATATGTGCGTGCTCGGCCCAATTTTCCAACCACAATGATGCATCCCTTTCGGTAAAATCGATATTTTGTGTGATTTTCACTTGGAAAATCCCATGCAAGTGAATCCAATTTCTAGCTAATGTGTTTACCTTGCCTAGAATTCATACCTGAAGGGAAACTAGGAGAATTATATTGGACCTCTCTCAAGCCGAGACTGTACCCTCCATTCCATGGCAACTGTGCATAGGAGCGAAGGAAGAGGCATTAGGGATAAGTGTGTAAAAACTACAGTTCATTGGTATGATATTGATGTAACTGACAGAAACACAGCTCTGGAAGTTGGTGCTACTCAGTGTGCACTTATCTGAACTTTAGTAGACTGATCATTGTTCCTGATTCTGCTCTGAGCTAACACTTTTAAAAGAGCTGAAAAAATTTAGCCGCATTTGTTGAACGTCAGTAAAATGACATTATATACTATGTATGCTCAGTGAAAAATCAGTGCACTGTTCCATCAGTAGAGATTGCACATTTATGTGCTGGGTGAAATATCATTAAAGTGCTTGTAGTGTTCTTCGTTTTTATTTTTACTTAACTATTTACTTTGCAAAATATATTGGAAAGGCTTAGGGAAACCTCTGTCTGAGTGGCTGTGGTCAGATAAAACTACTTCAAGATAGTACAGGAGTAAACAGCTGCGTGCCTTATTCATTGAAGGAAGATGTTCTTCAAACTAATTATCAATCACAGAAAATGATTCTTCAAGGCAAAATATAAAATGGGCTGTACTGCTAGTCTTGAAAGTGGTCCTTTATCAAAGGGTGAATACGATAACATAAAAGGATTTTGTTCTTGCATGCAGCATCTAATTATACACTAGAAATTGCTGTTGAAATATTGGATGAAAGATTGTTATTCAACTCCCTTAAGTATTTATATTTTAATATCACACAAAGTTTTAGTGTTCCTTCCCATATAATTGTAAGATTACTTTTACTTTGACCAGTAAACTTTAATTTTAATTTGCTGTAGAATTCTTTTAGTTCAAATTCAGCGAACGCGGAAGTAAACAAGATACATTTTTTTTTAAATAAATCCTGTTTTTCTGAAATGTTTTGGAGTTTACAAAACATTAGGGGCTCTGGCTGAGATTTTTTAAATCTTCACTAAACACGTGAGATGCCAGATGACTGCAGGATGGCAAATGTGGTCCTCTTTATCAAGAAATACAGTAGGCGAAAGCCTGGTAACCATAGACCTGTGAGCATTTATATCAATGGTATCATCAAAGATACAAAAAACAATTCTGCGGGGGAGGATTAATGATCACGTAAAGGCCGGGACTAAAGAGAGATAGCTTAAGGGTCTGTCCCACTTCACGACCTTTACAGGCGACTGTTTGCACCCGTGATAGGTCGCTGACATTTTCAACATATTGAAAATTCAGCGGCGACCAGAAAGACTTTGGAGACCTCTCACGACCGTAGGAGACCTCTCGTGAAAGGTCTCCTACGGTCGTGAGAGGTCACCCGCGACATGTCGCCAGGGGTCGCCTGTGTGGTCGTAAGAGTTCTCCTATGGTCGCGAGAGGTCTCCAAAGAGTCGTAGCGTCTTTCTGGTCGCCGCTGATTTTTCAACGTTGAAAATTTCGGGGTCCTAATTTCGGTGCCGGCAGTCGTCTGTAAAGGTCGCGTAAGTGGGACAGGCCTTTAACATGGCTTTAGTGAGGGCAGAATCTGTCTGATCAATTTGACGGACTTCTTTGAAGAGCAAAGTGTATCGATGGGGCCAGGGCAGTGGATATGATTGACATGAACTTTAGTAAAGCCTTTGATATGGGCTGGTTCAAAAGGCTAGGGCCCAGTGTAAATTGGCAAAATGGATCCAAAGTTAGGTTGGTAAGAGGAGACAAATGATGATTGCAGGGGATTATTTTTGTGATTGGATGCCTGTAACACAGCACGGTGGCACAACAGTATCTTTGCTGCCTTTTAACACCGGAGACCTGGGTTCAATCCTGACGACTGGTGCTGTCTGTACGCAGTTTTTACATTCTCCCTGTGACCTGCGTGGGTTTTCTCCGGGATCTCCGGTTTCCTCCCACATTCCAAAGAAGTATAGTTGGTTAATTTGCTTTGGTTAAAAGGGTGTGTCCCTATAGTGTGTAGGATAGCGTTAGTGTACGGGGATCGCTGGTGGGTGCGGACTCGGCGGGCCGTAGGGCCTGTTTCCGCACTGTATTTCTAAACTCTAAACACAGTGGGTCAGGCAGTATCTCTGGAGAAAAGGAATAGGTGACATTTAGGGTCAAGACCCGTCTTCAGGCTGAGAGTCAGGGGAAAGGAAATCAAGAGATATAGACAATGATATAGAGAGATATAGAACAAATTAATGAAAGACATGCATAAAGTAACGAAGATCAAGGAAAGTTGGAGCCCACAATGGTCCATTGTTGGCTGTGTTAATGAGTTATACAGACAGTGAAACAGGACATCAGTGAAACTATTACAACGACTAGTGATATCTCACATGGACCAGTGCTCAATACAGAAGTCTGTATGTAAAATGATGAGTGGTATGTATAAGGTAGTGGTATGTATAAGGTAGACTGCCGGCAACCTTTTCTTTATCAGAGAGATAGATAATACCTGACAACAAAGGTTTAGGGTAAAGAAAATATGAGAGGGACCTTCTTCACCCAGAGAGTGCAACTTCCTGCACTAGAGCCACAGTACGCAAATGAAAACCTTGAAATGCAGTGAGAATTTATACCTCAATTACCTCTCAGTTAGTGAGATTCCAGCCTCTGTCATTCATAGAAAATAGGTGCAGGAGGAGGCCATTCGGCCCTTCGAGCCAGCATTCTTTGGGTGAAAATATTTTTTCCTCATTTCCCCTCTAATATTTCTATTGATGACTTTAAACCTAATTCTCTTGGTTTGTGATCCCTGTGCAAATTGATATTGAAATGTGTTGGTGCACAGAGATACTTAGGGATGTTTGTACATGAAACACTGAAAGTTAATGTGCATATACAGCAACCAATTGTGAAGAGAAATGGTTTACTTGATGTTTACTACAAAAAGATTTGAGGACGATGGTAAAGATCTCTTGTACGTCTGGTCTCCTTGCATAAGGAAGTATATACTTGTGACAGATCGAATGCATTCAAGATTCACAGGCTGAATACTGGGAATTCATTGTCCTATGAGCAGAGATTAAAAAGACCTGTAATCTCTAGAATTTAGAAGATTGAGATCTCTGAAAGAAGCACATTTCTTACAGTATTTGGTGAGGTAGATGCTGGGGTGGTGTTTTCTAAGGCTGCAGTATCTAGAATGAGTCGTCAGTCTCAAAATGAGACATTGACCACTCAGAACTAAAGACAAAACACACATTTCTTCACACAGTGGCTTCTGTGGAAATCTGAGCCCAAGAGGACTCTGGAGTGGCTCAGTATCTTAAAGACATAAAGCACAAAGGATGGCAGAGTGGTGCAGCGGTAACATTGTTGGCTTACAGCACCAGAGACCCAGGTTCAATCCTGACTACTGGTCCTGTCTGTATGGAGTTTATACATGCTCCCTGTGGGTGCATTATCTTCCCATTTATTGTACATTCCCCAGTTTTATTGAATCTCCCCAAATGCATTATGTCACACTTCTCTGGACTGAATTCCATGTGCTAGTTTTCTGCCCGACTGACTACTCCATTGATGTAGTCAAGTTCAAGGAATAGATTATAAAATGGCAAACATCAGCCACAGGTGCAGCACAATTCGTAATTCACTTATCAATACTCTCAATTAACCAGGGTTGATCTAAAGCATGCTTATGCTTCACTTAACCCTCGTATATGTTATAGCTCTGGAAGTCTCACATCCAGATCCCACAATTTTCATTGTGTCATCTGTGCAACTATGCCACTTAAACATATTGCATGGCACTGATACATTCATCCACTGCAAGACAAGGTACACAAAGGTAGCAGACATTATGTGGAAGTGGGGACACATTCTAACCCTCTGGAAGGAACTTTATTGAAAGTCTTGTGGATTATGGTATTGTGTCCAAAATGGTAGCACTGTAAAATTAACTTTGCAGACTGTTCGATATCTTGATATAATTGCTCTGCATACTTCTACCAGCAGGTAGCTGTGTGCTTGTTAGCACCATTACTAATATGGCATCTGATGTGCTACATGACAGTATTGTGTGCAGACCATTAAGGGCCTGTCCCACTTATGCGATTTTTTTTCGGCGACTACCGGCACCTGTCATAGTCGCAGCAGGTGGCCAAAAATGTTCAACATGTTCAAAATCCAGCAGCGACCAGAAAATGGTACGACTCTTTGGGCGACTACTCACGACAATATAGAAACATAGAAAATAGGTGCAGGAGTAGGCCATTTGGCCCTTCGAGCCTGCACCGCCATTCGATATGATCATGGCTGATCATCCAACTCAGTATCCCATCCCTGCCTTCTCTCCATACCCCCTGATCCCTTTAGCCACAAGTGCCACATCTAACTCCCTCTTAAATATAGCCAATGAACTGGCCTCAACTACCTTCTGTGGCAGAGAATTCCACAGATTCACCACTCTCTGTGTAAAACATTATTTTCTCATCTCGGTCCTATAAAACTTCCCTCTTATCCTTAAACTGTGACCCCTAGTTCTGGACTTCCCCAACATCGGGAATAAATTTCCTGCATCTAGCCTGTCCAACCCCTTAAGAATTTTGTAAGTTTCTATAAGATCCCCCCTCAATCTTCTAAATTCTAGCGTGTACAAGACCATACAGGCATCACCCCACGATGTTTAGATGTTTCTTCAATATTGTAAATGTACCTGCGTCTACCACTTTCTCTGCCAGTTTGTTCCATGTATCCACCACCCACAGAAACAAATGTAAAGCAAAGTAACTGTATTTTGGATATCAAACAACTGCATTGTATAAAAATATGCACCCAGTTCCATGGAGATGCCTTAAAAAGGTTAAGCTTTTAGAATAGCTTATTGATGGTCGGCATTGACTCAGTGGGCCAATTGGCTTGTTTCCATGTGTGGGAACAAACTGCAGATGCTGGTTTACACCGAACATAGACAAAAATGCTGGAGTAACTCAGTGGGACAGGCAGCAGCTCTTGAGAAAAGGAATGGGTGAAATGTCATTCGAGACCCTTCTTCAGACGGGTTGAGAGAGATATTTCCATGTTGTCTCTCCTTATGATTCAAATATGTCAGTCACTCTCTACTAAATTAATCACAGATATGCAGCAACCTCTGCAGCTCAATGTTCTGTGGTGAAAGGCAAGTCCAGCTGCTACCTAAATGCGGGTTTCTGTTCAGATTAATTCTGGATAATTTCCTCCTCTTCCGTCCCCTCCACTAATGTACTGATATGAATACGGTGCCACTAGGATATTGTGCCTCACCCTTGCAAGCTGTACAGAATGATTAGATGAAGGCCAGGGGCCATTCCGTTAAGGCGTGTGCTGCACGTGCAGTGTCAAGACCAGACATAAATGAACAGGTTAATTTCCAAACCCTGCATAATACTTTTTTTTTTCCGCTATTTCAAAGAATTTGTTTAAACATGACATTTTTAGAAATGCATGCTTTATAGTTTTCTCTACTTCTTGATGATTTCTTAACTGATGTTAACTGCTCAGCCTCGAGTCCACACTGACTTTAAGATAACTGGTTTACTCTATTAACAGAAAGAAACAGAAACACCACTGATGTAGCATTTTAAAAGTGTTGATTTATAATAGTACAAGTACAGTCCTGAGGTTCCCAAGTGGGTTAAGTGCAATCAAATGTACAAAAAGCATTTCTGACATTCATTATTTTCTATTTAAACCATTAGATCAAATTGTTGAGGCAATATGGCAGATGGTACAATACTTGCAATGCAGGCTGGCTCCTGTTCACTTAGGATGTGACAAATAGTCATGGAAAGTGCATGACTCTTTACTTTATCACTGTCACCTCAATGTGGAACTGTGGATCAGGCCAGGGGGGGGCGAGGCCTCTCATGTTGTTGTAGACAGGCTTGAAATAATATTTGAACATAATATCTTTTAAGGTTCTCATGCCCACTTCTTTGGTGCATTACCATATCCAATTAAAAAATAAAGAAAGAAGTGTCCAGTGACAATGTCACAAAATTAATAATCCAACGATCTAGACCTCACCAATGGCATTTCAATTTGGTTAATTAATTGAATAAATCAGGACTAAGAACCCACTATCAGTGGTGGTGAGTGTGAAATAACTGGATAATTGTTATTAACACATCTTATTTACCAATGCCCTTGAGAAAAGGGAGTCTCTCTTCCCTTCAGTATGTGAATCTAGAATAACAATAATATGGTTGTTTCTGGTGTTCAGAAAAGCACTGACTCAAACCATCAAACATTGATTCTATCACACAATCACAATGAAGCCACTACAGTCACCCACCATCACCCTAAGCAGCTGATTCCAATATGATAACCTTCACAGACATCAGCATAACCATCTGGAAATGTTGGCAAAATTGGGGATGACCAGTCAAGCAATAGCCCAACAAATGTGTACTCTTCATAACATCAGGTAACAATAAAGGCTGTCCAATGCTCTTATTGGGCATGTGCTGCACGTGCAGTGTACATGCCTTTGAGACAGCGATGCTGGCTCGAAGGGCCGAATGGCCTACTCCTGCACCTATTGTCTATTGTCTAATGCAAAAGCGAACTAAAAGAGTGGTCACACAGTGGTATGTAGTAAAAAGAGTGGAAGCTCTCAACATTAACACAGGACATGAGATGAAGTCTTGCAGCATTGGGATGAATGGAGGTGAATACTACCTACCACTCTCTTCCAGCTGATGAATTAACATTACTTTATATTAAAAGGTACACTGAGGGTAGCAAAGCCCTCAATACTTATGAGTACTTTAAAAAAATATATCCCCAATTTATACCCAATTAAATCTCTAAAGTCCTAAGTCTAAAGTAAAATATTGTCACTACACTGTTCAGTCCATCACAGATTCTGACCTCCCCACCATCAAAGGAATTTACAGGAGCCACTGCCTCAACAATGCAGCCAGCTTCATCAGAGACCCCTGGCACCCTGGCCACACACTCATTTCACCCCTGCCATCGTGAAGATAAGGGAGCCTGAAAACTGTAACATTTGGGTTCAGGAACAGGTTAATCCCCTGCAGCCATCAGGCTAGAAAAAAAAGAGCAGCAATGCTCGCAATAAAATCCTAAAGTTAGCACCCATCAGATAATGTAGTTAATGCTCTGGAGCAGGGTTTGACCTTTCACCTTCTTGCCTCAGAAGCAAAGGTATGACCGTCAGATGAAGGCTGCAGTTCACCTTGTCATATGAAATACGTGGTGTTGTTAAATTAATGAATGCTGTTCTATTAGCCTTATATGGTATTTTTAACCAGCTGATGTAAAATATTTTCAGCTGTGTAAAATCTACATTAAAATGAGGTAATCTGCATGAATACAAAATAAAGGCAATGCTCAGGCTCTCACTTTGTGAATTGTGACAAATCAGCATTAAAAATAGTTTTGTCTCATAACATCAGACTTCTGACCCTGACAACATTTGTAAGTTAAATGTAGAAAAGCAATCATCTTTAGTTGTGCTTAAATGACTTGTAATATGATAATAGAAAAATAAAGAACATTTTCTTACATGGATGAACTGCTGGCATTTATCTGTGTGCTGGCAGCATTAACTGAAGGGGAAATAAGAAGTCATGTTTCATAGTGTACATTGTACAACACAGCAATTTCTGTTTCGGCTGATTAAGCTGCATTGTTCAGCTCCCTGCATAAATCCCTTGAAAATCCAGAATTTGCTTTCTCTTCTGTGTAACAGAGTGATGAAGTGAGTACCATCCGAGTGAAAGAACAAGGCCGTGATGTACTCATCCTGCAAAAGGTGTCGTCATCTAGCCCAGCCCCCGCAGCAGGGAGTGCCCTGAATGATTTGAGGTAAGTGGTTCACATACTCTGCAGAGCACTCAGCAGCCAGATGGATCATATCATCTGAAGACTAACAGTGGGGAAGAGAAACCACTGATATCACATAATGGGCTGGCTGTAAGGAATGAGATAATAAAAGTGAACAGCATGGGAAGTTCAATATTAAGACTTTTTCATCCATATTTAGAAGACGAAAGAGTTTCCAAAATCTTTGCAGACAGTACTGGCATGACCTTGCCTGCCTTTGATGTGCCTTATTTTAAATATATTGACGAGGATTCAGAGGATGAGTGGAGTAATCCTTCGCAGTCCTCAGTAGAAGAAGATACAATCAAATCTTCACTGTCTAACAGGTACGTGGTGGTGGCTGGAACCCCTGAAAAGATTCTGGAGCATCTGCTCAATGATATACACTTGGAGGAAGGTGAATGCAAAGAGACTGGTAAGGACACTAATCTTGCCATTAAATCAAATAAATACATTTATTTCTGACTATTATTTAACATGTTTAATCTGTGACTAATAATCATTTCTGCATTTCAGATGATTATTATTTTGATATCCCTTTGAATCAATATCTTTATTCATTGTTTAGCAGAATACACAACATGGTGCACCACAGGGATATCAAAATGCCTTGAAGGGTTTTACAGGGTTTCTGAAGTGTTAGCATTTGATTATCATTCCATAGTGTTGAATGCAAAATGTATATTACTGTTTGCAGAATATCAAATTCAAAGTGACAATTTTCTTGATCTTAACTGAGTCACTGTCTGCTGGCATTTTCCCTTTTCTGTAATACATATTGTAAATCAAAAGCAAATCATTGAAAATGCTTCTGAAGCATGCACTGTGCTCAGAACAGAAATATTGAAAAGTCATAAATAGTCTGACTGGTGGCGACAATGTAAAAGTGGGGCCACAGAATTTCTTCATAATGCATTGACTCAAATAATATTGCTGTTTGAAAATAATTACAGAGAGCAAGAAATCAGCATTGCAAACCAAATGATGATATAAATATTGTGAGAATGTAAAAGATCCTAAACTTTTACATTTGAACACTACTATCCTTTGAGTGAGTCACTTAATGGATCATCTTACATTCATGTTCTGAATCTGGATGTAATCAATGATTGTGAATAAAAAAAATCAGGATTCAGAATTAAGGAAAATGCAAGTTGTTCATTATTGTTGAATTTTAATTGTGATGAATATCATTCCAGAAAATAATTTACAGATATAATAGTCCCATGAATCACTGAATTAAAACAGACACCTACATACCAAAACAGTGGGTTTGTTACATGCACTTGAAACTGACCTATTACTTCCCTGGTTATGAAAAATCATTTGAATTATTGATTCATATTGATTCTGACATGGTGGTCAAGTCCATTGGATTATATGGAATGGATTGAAATATAATTTAGATTTTGAGTCTTCTTGCCAAATTTAAGTGCATAATGTTGGAAAATTCCTAAATCCTCTTTGATTTTTGAATAAATGATGCTGTGTTCCTAATAATAATAATAATAATAATAATTATATCTTTTATTGTCATTGCACATAAGCTCAACGAGATTTGGTATGCCGCTTCCAACCGATGTTATAACATAAATAACTAATAAAATTTGGAGTTAGATATCCCGAGAACATGGATTGTAAAAAGAACAGTAAAACAGTCAAAACAGTTCAACAGACTAAAGTGCAGATGTGTCTGTGCGACGTGACCATCCGAGGGAGCCAGTCCAGGGGGGATGGGGGGAACTCAGCAGGGCCGGTTCAGAGCCGCTATAGCTCTGGGAATGAAGCTGTTCCTGAGTCTGGAGGTTCGGGCGTAGAAGGCCTTGTAACGTCTGCCTGAGGGAAGTAGTTCGAACAGTCCATTACAAGGGTGTGAGGAGTCTTTATGGATGCTGATGGCCTTCCTGAGGCACCGTGTGTGGTAGATGCCCTCCAAGGCTGGTAGCTGTGTCCGAATAATCCTCTGTGGACGACGCGCTGAAGAGCTCTCCTCTCCGCCTCCGTGCAGCTGAGATACCACACAGAGATGCCATATGTTAATATGCTCTCTGTGGTGCAGTGGTAGAAGGTTGTCAACAGCTGTTGGGGCAGACCAGTCTTTTTTAGTGTCCTCAGGAAGAACAGTCGTTGCTGTGCCTTCTTGACCAGCGCAGTGGTGTTGGTGAACCATGTGAGGTCCTCTGAAATGTGAGTGCACAGAAACTTAAAGCTGGACACTCTCTCCACACTTTCCCCGTAGATGGAGATTGGGGCGCATTCTCCATTATGGGACCTCCTGAAGTCAATAATCAGCTCCTTGGTCTTGGAGGTGTTTAGTGACAAGTTGTTACGTGCGCACCAGTCCGCCAGGTTCTGCACCTCCGCTCTGTATTTTGTTTCAACAACTGAGGCTAGAATCAGGGTGGTGAGCAGCTTTCATCCATCATACCTGAGGCCAGGATAGCTGATGTTTCTCGTAAGGCTTCCTTGCTACTTGTGGACTACAGCAGGGTGAGGAAGGGATGTTACTCTGTCACTACAGCAGTGTTGATGTGCTTGTATGGTTTGATATGGCATTTGAGCCCAGAACTTTGATTCTAAAAGAATGTGATATCATTGGAGAGGGTGCGGCGGAGATTCACTAGGGTATAGCCAGAATGGAGTATTTGATCATGAGGGACTAGATAGGCTGGAGAGACACAAAATGCTGGAGTAACTCAGCAGGACCGGCAGCATCTCTGGAGAGAAGGAATGAGTAATGTTTCGGGTCGAGAACACTCTTCAGACTGAGAGTCAGGGGAGAGGGAAACTCGAGATATGGAGAGTAAGGTATGAAAATTATAGATCAATGCAGACGTTGTGAGCGGGTTAAAACGTGGTTGTAGAGCTGGGGAGCAGGAGAAAGCACAGAAGGGGAGCAATGAGAGAGGTTGTTGCTAAACTCTTGTCTGAGAGAGGAGAAGTATTTCTTCAAAGTAGGCATACTTTGAGAAGATTTCACGGAGCAGGGTTTGATTGCCATGATGTGGAGAAGGCTGAGGGGGAACCTGATTGAGGTGTATAAAATTATGAGTGGCATGTACAACAGGGTGGTGAGGAACATTTTGCCTTAGCAGAGCCTCCTGTGACCAAACGGCATAGGTTGAAGCTGAGGAGTGGGAGATTTAGAGGGGACTCGAGTAAGAATATTTTCAGTTAGTGGATGATTAAGATCTGGAACTTACTGCCTGAGAGGATGGTGGAGCCAGGTACGTAACAACATTTAAGTATTTAGATTAGCACTTGCAGCAAGGCTATGAGCCAAACGGGTGTCAAGGGTTATGGGGAGAAGGCAGGAAACTGGGATTAGGAGGCAGAGATCAGCCATGATTGAATGGCAGAGTGGACTCGATGGGCTGAATGGCCTAATTCTACTCCTATAACTTGTGAACGTGAAATGCTGGGAAAAAACATAGAAATTAGGTGCAGGAGTAGGCCATTCGGCCCTTCGAGCCTGCACCGCCGGAAATGGATTAGTAAAGAGTGATATTTAATTGTTAGCCTGTAGCTGGGTTTTCTGACTGACTTCATCGGCACCCACATGGACACATTGCATGACCATTATGCAACATCCCATTAATCATGGGGCTGCTGGTGGAAAATTCAGCAGCATTGAGGCCTACATGCGGGCACAATTGAATGGGACGTACACAGAGCTGAGCCCTTTCTGCCGCATGCTGCATCATTATGGAGTGCCCAAAGTGCAACAGAAGACATCTCTGCATCTGGATCTTGGTCCAATCATGGAGAGAGGCCTAGTTGTTGGGGTCATGCAACTGAGCCAGAGCCTGTGAGAGAAGTGCAGTGGGATGGGTTGGTGAAGGGTCATGATAGAAGAATAGGATTGGGGCCTGATGCTGGGGTGATGATCAAGAACTGAGATCCGGGGTGAGATAGAGGCGGGGAAATTAAGGCTGAGCAGGGTGGTTGTTAAAGAATCTTGAGCTTGGGGGCCAGAATAGTTGGAGTGGTGGAATAGGGTTCCCAAAGATAAATTTCAATGACCAAGGATAAGCCTCATGGATACATTTTAATGACCATATTCCAAAGGGAATAGTGTAATTGGGTGCTCATCATATGTGGAGAATGATCTTCTAGGGTTGGATTCATTTGCTTGGGTTGGATTTGCAAACGGAACAGAGATATGCAATAAATACAGGTTGGTGACACAGAGAGAAAGGGTCAGCCATGAACCTATTTGAATGGTGGAACAGACATGGGGCCCAATGGCGAGCTCCAGCTTCTACTTCTTATGTTTTTATGCCAACTTGAATTTCCAGTGGGATGTGCGTTAGTGCCAGTACTCATTATAATCACATTCTGCTCAGAAAAATAACAATGTTTAAATCCGTAAGAATGAAAAAAAAATCCATAGTGTGTCTGAAAGGCCTGCAACTTTGATTTGAAGCCGGTTTGCTTTTTTTATTAATTGACAGGAAGTGCCAATTATCTGGTGGGAGAATAATGCAATGAGGCCAAAGTGAATATTCAGATTTATGTTCATGAGGGAAAGATAAGAAGTTGTACTGGGAATCTCATCATCTCCTATTTATCATCAGCCTCAATTTAAACTCTCTCTCAGCATGAATGTCAGGAACTGCTTGTTTTCCATTTTCTTTTCAGTCTTCCTATCCCATTATTCAACCTGACCACCAGCCCTGACATTTAAATTTATATTTTGCCGCCAACATTAAGTGTGCAATATATACAGCCTGCATGGTGTACTCTGTTTCTGAAATTTGATTCTGTTAATTTTAATGGAGCCAAATTTCAGAAGCAGAATACAGTGCATATCCAGTTATATCTCATGCTTAATGCATGTGAATCTCTAACTCTTTGTCTTTGAGATAAAATTATAAATTCTTCTAGGAAGCGTTCAACAACAAATAGAAGATGGTGACCAAAATAATTACTGATGCTATCAATTTTCTATTCAGAAATAAAATTATGTAATATGTTGTAAACAAATTAAATGATTGTGACACTACTTTTGAGTGATACTTGCCTTCAGGCTTCCTTTCAACAATCCATCATAGCATTGCTGACCCCCATTGTTTACAGGGTATGATTTATATTCTGAATATTGTTATTGTGTGATTTTGTGTTTTCATGCCCAATGTATTGGCACACATGTGTACGATACAGTATATGGTCATTAACATGATGCAGATGCATTATGCAACACTCAATATCAGAAAAAATGATCTCATTAGCAGATAATTTCATTTGAAAAGTCAGATTGCATTTTTGAATATACCAAAATCACATTTGTGCTTTTAGTATATTTATTTTACTTGATTAAGATGCATGATCAAGTAAGCATAACTGTCCTGTTACGCTGCAGTGTATTCTCAAAGGATGGAAGCACCTGTGTTTTAACAATTATTTTGACAATATAAATTAGGAAAGATTTTTATGTTCTGGATTCATCCAAATTATACAACTCATAGCCCATGAGGTAAAGCCAAAATATATGGTTGTGTCATTTGAATATAACTTTACAACAGCAGAAAATATACACAGGGTGATAACTGTTATTGTGTAAAGTTGGCTTAGTGCATTTTCCATGGAACATGCTTATGTCACAAATTAAGTGGCAGGCTGCGGGAAAAAAACAAGACAAAACATGGTATGCATATATTCAATCACAATATACTGTCTGTTTAAGTCTTAATGAGCTAGATTATAGGCAAGTGACATTTCAAGATGGGCTTTGTAAACACCCTTTAGTTGTTTCAATTGACCGAGGCATTGAGGACAAGAGTCAAGAAGTCACACTGCAGCTTTATAAGACTTTGGGTGGGCCACATTTGGAGTAATGTGTGTAGTTCTGGTCGTCCCATTTACAGGAAGAATGTGGAGGCTTTGGAGAGAGTGCAGAAGATGTTTTTGAGAATGCTATTTGGATTTCAGGATAATAGCTATAAGGAGATGTTGCGGAAATTGATTATTTTCTCTGGTGCTTTGGAGGTCAAGAGGAGACCTGATAGAAATATATAAAATCACGAGAGGCATAGAAATCGGAAATCGTAAGAACCTTTTTTCCCTGGGTGGATATGTCAAAGACTCTAGAGGACATAGTGAGAGAGGGAAAATATAAAGGAGAAGTACAGGGTAATGGGCCTGTTCCACTTAGGCAACTTTTTAGGTGACTGCAGGAGACTATGGAGTCGCCACATGTTCGCGGGTGGTTGCTGGGGAGTTGCCTTCATGGTCGTGAGTTCCCGCATTCTAGGAAATAGTCGCGACCTCATTATGGTCGCTGCGAATTTTTCAATGTTGAAAAATTAGCGGCGACTAGAATGAAGCCGCCATGGAGCGTATCGAGAATTCCCGTGCCGTAGGTGGGTCGCCAGGAGGTCCTAGTGGGTTGCCAGATGGTCAAAGGTTCTCTTAGGTTCTCGTAGGTTGTGGTCGGTGCTGACCGGTGAATTTCATTGGCTCGTTGGGGAAAAGAAATGTAAGCAGTAGTTTTCAGAATCAAGGATAACCGACCGGTAATGTTAATGTCCGTCAAGCTTCACAGCCGTGTATCTCTGGCTTCTTAAAAGTTGTTTCCATTCTTTCTCTCCCCCCCCCTTCTCCCCCCCCCTTCTCCCCCCCCTTCTCCCACCCCCCTTCTCCCCCCCCCTTCTCCCAACCCCCCTTCTTCCCCCCCCCTTCTTCCCCCCCCCTTCTTCCCCCCCCCCTTCTTCCCCCCCCTTCTTCCCCCCCCTTCTTCCCCCCCCCTTCTTCCCCCCCCTTCTTCCCCCCCCCTTCTTCCTCCCCCCCCCCTTCTTCCCCCCCCCCTTCTTCCCCCCCCCTTCTTCCCCCCCCCTTCTTCCCCCCCCCTTCTTCCCCCCCCCCTTCTTCCCCCCCCCTTCTTCCCCCCCCCTTCTTCCCCCCCCCTTCTTCCCCCCCCCTTCTTCCCCCCCCCCTTCTTCCCCCCCCCCCTTCTTCCCCCCCCCCTTCTTCCCCCCCCCCTTCTTCCCCCCCCCCTTCTTCCCCCCCCCCTTCTTCCCCCCCCCCTTCTTCCCCCCCCCTTCTTCCCCCCCCCCTTCTTCCCCCCCCCCTTCTTCCCCCCCCCCTTCTTCCCCCCCCCCTTCTTCCCCCCCCCCTTCTTCCCCCCCCCTTCTTCCCCCCCCCCTTCTTCCCCCCCCCCTTCTTCCCCCCCCCCTTCTTCCCCCCCCCCCTTCTTCCCCCCCCCCCTTCTTCCCCCCCCCCCTTCTTCCCCCCCCCCTTCTTCCCCCCCCCCTTCTTCCCCCCCCCCCTTCTTCCCCCCCCCCTTCTTCCCCCCCCCCCTTCTTCCCCCCCCCCCTTCTTTCCCCCCCCCCCTTCTTCCCCCCCCCCCCCCTTCTTCCCCCCCCCCCCCCCTTCTCCCCCCCCCCCTTCTCCGTGTTTGTGTGTGTTACACTCTGACAGTCGCCGTTCCAGTTGCCGGTGTTTCAGGTGACTGCCGGCAACTTGACAGTCACCGGCAGTCGCCTGAAAAATTACCTAAGTGGGACAGGCCAATAAGCCTTTTGCACAGAGAGTGGTGGGTGCCTGAAACATGCTGCCAGGTGAAGGTGGTGGAAGCATTAAAATAGTGGCATTGAGGAGAGATAGGAACATGGATGTTCAGGGAATGGAGAAAAATTTATCACGTGCAGGCAGAGGAGATTAGTTTAACTTGGCATCATTTTCGGCACTGGCATTGTGGGCCGAAGGGCCTGTTCCTATGTTGTATTATGTTCTATTTACTCCTTTGCATCTATCATATTGATTTACAAATGACATTGTGCTATTGTCTAAGCTCCGTGGTTTTCTTAAGATTTATTAAGGAGCAAACAAAATAAAATTGTCGTGCTGATTTTTTCCCTGATTTCTCCAAGTTTTTAAGGATAAAGTTAAATCCCCAAAGCAAACTTTTAAGTTAGCAATAAAGTTGACTATGGTATAATATCTCATTCCATCTCTCAGAAATGTTATGTATTGACATAAACCTAATGGATTGATACATTTAAATTTTACTGTAAACCACTGTAAGTTATCACTTGTATTTAAAATTTGATTTGAACTTCCTTGTAATGAGAAAACAGTTTGATTGGTGTCACAATCAGGAAATAAGTGTATAAATCCTTTTGAATCTTTTATGTCCCCTCTCCTATTTATGTATGAATCACTAAATAGTACATCTAAGTAATGTATTGATTTTACAGATGCATGATCCATTCTCATTTACAACAGCCTCTATTTCCTGATTCCAAAAATGTGCTCCTTTTGTGGTAGACCCCTACTATGTGCTCTTCTATTATCTGCAATTATATTAATGGTCTTTTTCCTCATTTCACGTAGTGGGCGAATGGGGTCAAAAGTAGCCGGTCTTAAAGGAAATTAGTAAAATGATTGTTGATCGCGGCTTTCACAACACATTCCTCTTGTGCAAGTTGAACTAAATGTTACTAAACCTGTGTTGTACCTGCTCTGGCACTGTGCTTTTTTCCCTACGTGCTCCTCAGCTTTCTATTTGTGCCAGAACAGGTTCAATTGATCTTCATCTGAGCTATCCCAGATGAATATTGGGCGAGATGAAAGCAGCTGCCTTTAAAACAAACAGTTATTATCAAAGTCTTAACCTAGACCAGTTATCCCTCAAAGTGTCCAATCAGGCAATCATTTTTTATTTTTCATGATTTGATTTGCCTATTTCAATTGCATTATTGGATATAATGTGACATTTTCACACAGACGGAGTTGGTCTTTTCAAAACCCTCTAAACACTGATGGATGCAGGCATTATTCCTGCTTTCTTCTGGCATTTTGGCTAAATGTAATAAAACAATACTCTAACTCTAAAATAGTTGCCTATTCAGGCTAGTAACTATTTTCCCCAACACATTGGTATGTGTTTTAACTTGCTTTTTAAACAATGCAATGTTGCGAGGCATTGCAGAAATAATTCATTGACCTCAATGCCAAGTTTAAACTCTTTCTTTAACTGTTGATGCCTTAAGGCACAACCAGCATTTTTGACCAATAACTAAAGAACATCTGAGTGTTTACCAGTAAGTTTCTCAATCCATTCCACAAAATACTGAGGCAGTGAATGGCACTGGTTATAAATATTAAGATAAATAATCATAAATCAATGGAGGTTTGTGAAATCTTTAGTAGATACATTTATTCTATTGGTAGAGATAACTACAATAAATCATAATCCTACTTACCAGCTTGAAATCTCTCCAGTCTAGTTCTAAGAGTGTTAAATATTTGCCACACATAAAACACTTTAGTCTTTGCATAATGCTCCATTGAGTGTTGTGTCTTTCTGAACTGTCTATGAATATCTTCTAACCCAAGACAATTCCGAGTATCTGCATAAAAAAATAGCTTTTAATGTAAAAGCATAAAGCTTTCAATCATGAAAATAGTTACTAGGCTGATAGGCAAAGCCAACGGCATATTCGGGTTTATTACATTATGAAATTCTGCCAAATGGTTAATGTAAAGCATTTCTGTTGCAAGATGAGCACCTTGGCAGGGCTTATTCAATGTGGCTACAGGCAATTCAACATATCTACCAAATTCCAGGAAACTCCTATCGGTCATCAAAGTCACCCGGGTTCTCATAAACATATAAGCATATAACAATTACAGCACGGAAACAGGCCATCTCGGCCCTTCTAGTCCATGCCGAACACTTACTCTCACCTAATCCCATCTACCTGCACTTAGACTATAACCCTCCATTCCTCCATAACCCTCCATTCCTTTCCCGTCCATATACCCATCTCATGCATCAGACGTCTCCAAATCAAAAATGAGAACATTCCGTCATACTAAGAAACAATTGCGAGAAAACTTGTTTTCAATGTGTACGTACTGTCTCAACTTAGATGATGGTGCACATTGAAATGTTCTTTCTTGTTTCGCTTTGAGTGTCAGCAGCTGCAACATTAGGTCCAGGGCTTTTAAGGGGTCAGGGATGGCTAGGGTCAGGATTAACAGAGGGAGAAGAAGATGGCAGATGGGTGGCAGGGTTTTAGGAAACAAATGCTGGGAAGAGACATTTGAGTTCTTCTGTCAAATTATATCTTATTGGGGAGACCAGACTTCATCCAGGACTTCCCCATATTGTACTGCACTATTTATCACCAAGATGTGTTACATCTACAGGAGACAAAAGGTCAATGGTTTTACCAGATAAATTCTCTTGGAAACAGAAGTTGTACATCTCCAGAGAGTGTGATTTGCTGCAAAGGTCTCAGATGATTGTTTCAAAGTGGCAATCTGGAAAGCAAAGTTAGATGCTTTATAAACAAAGGTAGGCAAGTAGATTGGAATGCAGACTTCAGTTTACAATCAAATCAGCCACAGAGGTTACATGGCCTCCAGCAAGAAGAATCAAGGTCATGTAAACTCTATCAGGAATGTGGGCGGCAATGTTCTAACAACTCCCCAACTATCTACCTCTGAGAATTGTTGAGGTTCAAGGGACCCGCAGACCTGCTATTGATTGTGAATCTGATGGAATTGCAGCATTTGTCCTCCCACCAAGAACATTTCACCAGTGCCCTTGCTGACTTTGTCTGCCCTCCAAGTCTGCTGGTGTCCATAGAAATATTGGAAAGCCTTGTTCACTGAGCCCTAAATTCCAAAGTTTTCTTCAATTACCTCCAATGAATGTGATCAGCCTGCTTCCAGCTTCTCTACAGTGAATAGAGTATTGGTATTGGTTTAATATTATGAGAGTGTACTGCTCCATGACAACCAGTCAGGCAACATCACAGGCACAAGGACATTTTCAAGTGTGATTTGTCTTGGAATATTTATTTTGTTTTAGCTGCTCTTCCAATGTGGCCAAATGAGAGGTGTGAGACCAATCAAAGGAATAAAAGTAAAATGTTGGAGACTACAGATTAGCCGTTACATGTGTTCAAGGGTTTCAGCCCGAAACGTTACCTATTTCCTTTGCTCCATAGATGCTGCTGCACCCGCTGAGTTTCTCCAGCATTTTTGTGTACCAGCCGTTACATGTACTGGTTTGTGTAGGAAGGAACAGCAGATGCTGGTTTAAACTGAAGATAGACACAAAAAGCTGGAGCAACTCAGGGGGACGCAGCACCTCTGGAGAAAAGGAATGGGTGACGTTTCGGATCGAGACCATGGTTTTGCAGATGAGAAAAATGGTAGACAGCTCAGCAAGAAAGGTATGCTCAATCCTTCTACCTCTGCTTCCTGCTCTGCTTCCTGCTTCCTGACTACAGATAGTGGCAGACAGTACAAGTGGTGTTTATGCATGCGTGTGGTCTTCTGTTTGATACACGAGTTAGTCAGCAAGGGTTTCATTGCATGTACATATGGGCTATGGTGTTGGTGTTAGTTCACTATTGGCAGATGTACTGAGATACAGTGAAAAACATTCCTTTCTTTGCTATCCAGGCTGATCATATCATACATAAGTGCAATCAAACCATATCTGAGTACAACAGGTAATGCAAAAAGAGAAAATAAACAGAGTTCAAAATATAGCATTACATCCACACTTTGGGTGGCAAGGTGGCGTGGCAACAACCTTACAGCGCCAGAGGCCTGGGTTTGATTCTGACTGCGGGTGCTGTCTGTACAGAGTTTGTACGTGCTCCCCGTGACCTTAGTGGGTTTTCTCCGAGATCTTTGGTTTCCTCCCACACTCCAAAGACGTACAGGTTAATTGGCTTGGTATAAATGTAAATTGTCCCTAGTGCGTGTACGATAGTGTTAATGTGTAGTCGGTGTGGACTTGGTGGGCTGAAGGGCCCGTTTCCATGCTGTATCTCTAAACTAAACTAAACTAAACTAAAATGTACAGAGAAAGTACAGATAAAAAAATTGCAAGAGCCATAATAAGGTGGTATGGAAAATAGGGAATACATCCTTAGCATTCCTGAGGTCCATCCTGACAACGGTGGGAAATACTGTAGCTGACCTCCTTTATAGAAACATAGAAAATAGGTGCAGGAGTAGGCCATTCAGCCCTTCGAGCTAGCACCGCCATTCAACATGATCATCTCTGCATGAAGCAGTTTTTCCTCATCTCAGTCCTAAATGGCCTACACCTTATTCTTAAACTGTGAGCCCTGGTTCTGGACTCCACCAACATTGGGAACATTTTTCCTGCATCTAGCCTGTCCAATCCCTTAAGAATTTTCAGTTTTTCTAAAGATCCCTTCTCATCCTTCTAAATTCCATTGAATATAAACCCAGTCGATCCATTCTTGAATGACCGGGCCGGTCTTCAGGAAAGGCCACACCACTCCATGGTGTAGGCCGTAGGGGGGAAACGGAGATGTGACACAGAGAAAAATCGCATCTCTGTCGAGGTAAGTAACTGGCAAGTATCTGAGTATAGGACTTCCTTGCTCCTATACTCAAATCCTCTCACAATGAAGGCCACTGCCTGCTGTACCTGCATGCTTACTTTCAGTGACTGATATACAAGGACATACAGGTCTCGTTGCACCTCCCCTTTTTCTAATCTGACACCATTCAGATAATAATCTGCCTTCTTGTTCTTGCCACCAAAGTGGATAACCTCACATTTATCCACATTATACTGCATCTGCCATGCATCTGCCCACTCAACCAACCTATCCAGGTCACCCTGCAGCCTCATAGCATCCTCATCGCAGCACACACTGCCACCCAACTTTGTGTCATCCACAAACTTGGCGTTTTTTCTCTTTGTCTAAATCATTAGTGTATATTGTGAATAACTGGGGTCCCAGCACTGAGCCTTGTGGCACCCTGCTGGACATTGCCTGCCTTATGTACCAGTGCTCAAATGTTGTATCTACATCCAGTACATTGTGGAAAGAGACTGAAGGATAAAGTTAGATGGCTCCATTACTTTTATAGCCAATGTGAATATCGCACTGCCCAGTGTGACAATTTCAGTGAGGACAACTATACCAAAGAATAGATGTGTAAAACTCTGCTCCTTGCCAGGGCCGGCCTTAAGACAATTGGACCAATTGCTCCCAATTGGGCCCCGCGTCTAAGGGGGCCCCGCGCTAGAGTAATCTACTCTCTGCTCGGGTAGATCTACCCTGGGTGGAGGGGGGAGAGAGGGGTGTAGAGAGTGTAGAGGGGTGGAGGGGGAAGAAAGGGGTAGACGGGGAGGGGGGTGTGAGGAGTGAATGGAGAAGGGGGAGAGGGGTAGGTGGGTCGTTCCCTCACGGTCTCGGGGCAGCGCTCCCGCCCCTCCAGTCGCCATGCTTCACACACACAGCACGGGCTCCATCCCTCTCTCTCCCCGGGGAGACGCGGTGAACAATACAAGGAGTGCCGGGCCGGGGGTTGGAGCAACGTTTACAAACCTCGGCCTCAGCTCACACCTGTCGGCCCGGTACCCCGGCATCCGCTCCCGCCGCCGACCCTCTCCCTCTCTTCTCTCCTTCCCTTCCCTCCCTCCCTCCCTCCTTCCTCTCTCTCTCTTTTCCCTTCTCTCCTTCCCAACCTACCTTCTTTCTCTACTTCCCTCACTCCCTTCTCTCCTTCCTCCTTTCTCTCCCTCCCTCCATTCTCTCCTTCCCTCCCACACATAACGCACAGACAACTAACACACACACAACTAAATTGGGGATGGGGTAGAAGCCCAAAGAATAGGATGGGGCTGAAGACAAAAATTTAATGCCTGGACTGGTTTTTCGCCAATAGTTATTGGTTTTAAATCAGTTGATCTAGTTAATTAAATTACTTTGTTTTCATTTCACAGTCACTAAAACAAGTGGTATTGTAACTATGTACTTTTCAGAGGTGATCTACACATTCTGTTTGTTACTTGTAGGCTTACATGTATGCAGTTTTATGTTAAAATGTAGCTTAGATCTGTTTGGCCCATTAATTCGCAGGCACTTTTTAAACGCACATTTTGATTACTTTCCATTCTACCATAGAGATATAAAGTCTATAATATACTTTATTTCTATTTCTATGATTCTATAGACCTTGGCTGGGAGCCTGGGGCTCACCAAAATGGTTCCCAATTGGGCCCCGCACCTCCTCAGGCCAGCTCCCTGCTGTGGCTGAGGTTGGCAAATTGCTCCCTAAACATCCCTGGAGATACAACCTCCTCTTGAGAGCTCATTCCAACCACTTTGTTTACCTTGTATTGCTCTGCATTCATTCTGCTCATTTCCCCAGACATGTTGCATTCCTAGAGGAATGTCTGGGAGCAACATGTTTGTACAAAACCTTTGAACTCAGACAAAGTTGTTCATCACCTCGCATACCACTCCCTGAAGACTTCAGCAATTATAAAGAACTTTACACAGTGCCGCTGTGCCGCTAAAGTACTAAAACTTGTGCCGCTGAAACATTAGAAATCAGTCAGCAATTAACTTGAAAGCAGTTGTTGATTCCTTTGTGCAGCATTCATGTGTTGTTTTCTTCTATTTCTGAACTTGTATTCAGATATGTGAAGTTAATAGTCAGGGTGTGCTGGAGTGCTGAGGTCCAAACTGGCAGCAACGGATGCCAATTGGCTTCAGGGTGAACAAGCTTTGCATATTTTCAGTAGACTTTGGTTATGCATGAGTAAAACTCCCGAACAATATAAAATCTGGCAAGAATTGTACTACAAATGTGCACGTGTGCATCAGAAGCCAGTTTTGGAACCAATCAGCAACCTGTAGAGCCCCAAATTGGACAGGGGTAAAGCAGATAATACATTAAATGATTTTGTTGTTGACTGCAACAATTTCAGCTCAGAAACCATTCTGTAACATGTTGTTGTAAATTATAAATTGTTACAATTATGACAGAACAGCTGAAAAAAACTGATCATTAATTTTGCTGCACTTGAAAAATGATTGTTCCAATTGAAAAATGTAGAAAATGCCTTTCTATAAGAAATGGAAGGCAATTAAAGAGACACAAAATTCTGGAGTAACTCGGCAGGGCATCTTCAGAAGAGTCTCGACCCAAAATGTCACTCATTCCTCCTCTCCAGAGATGCTGCCTGTCCCGCTGAGTTACTCCAGCATTTTGTGTCTATCTTCGGTTTAAACCAACATCTGCAGTTCCTTCCTACACAATGGAAGACAATAAGTATGTTTGGCTGTTCACACACTGGTTAATCGGGATGCCAGTCTCAAGTCACCTTGTTCAGGCTGTGATGAAATTTTGCAGCTCTACAATAATTGAATTTGGATAGGAAGGAACCTAAAGCACATGCTGCAGGGGAGATTACATATTTACAGTATCAAAAACACAGCATTGCATGGGCCAAGCCTTTCTCTCTCAGGCATTGATTTGGTTTAAGATTATATAATTCAAGGGATTTAGCTAATCTTTTAGAAGGAGACAGTTTAGAAAATAAATTCCTACTTCTGGCAAGATAAAAATCCTAGCATTTTGCCCTGTGCTCGCTTTAGACAGGTAAAGACAAATAATAAACACAAAATAGTGTTTTCTGTCTCTTTCCAGCTTTACACAGGATGTTCCCACATGTTGGAAAGCACAAACATTTCTCCTAGCATGCACTATAGATACAATGCTGGTGGATTTTCTTTTTTTCCATGCAACATGAGTAATGATGAATAAACTTAAGTTGTCATTGCCTTGTTTAGTGCTATATTATGTGCATGTTGTCAAGTCCTTTGCCAAGATCCCCCATGGTGAGCTTGTCCAGATCATTCGGTCACAGGCGATCCAGGGTGAGCTAGCCAACTGAAAAAATAGTTTAAGAAGGAACTGTAGATGCTGGAAAATCAAAGGTAGACAAAAATGCTGGAGAAACTCAGTGGGTGAGGCAGCATCTATGGAGCGAAGGAAATAGGCAACGTTTCGGGTCGAAACCCTTCTTCAGACTGATGTGGGGGGGGGGGGGGGTGGTTGGCGGAGAGAAGAAAGGAAGAGGTGGAGCCAGTGGGCTGAGGGAGAGCTGAGAAGGGGAGGAGAAAGTAGGGACTACCTGAAATTAGAGAAGTCAATGTTCATACTGCTGGGGTGCAAACTGCCAAGTGAAATATGAGGTGCTGCTCCCCAAATTTACGGTGGTCCTCACTCTGGCCATGGAGGAGGCCCAGGACAGAAAGGTCGGATTCGGAATGGGAGGGGGAGTTGAAGTGCTGAGACACCGGGAGATCAGCTTGGTTATTACGAACCGAGCGGAGGTGTTTGGTGAAGCGATCGCCAAGCCTACACTTGGTCTCACCGATTTAGAGCAGCTGACATCTAGAGCAGCGGATGCAATAGATGAGGTTGGAGGAGATGCAGGTGAACCTCTGCCGCACCTGGAAAAATAGTTTGCTAATGGAGTCAGAGGGTGATCGTAGAAGGTTGATTTTTTGATTGGATGCCTGTCAACAGTGGTGTGGTGCAAGGATCTGTGCTAGGTTTCTCTGTTGTTTCTCATCTATGCAAACGATTGGGATGACAATTTAGTTAATGTAGTTAACTGAAAAAGGGTTTCAATCTGAAACATCACCTATCCATTCCCTCCACAGATGCTATCTGACCAGCTGAGTTACTGCTGCACTTTGTATTTTGCTTGAGATTCCAGTTCTTAGTGTCTGCTCGTTAATATGGTTAGCAAATTTGCAGATTACATCAACATTGGTGGTACAGTGGACAATGAGATGGGCAATTTAAGTTTATAGAAGGTCTGGATCAACTTGGGAAGCGGGCTAAGGAATGGCAAATGGAACTGAATACTGACATGTGTGAGATGGTGCATTTTGGTAAATCTATCACACTTGCCATGCCTCCAGACACTTGAGACTTTTTCCATACCTCCCCTGAGCTATTAGTAGTACACCTGCATTTAATCTGCTCCCCTAATCTATCACTTGGTATAAATACCTGAGATCATCACCAAATGGGTGTCGACTAATCAGTTCTGCATTTTGTTGGTTCAATAGCAGTTCTGAGTTCTGTTGGTTCCTGATCTATGTCTTTCGGTTCCATTCATGTCTGGATTTTGAGTTTTCTTCAATACTTGTATTCGCGTCCTTTCCATTTGGGACCTCCTAACAAAATCAAGTAGGAATTTATACAGTAAATGGTAGGACGCTGGTAGGTGAAGTAGAGTTGAGAAACCGAGGGGTACAGGTGCATGGTTCCCTGAAAATGGTGACTCCAGAGGCCACTTGCCTGCACCAGTAAGAATATTCCATACAGGCATTGGGATGCTATGTTGCAGCTGTACAAGATATTGGTTAGAGCACATTTGGAAGCTGTAGGAAGGATTTATGGAAAGGGTGCGGAAAAGATTTACCAGGATGTTACCATAACATGAGGGCTTGAGTTATAAGGGGTGATGAGGTAGGGTGGGATTTTTCCCTGTAGCATAGGAGGCTGAGGGGTGACCTTGTTATGGTATATAAAATCATGAGAGGCTAAATCAAGAATGGTCACAGTCTTTTTTCCAGGGTAGAGGAGTTCAGAACTCTCCTTATAAGAGAGTGGAGTGTGCTGTGTATGTGAAACAAGTTGCTAGAGGAAGCTCTAAAGGAACGCGCAATGTTGATGTTTAAAATACATTTATGCAGGTACATGGATAGGACGTTTCTATGCCAAACACAGGCAAATGGGACTAGATGAGCTACAAAACCTGGTTGGCATAGATAAGTTGGGTCATTGGGCTTGATTCTATGTTGTTCAAAAGGGAACTGCAGATGCTGGAATATCGAAGGTACACAAAATTGCTGGGGAAACTCAGCGGGTGCAGCAGCATCTATGGAGCGAAGGAAATAGGCGACGTTTCGGGCCGAAACCCTTCTTCAGACCATGTGGTGTGGAGTACGGCTTGATTCTATGCTGTGTGACTCCATGACTCAATGACTATATGTACACTTTTGATCACCTGAATACACCTTAAGTTGTTTGTTTGATGGCCCATTCTTGCTCCTATTTCTTATTTGATGTATCATTACCATAGGGAACTGGCTTACAAGTATATTCAAAATGCATATAGCATTGCCCACAAAATTGTATCAGACTAAGGACTTGGTAATTGGGTCATCATTTTAGATTTCCCCCAGGTCATTTTCATCTACTTTGCATTAAATGAAAACAAATACACCCTCAAAAACTAACTACAAACAGCCATTATTTGAATAACCCGAGATATATTTCACTACATCGCTTGGCAATCGGATACGGGATGCAACATAAACACTTACCAAAAAGTCTTAAGAAATGAAGATGTACATCTATGGTAAGTTCTGTAATACTGATCCTTTTGGGTTTATTCTTTAGCTTTTGCACACGGATTGGTGAGTGGGCAGTTATGTTGCTGTAGTGTAATAAATACATTTTCTTTTTAATCCGGTTTGCAGGCTCAGTATATTTTGTGTATTAAATAATTAAATTGCTGATAGATGTAATTTTGAGACAATTCAGTTTAAAAAAAAAAAAGTTTTCTTTTACAGATATCTTGCTGGACGATTTTCTTCTTACATACACAGTCTTCATGACAACCAGTGATTTGTGCCATGCATTACTGAGACAATATCCTTTCAGATATCTACATATACTAGCTAGCAAGTTAGTAGAGGATTATCATGCTTAGAAAGATATGTTGTGAAGGACCAAGGCTTTATGATCTCAAGAAAGAAATAGGTTGAAATGTGTAGGAAAGAACTGCAGATGCTGGGGATTCTTCAGTCTGAAGAAGGGTCTCGACCAGAAACGTCACCCATTCCTTCTCTCCAGAGATGCTGCATGTCTCGCTGAGTTACTCGGCATTTTGTCGCTACAATAGGTTGAAATGTTCTCTTGATCTCCTAACTTTGGTGAGTACCTTTGATTTCTGCAAAATAGTCACGTGCCATTCAATCACTCATCAGAAATCATCAAATTTATAAAATGCAATTTTATTTGTAAATCCCATCGATAATATAATGCTTAGTTTCCCATTGTTTAACAAGTGTAAATAATGAATTAAAACACAAGATCCACCATGTAGGTATGAATGCTGAACACTTTAGTAATGACTGATTTAAGAAAAACTCACTTGAACCATAAATTACGAATTCCGTATTCCTGTACTGGTAAGTCAATTGTGCATTTTGGTGAACTGTACATGTGGTGTGGAGTATGGCGATGACCTCTGACTTACCAATAGAATGTGTGTAATAGGCCAAAATATTAATAAATGAAGCAGTAAAATGGGACCCATGTTGGCCTCGTCAACATCTGCATGTTGAGCTCTCAGCTACATGTCACTGGGAGTGGGGGATCCCTAAAGGACTCTACACATTGCAGCAGCGGAAAAGGTTGCTAGGAAGAGGAGGGAGAAGGTGGGGGATGAGGGACATGGTGCTATCTTTTGTGCTTCAGCACTCATGGTGAGATAATCTGGCCCATTTAATTACCATGGTATGATTGGTCTCAGGCCACTGTAAAGTGTCCACTGGTGAAGGGGCCAATGATTGCAGCATGCTCCTTAAAAGTAATTTGAATGAAGGCACTATGATCAGTGTGGATAGTTGATTGATTTATACTTTATTGTCACGTGTACTTGGCACAGATGAATTCTTTGTTTTGCATACAATCCTTGCATACAATCTCTTTGTATGCAAAGAGTCAAACATATGGGTCATTAAGTTCTAGTTAAGACTGTGTTAACATAACACAAATTGAAGAAAACACTAGTGATGAATTGAGGACCATCACTTGCATTGAATGGCTGAATTAGTTATAACACAATTTTGATCGGGAACACGAAAAACATTTAAAAGTTATCTAGAAATTATCAAACTGAAATCCATCTTGGAATAAATTAGCATAGGGGTAAATATTTTGTTTCCATGTAACCTCCTTGCTGTAATCTGACATCATTGTCTCTTCAGAGCACAGCTACTACTTTAACCACGCGTGGTCATTGAAATTGACAAACAATCGCTTCTAATGACACTTGCACAATGATTTGGTATTGAAAAGTGAGATTAACAGACATTGTGCACAAGATCTAGATTTGACGCTGCAGAACCTTGAAGTGCCATTATACGTTCGATATTCAAGTTTGTATAGGTGATTGATGAAATTTCCATTTCTCCTGGGAGTGGAGAGAATGTGTACAATGTGACCTGTGACATGACATGCAGATGATACAAAAATACGCGGAAGTACAGGTAGTGTAGAGAAAGCAGGGACTCTGTAGAAGGACTTGGACAAGTTGGGAGAGTGGGCAGAGAAGTGACAGATGGAATATAGTGTAGGAAAGTGTGGAGTCAAGCATTTTGGTTGTAGGAATAAAGGCATAGACTATATTCTAAATGAGGAGAGAACTCAGAAATCAGAGGTGCAAAGGAACTTGGGAGTGCCGGTATAGGATTCCCAAAAGGTTAATCTGCAAGTCGATCGGCAGTAAAGAAGGCTAATGCAATGCTAGCATTTATTTCAAGAGGGCTAGAATACAAAATCAGGGATGTAATGCTGAGGCTCTATAAGGTGCTGCATTTGGAGTATTTTGGGCACCATATCAGAGGAAGGATGGAGAAGGTCCAGAGGACGTTTACAAGAATAATCCCAGGAATTAGTGAGTTAAGATAAAATGAGCATTTGACTGCACTGGGCCTGTACTTGCTGGAGTTTAGAAGAATGAGGGGGACCTCATTGAAACTTACCAAATAGTGAAAGGCTTGGATAGAGTGGATGTGGAGAGGATGTTTCCACTAGTGGGAGAGTGCAGGACTAGAGGTCATAGCCTCAGAATTAAAGGACGTCCTTTAGGAAGGAGATGAGGAGGAATTGCTTTGGTCAGAGGGTGGTGAATCTGTGGAATTCTTTGCCACAGAAGGCTGTGGAGGCTGTCAACGGATATTTTTAAGGCAGAGGTAGATAGATTCTTGATTAGTATGGGTATCAATGGTTATGTGGAGAAGGCAGGAGAATGGGGTTAGGAGGGAAACGTAGATCAGCCATGATTGAATGGCAGAATAGTCTTGATGGGCCGAATGGCCTAATTCTGCCCCTATCAGTTATGACCCGATGACATAATTGTCTCATGTCAGTTGCGCACCCAATGCTGAGGTGAAATGTGTGCTTGGGATATTTTCCCAATGGGTTTGATTCCACCTAGAAATAACAAAACACAATAACATCTACAAATGCGTTCAATTTCTAGGCGGTGATTTTTCTGCCCCAATACTGACAGAATGTTGGATCAACTTTCGGTGTTTACAATTAGGTTGTGACTTGTGGACTGTTATGTCACTTTGAGACTGAATTGTCAAAATGTCTATGAAAAGAATCCGATAATTTTGCGATCAATAATGTAGCGGAGCGTGGTCTTGCATCACCCGGCGCGGCGTTAATGGCCGCGGGACAATTACCATCGCCCGCCGGGGGCTTTGACTTTGACTCTGACATCGGGAGGGGAATGGGAAGTGCAGGGGAGAGATAAGCCTTTGCCTTCCATCACAGCGAGGAGGAGATGCGCTGTGATGGATGTTTGTGTAAATTGTGTTGTGTCTTGGTTCTTTCTTGTGTGTATGACTGTAGAAACAACATTTCGTTTGAACCTCAATGGGGTTCAAATGACAAATAAATTGTATTGTATTGTATTGTATTGTATTGTATAGCTATGGGTCATCTATATGACTATGTGCTGAGAAGTGCCGAGGGTAAGGGAGTGAAAAAGTGAGTGAGCAGAGAAGAAATTATACTTGCTGGGAGACCTTCGCTAACTTTTCATTCTCCCCAACATCCCTTTGGAAGAAGAAAAGAAGTCTTGAATGAGATGAATCCACGTTGGTCTGCATTTTCTAATGCTTATCTTTTTGCCACACATGGTTCTCCTTAACAATTTTTTTTTTAAACCTCAAAATGTCTGCAAATCTAAAATAAAAATAGAAAATGCTGGAAATTCACAGCTGTTCAGGCTGCATTTGGTTCTTCTGAAAATAGCTATAAAAAGCTCTACGTAATGTTTGAGAAATCTGTGAAAGATTTGTTTGCCAATTTTTTAAACCAGCAGACATGTTTTGTGCATCTGTAAACCAGCAATATTCTGAAAGAACACTAAGTCAGCAGAAAAACACCATGCTTTCATGTTCGGCTTCTAATTACCCTGGAAAATCCACTGGCACTCGACAGTCAGAGTTTTGTTTCTAATGTTTTAAAGTATGATATACATTTGCCACTTTGGGCACAAAATGTTCCTACAAAAGACAATGAAATGAGCAGCAGATTATCTTTTGCGGTGTAGTTCAGGGTTGGAAAAGTAATGACCAGGAACAAATCCACTGCTCAAATTCAAAGTAGTCTTTTGCATTCACCCGACAGAGCAGAGTTTAAAGTCCCATTCATAGGTCGGTTCTTCCAACAGCCTAACCTGTCTGGACTGGTTTTTGGGTCTCTATTTTTCTGCTGGTTCTGAATTAAATTTTAATCTACAACTTTCTGACTCAGAAGTGAGATTCTTAACTGAACAACAAATGACATGTTTAATAAATCTCATGAAATGCACACTGAGTTAGCAATAGTGAAGAACGTCCTATTAAAAGCATGCACTTACTTGCCTGTGCATTGGAAAGTAGCTAGAAATGTCAGTCTAGTGGATTCTCCACTAACATTGTTATCGTAAATAGTATAAAGATGTGCAGCACACGTACTGTGACAACTTGCAAAAAGCAGGCCATTTCTTCCTCATCTCCGAGATGTGTGCCTATTCTATCTGTAGATGGTGAGTTTCAAGGGTACCTCACAGAGTAAAGCCACCATTTCAGGGCAGGGTCCATCGGAGCTTTGTTCCATGGCCAACCATCTACAGCCGTTTCATCAAATAATTTCCTTCTGTCATGAGATAGGATGTTTGCTGATGATTACAAAATGTTCAGTTCTATTCATAATTCCTTAAAAACAAAATATTCTGCGCCTGTATGCACCAAGATCTATCCATCAATTCCATCTATAATTCACGATACCTTGGGAATGCAGCCAATATAGTCAAGGACCTTTTTCACCCTGGTCATCCCCTCTTCTCCCCACTTGAGTCAGGCAGAAGATACAATAAACTTGAAAGCACATACAGTAGTCGCACCTCCCTTTGTTTGGCCCATATACTTTTAAACTGATCCTATCCATGTACCTGTCCAAAGGTTTTTAAAAACTTGTGATTGTACCTGCCTCAATTACCTCCTCCTGCAGGTCATTCCATACACCCACCACCCTTTATGTAAAAAAGTTGTCCCTCAGGCTCCGATCTTTCCCCCATCGCCTTAAACCTATGTTCTCTGGTTTTTGATTCCCCCACTCTGGGTTAAAAAAAAATAATTTACCCCATCTATTCCTCTCATGGTCTTATATCTCTCTCTAAGATCACCCTTCATCCTCTTGTGCTCAAAGGAATAAAGTCCTAGCCTGCTCAAACTCTCCCTGTTGCTCAGGCCCCCGAGTCCTGGCAACATCCTCGTAAATCTTCTCTTGCACCCTTTCCAGCTTAACACCGTAATTCTTATAATAGGGTGACCAAAACTGAATGCAATACTCTAAATGTGGCCCCACCATTATCTTTATTTTATCCCATCCTATCACTATAATATCCACCAGCTATCTGAGAAATCTGTGCTTTCTCCCTTTCTGGCCATGCGTGCACTTCAGATAACTTGTACTCTCTCGCTGTCTGCACCATCCTATGGAGTTCCCTCACTAAACATCTATGCCTTTCTAACTCATTTTCCTCTTTTAAGATGCTTCTTAAAATGGTGCTTTTAATCATCTGACTCTTTGCTCTATCTTGTCCATTAAATCTCTTGTGGGGTGTGTGGCTGTATTTACGGATTGCCATTTCATTTGATGCATTATATAAGGAGCAGTTTTAGTGATGGTTTATAAATATAAATTATTCTGTTAAGTGGCCAGCAAATACATTTTGACAAACTGTATAATGTTAAAAAAAAAATCCTGCAAAAAATCATTGGAAGTCTGTGGAATTATCTGCCTCAAAGGGCGGTGGAGGCCAGTTCTCTGGATAATTTCAAGAGTGAGCTATATAGGGTTCTTAAAGGTAGCGGAGTCAGGGGATATGGGGAGAAGGCAGGAATGGGGTACGGATTGGGGATGATCAGCCATGATCACATTGAATGCCGGCGCTGGTTCGAAGGGCCGAATGGCCTACTCGTGCACATATTTTCTATTGTCTATAACAGTGGTTCTCAACCTGGGAGTCGTGACCCCCCATCCCTATGGGGGTCATTTGGGGCTTTGCCTGGGGTCATGAAGGGGACACAAATAACATATCAATTTGTTGAGCCCATATTTAGGAACCTAACAAAGGTACATACCACATACAGTATTTTGTTCGCGTATGCGCGTACTGGTGCCAAAAAGGTTAAGAACCACTGGTCTAACAGAACAAAAATGTCATCAAATTATTGGATATCAGAGTGAACAGGCATGGAAAAGATATGTAAAAATAATCCCTGTAAATGAAGATGAATGACAGAAGGGAAATGGGCAAGAGAACTGAGGAAACAGCTGAGGTCTCATGACCCGAAGTAACTTCCGTCATTCAATGGTTTTCATCTCTATTTATAAAGAAGCCTGCTGGCAATTCCATTAACTCCAGCATTTAATGGTTTATTTAAAAGAGCTTGGCTAAATAATGCAGGATGTCCAGTTTTTAAGAAGTGGAGTTCTGCATGGAGAATACGGGACTGAAAATCCCTTAAATAATTTTAATTGAGAGCCATTCATGGCAGAACATTACAGTCATGACAGATCATCTATCTGGTTTGAAATCAGCCAGTATAGCATGAATTTTAAAGGCATAATGCTTTCTGACGAACAAACCTGACAAGTTTTACTTCAATTAACCATCTGAATTCAAGTGCAATGGGTTAGCAATTACAGAAACTGCAATTATTGTTTTGTTTTAATGGTTCTTTCATTTCACATTGTAAAGATGTGTAGTGAACTATGCATGCAATGAGCAGCAGTCTCATTGTGCACTAATTTGGTTGGATTTCTGCAATTTGGGCCAGACATTAATTCAGAAAATGATAAATCTATGAATTAATAGTTCAGTTCTTTCGCTAGTTCAGTTGAAATCGAAATCATGACAACTTCAGAAAATAAGTAATATTAAAAGTGCACGTAAGATTTTACTATGTTATAATTCCATTTTTGTCATTGTTGATCGCATAATGCTTTCAGACTTGACCAAACCTGAAAATTACAATGAAGTATGTAACTGCTGATAATGGGAATCAAGTTAAACAGAACATAAAGAAGACACGAGAGACTGCAGATACTGGAATCTTGATTAAAAAACAATCTGAAGTAGGGTCATGTCCTGAAACACCATCTGTCCATTCCCTCACACAGATGTTTCTGACCTGCTGTGTTCCTCCAGCAAAAAAAGTCTTCTGGAGCAATTCAGCAGGTCAGACAGCATCTGTGGATGGAACTGGTCAGTTGGAGTTTCAGGTTGAGACCTTTCCTTTGGGCTGAAAGAGTGAGGGGGCAAAGCCAGTGTAAAGAGAGAGAAGGTGGGAAGAACTGGCATGCGGTAAGTGGATCCATGTGCAGGGTTGTGGGGGAGGGGGGGGGGTAGGTGGGAAGGAGAGAGGGTTGGAGGGGGAGGAGAGAGGCGTGGGGATAACTACGCTGGGGCCAGATTGGTGTAGGAAACTGGGGCTGAAGGTGATGTAATCTGGTTGGAAGAGAAGGTCAATGAGAAGGGGAATGGGTCCAATGAGAGGAATGCGTGGGTGATGGGCAGATGTTGTGGGTGAGGAAGAAGCTGGGTGAAGAGTCAAGTATTGGAAAGAGGGTTTCATGTGGGAGATTGAGAGTGGATAGAAATTCTTGGGAGGGGAGAACAGGTTAACTGAAATTAGTGAATTCAGTGTTCATGCCATTGGCTTGCACAGTAGATTACTGAATAGGATTATGAGATACTGTTCCTCAAATTTGTGTTTTACCTCACCCTGACAGTGGCGGAGGCTGGGGCAGGCAAATGTGGGATGAGCAGTAATGAAGTGTGGGAATGGGCAGGAGTAATGAAATGGCCAGAATCCAACAGTTCTAGATGGCCATGATGGACCGAGTGCAAATGCTCGGCAAAGTGGGGACTGAGTGTGCTCTTGAGGAAGAGGCCACCTCGAGAGCATCTTTTGCATGGACAAGGTTAGAGGAAGTGTAAGTGAATATCTATCTCACCTGGAAGGGCTGTTTGTGTCCCTGGATAATGGCCAGGGTGGAGGAGTAGGGATAGATGTTGCACATCCTGCAGTTACAGGGGAAAATACCTGGGGTTGGGGATGGACAAGTGAGGATGGAGGAGTGGATTGCAGAGTCATGGAGAGAGTGGTCCTTGTGGAAAGTAGGGAAGGGTCTGGAGCGGAAGATGTCCCAAGTGATGAGTCTGTGTAGTAGCTGGCAGTTAATAGCCTGTAGATGGGAAACTGCCTGACCATCTACATCTGAAATAAACAATGATAGGAAATATTAAAGAGAGATGAAGGCTACTTTGCCTTTTGACTCTTGATTATGAAATTGTGCAGTTGTGATACGTTTTGATATTTTAAGCTAGTGCAATGTCTGAAAACGTAATAGTTATTGAATCGTAAACTTTAATGTTCAGTTTAGTGTTCACAGGATTACCCCAGTGTCTTGATAAAAACATTGCACTAAGGAATTGAACTGAAAGCCCTAAATTTGATCTCTGATCACTACTTTGTTTTGGGTCACAAATGGTTAACATTTGTATGACTACTTTCAGCGAAAGGGCTTAGAGAAAATCGATTAAAGATCCCAATAATCACAGATAGTTAATGCAGAGAAAGCAGCTGAGTGTCTGAGAAAAACATCAGGTTGTGCCAGGGTGTCTCTTGAATTTTGAAGAGAGTGTTTTGCTCACTGATTGAATTGAATTGAATTGAATGCCTTTATTGTCATTCAGACCTTACGGTCTGAATGAAATTTCGTGCCTGCAGTCATACATACAATCATACAATAATAACAACAATAAACACAAATTAACACCACCACAGTGAGTCCTCCAAGCACCTCCTCACTGTGGTGGAGGCAAAAATCTTAGGTCTGCAGTCTCTTCCCTCCTCTTCTCCCTCTGCGCTGAGGCGATTCCCCACCGGGCGATGGTACAAACAGTCCCGCGGCTCACCGAACCCCGCAAACTGGCTGACTCGAACACCGCGGCCCGGGGTGGTCGAAGCTGCCGCCCTCCAGTCCAGCGGACGCAGCCACTGGCCCGCGGCTCAACCCAGGACTCAGGTCACCGCCGCCAGAACGCCTTCCCAGCCACCGGAGCACCGTTCCAGCCCCTAGTCGGGTCGCCCTCACGTGAGTGCCGTTCCTCCCTCGGGCTGGGCCACTCCGACGGGAGTGCCGTTCCACCTCGGGCTGGGCCACTCCGACAGGAGTGCCGTTCCACCCTCGGGCTGGGCCACTCCGACGGGAGTGCCGTTCCACCCTCGGGCTGGGCCACTCCGACGGGAGTGCCACAGCCCCTCACTGGAGAGTCCCGGCCCCTCGCCAGGCCGTCCTCACGGGAGCGCAGTTCCAGCCCCGAGCTGGGCCGCCCTCACGGGAGCGAGCCCAGGGTGAGTCCTGACTGGCTGCCTCCGGAGTCCCGAGGTCGCCAGCTCTGCCATTAGGCCTCAGCGCAGACGGAGGCAGAGAGGGGGGATACGACGAAAAAGTCGTATTCCCCCCAAGGGAGAGACAGCAAGCCCCGTTTCAACCCCCCACTCACATAAACACAACCTAAAAACCAAAAGCACAACTAGACAAAACGAAAAAAAAACAACACAAAAAAGTAAAAACAAACGGACTGCAGGCGAGCCGCAGCCGTTCCCAGCGCTGCCACTTCCGGACGAATTGATAAGTCATGCAGCAATAATATTTAATATTTTAAGATAACAAAATGTGATGATTAAACTACAAAATTCCATCAGATAATGTAATTTAGTGTTTTTAACTCAATACTATAAAACCCCTTGGAATAAATGAGATGAGCATTAGGAACTGAATTTGTTGGAGAGCAAATTTACCTTCCTCAGCAGTTACTGCAGAATAACTGTACATTAATCTTGTAACTACATTTCACAATTTAACAGCCTCTGAGAAGACAAGGGGTGTGCACAATATTAGTGGCAGGAAATTTGATAGTTCCTTCAGACTCATTCATATCAGAGCAGTTATTAAATCATTTGTGGTTCCCACTGGCAAGGTCATTATTGCAGTAGAATTCTTCTCAAAAAGATAAGCGGAGCACTTGATTTAATAGCAAAGCTTGTAAATTAAATTTGTTGTAAATGCAGAGTTTTGCAATCAATTTAAAGTAAGATGGTGCAATTGATTTAGGATATAATTGATGGATACTACAAGATAGATAAGGTTTGAAACATTATCTTCCACCTTTGGACTCTCATCAGTGCAATGAAAGATCATCAAATCCTTTGTACTGCTGAATACCTGAAGGGCACTTGCACTACTTTGTGGATCATCTTTCCTCACAGATTATCATTATGATAGTCCTTCATTTTTTAAGATTCACTCAATTGAAGGATATCACTAAAAGGACATTTTTATTGAAATGCCTACTTACCCTCAAGCGTGTGTAGTGGTGAATTGAATTATGTTCATACCCTTGTTTGCTTCGCTGCCACATCCATCAATACTTTCCTTTCCCCATCCAGAAAAGTGATTTGGAATAACCGACAAAATGATGAATGGGAATGATGTGATTCCATTGCAATATGGAGTAGACAAAATGAGGGAAGAGTAGTGATAATTGAGAGGCTTATTCCCCGACAACATGCTAACATCAGAAAATGAGTTTAGAGGAATGTTAAAGAGAGTACAGTATTTTTTTTTTTTAGTGATCTTAAAATTATCGCTGTTGATGGATTACTATAAATACCAATACAAAGGAAAGATTGAAACCTGTTGCATAGTTGAATAATTCACGCCTAAATTTTATTGAGATTCAATCAGCTTCTGCTAAACAGGGGAATCATAACCGAGTTGCATTCTAGCGAACTCAAATCTTTGAAAGACTACATATTCATCAGCTGCTATTCAGGAACTAGATTAAAAAATTTCAGCCGTGAAAATTAAACAAATCGTAAGTAGTACAAACACACAACCATACAATTTGCTCTAAAGTTGTGACTTTTTTTAAACCACCATGCTTTTTTCCTTGACTGAAAGCTACATATTGTTCTCAGACACATGCTGAAAAACAAGGAGTCTTGAAAAACAGCTTGTACCGAAAGCGTAAAGTTCTGCGTATTGTGTCACAGTGGGTCTATCTTTACAGGACATTATTACGAGAAGATGAAAATACTAAATTGCTTTTTAAGGTAGGGTATTTTAAAATTTCTAAAATATTTAGTATTTTATTTACAGTCTTCATAAACAACATGCCATGCTTGTCCTTTTGTGCTACAGAAACTTTATAGGTGTGTGCTGGATGATCTTTTTGAGTACCCGAGTTTGGAGAAAGATTTGAAAGAACTCCAGAGCCTGTTTCGGACACCTCGCAGACAGTGAGTATGACAGACATGCATGTCCTGTCTAGTGCTGCTCTATTTACTGCTCTTGAGATTCATACAGTTAACAGGACGTGGCTGTTAAAGTACTGATTATGGGAGAAGAAAGAGGAGAATCATGATACATGAGGCACTCATTCCAGGACAACATGCTGCCAACAGAATACTGACAACCTTTGTTTGGTGATATTTATTACCCATTGACTTGGTACAGAATTTCCTGAAATTAATATGCGTGGTTGCCTATTAAACTTGCTCCGGGCTTGCACTTGGCCCAAGTTCCCGAATGCTAATTCCAATCCACATTTATAGCCTCCAGCTCCAGCCGCACATGTGGCCAATGTTCTTGACCTCTGACTCCAGCCAAACACCCGCTTGATGTTGCCGACCTAGTTCCATATAACAATTACAGCACGGAAACAGGACATCTCGGCCCTTCTAGTCCGTGCTGAACACTTACTCTCACCTAGTCCCATCTACTTGCACTCAGACCATAACCCTCCATTCCTTTCCCGTCCATATACCTATCCAATTTATTTTAAAATGATAAAATCAAACCTGCCTCCACCACTTCCACTGGAAGCTCATTCCACACAGCTACCACTCTCTGAGTAAAGAAGTTCCCCCTCATGTTGCCCCTAAACTTCTGTCCCTTAATTCTCAAATCATGTCTTCTTGTTTGAATCTTCCCTATTCTCAATGGGGAAAAAGCTTATCCACGTCAACTCTGCCTATCCCTCTCATCATTTTAAAGACCTCTATCAAGTCCCCCCTTAACCTTCTAGGCTCCAAAGAATAAAGACCTAACTTGTTCAACCTTTCTCTGTAACTTAGGTGCTGAAACCCAGGCAACATTCTAGTAAATCTCCTCTGTACTCTCTATTTTGTTGACATCTATCTATCTATATTACTAAAAGTCTGTTCTTGACCGGTATTGGCCATCTGTGCAGCGATTTCCGAGAGAACGCCGCCACCTACGGCCGTCATTTTTGGCCACCTTGCTCAGAGCCCCCCTCTGCTACATGTGTGCCGAGGATTTGTCCCGTCGATTAAAAGTGACAGAGATATTAATGTTTTTACAAAATTCCCCATTTTCTCTGCTGCCCCCGCTGGCGGCAGGGGTGAGGGACTATAAAACCAGGAAGTGGTGTGCCACACAGTCTCTTCAAGATGGAGGAAGGCAGAGGGTCACGTTTCTCTGAGCTGTGAATAACACTGAACACATGTCTACTCAAATATAAGTGCCCTTAGTGGTTCTAAAATGCTTGCAAAAAAGTGTCTATTGGTTCTAAAGCTTGCAAAAAAGTGTCTATTTGTTCTAAAGCTTGCAAAAAAATGTCTATTGGTTCTAAAGCTTGCAAAAAAAGTGTATTGGTTCTAAAACTTGCAAAAAAATGTCTATTGGTTCTAAAGCTTGTAAAAAAATGATTATTGGTTCTAAAGCTTGCAAAAAAATGTCTATTGGTTCTAAAGCTTGCAAAAAAATGATTATTGGTTCTAAAGCTTGCAAAAAAAAATGTCTATTGGTTCTCAAGCTTGCAAAAAAAATGTCTATTGGTTCTCAAGCTTGCCAAAATAATGTCTATTGGTTCTAAAGCTTGCAAAAAATGTCTATTGGTTCTAAAGCTTGCAAAAAAAATGTCTATTGGTTCTAAAATGGTTCATACTAGCGCTCCAGAAAGCGCCCCACCCCCCTCCCCTGGTTGGCTTGGCTTGGGTGTGTCTTGAAACTGAAAGGCACTACTTACTGCAAATGGTGGCATGAAGTTGAAAGGCACTACTTACTGCAAATAGTGGCTTGGGAGCTTTGGCTTGAAGTTGAAAGGCACTATTACTGCAAATGGTGGCTTGGTTGCTTTGGCTTGAAGTTGAAAGGCACTACTTACAGCAAATGGTGGCTTGGTTGCTTTGGCTTGAAGTTGAAAGGCACTACTTACTGCAAATGGTGGCTTGGGTGTGGCTTGAAGTTGAAAGACACCACTTACTGCAAATGGTGGCATGAAGTTGAAAGGCACTACTTACTGCAAATGATGGATTGGTTGCTTTGGCTTGAAGTTGAAAGGCACTACTTACTGCAAATTGTGGCTTGAAGTTGAAAGGCACTACTTACTGCAAATGGTGGCTTGGGTGCTTTGGCTTGCAGTTGAAAGGCAGTACTTACTGCAAATGGTGGCTTGGGTGCAATGGCTTGAAGTTGAAAGGCATTACTTACTGCAAATGGTGGCATGGAGTTGAAAGGCACTACTTACTGCAAATGGTGGCTTGGGTGTGGCTTGAAGTTGAAAGACACCACACTGCAAATGGTGGCTTGAAGCTGAAAGGCACTACTTAATGCAAATGGAGGTTTGGGAGCTTTGGCTTGAAGTTGAAAGGCACTATTACTGCGAATGGTGGCTTGGTTGCATTGGCTTGAAGTTGAAAGGCACTACTTACTGCAAATGATGGCTTGGGTGTGGCTTGAAGTTGTAAGGCACTACTTACTGCAAATGGTGGCTTGGGTGTGGCTTGAAGTTGAAAGGCACTAACTGCAGATGGTGGCTTGGGTGCAATGGCTTGAAGTTAAAATGCATTACTTACTGCAAATGGGGGCATGGGTGCATTGGCTTGAAGTTGAAAGGCACTACTTACTGCAAATTGTGGCTTGAAGTTGAAAGGCACTAATTACTGCAAATAGTGGCTTGGGTGCTTTGGCTGTAAGTTGAAAGGCACTGCAAATGGTGGCATGAAGTTGAAAGGCACTACTTACTGCAAGTGGTGGCTTGGGAGCTTTGGTTTGAAGTTGAAAGCCACTACTTACTGCAAATGGATGCTTGGGAACATTGGCTTGAAGTTGAAAGGCACTACTTACTGCAAATGGTGGCTTGGTTGCTTTGGCTTGAAGTTGAAAGGCACCACTTACTGCAAATGGTGGCTTGGTTGCTTTGGCTTGAAGTTGAAAGGCACTACTTACTGCAAATGGTGGCTTGGGACCTTTGGCTTGAAGTAGAAAAGGCACTACTTACGGCAAATGGTGGGTGCTTTGGCTTGAAGTTGAAAGGCACTATTTACTGCTAATGGTGGCTTGGTTGCTTTGACTTGAAGTTGAAAGGCACCTCTTACTGCTAATGGTGGCTTGGGTGTGGTTTGAAGTTGAAAGCCACTACTTACTGCAAATTATGGCGTGGGTGCATTGGCTTGAAGTTGAAAGGCACCACTTACTACAAATGGTGGCATGAAGTTGAAATGCACTACTTACTGCAAATGGTGGCTTGGGTGCTTTGGCTTGAAGTTAAAAGGCACTACTGTAAATGCACTTCCTGTTTGCACTGTTCATTGATTTTAGATAAAACGCTACCACTTACGGCTGTGATTTTTGGCCATCTTACTCAGCCCCCTCCGCTGAGCAGATGCAGAGAATTCTTCCCATCAATGAAAAATAAAAGTGTTATTAGTTTAAAAAAAAATGTTGAGAATCTCTCTCCTGTCAATCACTCCATGAAAGCCACACCTTTTCCGGGGGGGAGGGGAGGGGTTAAAAAACCCGGAAATGTGGGTGTGGCTCAGTCTCTGCAAGATGGAGGAGGGAGAGGTCACGACTCGCTGTCTTTAGTGGCTTTGCACCCTACTTCAAATGGTATGAAACTGCACTTGAATTTGGTGGCCTTTAACCCTGCTAGACGTGGTAAGAAACTGCACTTGAATTTGGTGGCCTTATACCCTGCTTGAAATAGAATTTCAAGGATTAGCCGTGAGTCAACTACCAGCCCACCAGCCGTGAGTGAGTTGCCAGTACAGCAGGCTTGATTGACTGAGACGCCAGCCCAAGAATCCATTTGGCGCACAATTTGCATACAAGCCCTCTGGAAACCAGTCCCTTCAGCCCACAACACCCATACTAGCTCTCCAGAAAGCCCCCCCCCCCCCCCAACTGGCCACCAATATTAGAATTGGTGGAGAGGTGGAATATTGCGTTGGATGACCAGCCCTCCTGTGTGATGCTGGGACCCAACGGGTCCCACTTAGTCTAGTCTTTCCTATAATTTGGCGACCAAAATTGTACACCATATTCCAGAATTGGCCTCACCAATGCCTTGTACAATTTTAACATTACATCCCAACTTCTATACTCAATGCTCTGATTTCTATAGGCCAGCACACCAAAAGCTTTCTTTACCACCCTATCTATATGAGATTCCACCTTCAGGGAACTATGCACAGTTATTCCTAGATCCCTCTGTTCAACTGCATTCCTCAATTCGCTACCATTTACCATGTATGTCCTATTTTGATTTGACCTACCAAGATGTAGCACCTCACACTTATCAGCATTAAACTGCATCTGCCATCTTTCAGCCCACTCTTCCAAATGGCCTAAATCTCTCTGTAGACTTTGAAAATCTACTTCATTATCCACAACACCACCTATCTTGGTATCATCTGCATACTTACTAATCTAATTTACCACACCATCATCCAGATCATTGATGTATATGACAAACAACAGTGGACCCAACACAGATCCCTGTGGCACCCCACTAGTCACTGGCCTCCAACCTGACAAACAGCCATCCACCATTACTCTCTGGCATCTCCCATTCAGCCACTGTTGAATCTATCTTGCTACTCCACCATTAATACCCAACAATTGAACCTTCTTAACCAACCTTCCATGAGGAACCTTGTCAAAGGCCTTACTGAAGTCCATATAGACAACATCCACTGCTTTACCCTCATCAATTTCCCTAGTAACCTCTTCAAAAAATACAAGAAGATTAGTCAAACATGACCTTCCAGGCACGAATCCATGTTGACTGTTCCTAATCAGACCCTGTTTATCCAGATGCTTATATATATTATCTCTAAGTATCCTTTCCATTAATTTGCCCACCACTGACGTCAAACTAACAGGTCTATAATTGCTAGGTTTACTCTTAGAACCCTTTTTAAACAATGGAACAACATGCGCAGTACGCCAATCCTCTGGCACCACTCCCATTTCTAATGACATTTGAAATATTTCTGTCATAGCCCCTGCTATTTCTACACTAACTTCCCTCAATGTCCTAGGGAATATCCTGTCAGGACCTGGAGACTTATCCACTTTTACATTTTTCAAAGGTGTCAGTACTGCCTCTTCTTTGAATCTCATAGTTTCCATAGCTACTCTACTTGTTTCCCTTACCTCACATAATTCAATATCCTTCTCCTTGGTGAATACCGAAGAAAATAAATTGTTCAATAACAGTCACACACTCTGTCCCTATTCATGATGACTGGCTCTGTCCGCACACATGGCCCATGCTTCTGACCTCTGCGTTGGCTGCATACACCTACCCAATGTTGCAAGCCACTGACTCAATATAATAAAAGCAGCTGGAAGATAACCCACCCATGCCTTCTGAAATGAAAGTGTCTCGTACTCCAATGTCAACAAACCTTGTATGGCAGTGGAGCTGATCTTCAGGGCTAATGGGAAACTGTTCATCCAACAGTGAATATACTTCACAGCCACAGACTCCCAGCAGATAAATGCAATATGCAGATGCTGCTTGCATTTCTGCACATTCAGATGCCATGCTCAGATATCAAGCTCCTAGCTTCATTCCTACATGAAGACCTCAATCGAAGCTCAAAACTCATGGTCTGCCGGGCAGATGTGATCCCTGCCCACCTCTATGCTTCTGACACATAGACAACAGAGAGCAGACTCCACATGGCCCATAAAATATGCCCCCAAACCTTACCTCTGCAAAGTACTCCAAATTCATTAACCAAACCAACATCAATTATAGAGTCATACAGCATAGAAACAAACAGGTGTCTGAAGAACAGTCTCGACCTGATACGTTACCCATCCCTTTTCTCCAGAGATGCTGCCTATCCCACTGATTTACTCCAACATATTACTATCATCGATAGAAACAGGCCTTTTGGCCCAACTTGCTCATGCTGATCAACATGCCCCATCTAACTAATCCCACCTGCCTGCATTTGGCGCATATCCTTCTAAACCTTTTCTATCCATGTACCTGTCCAAATGATTTTTAAATGATAATAGCAGCCTCAACTACCTCATCTGGCAGCTGTTTCCGAATACCAATCATCCTTGTGCAAAAATAAAATTGCTCCTCAAGTTCTTATTGCATTCCCCCCCCTCACCTTAAACCTATGTCCTCTGGTTCTTGATTCCCATACTCTGCATAAAAGACTTTGTGCATTTACCCCACCTATTCCTCCCACTGAGGAAAGATGGTGTTAAGCTGGAAAAGGTGTAGAAAAATGTACAAGGATTTTTCCAGGACTCGAAGGCCTGTGCTATAGGGAGAGGTTGAGCAGGCTAGGATTTTATTCCTTGGAGCGCAGGAGGATGAGGAATGATCTTATAGAGGTATACAAGATAATGCGAGGAGTAGGTAGGGTTAATGCACAGTCTTTTGCCAGAGTAGGGGAATTGAGAACAAAATGACATAGATTTAAGGTGAGGGGGGAAAGATTTACTAGGACCCTGTGGGGTAACCTTTTTTACACAAAGGGTGGTGGGCATGTAGAACGAACTGCCAGATGAGGCACTAGAATAACATTTAAGATACATTTGGACAGGTACGGATAAAATGGGTTCAGAGGGATATGTGCCAAAAGCAGATAGGTGGGACGAGTGTAGATTGTGCGTGGGCAAGGTGGGTCGAAGGGCCTGTTTCTACGCTTGGTGCAAGTTAACTGGCTACCCTCTAGACATAATGTATGCAAAACTGTATAAGCAAGAAAAGGATATTTGAAATATTCTAAATTAATTTATTTTTGTTTCAGCACCATTGATGACTGTTCACCGCACAAGAAGGTAATTTTTTAAAGGTTGAAGCTTTTTTGCATTCTTTTGCAAGACTATGAAAATAATTAGATAACTGATAATATCTTTCTCCAAAATATCATGATGATGGTGTTACTTCATGCAACACATTCATTCTTTCAAGGGTGAAGTCAGGGAGAATAGAATGCAGCAGAGGAGCAAAGAGGGTCTTTCTCATTTAACATTTTTAACATCATGCAATGATTTATCAAGATGCATATAATATCTGAATGCAGGCAGCTCCATTATGAGGCTTCACCGAGTCATACACCTGTACAGTGTTAAGTCAGGCCCTTTGGCCCAACTTAACTACGTTGACCAAATTGATATTCTGGGCTTGCTCCAGTTGTGAGGTTTTGGCCCATATTCTTCTAAAAATTAAAGCATAAGAAGCTTTATATCAACATGAAAGTCTTACAAGCTAGATTTATAGTTATTGCTGAATCTGAGTCCAGAACAAAATAAACTGAGATCAGCTTGCAGTAATGCCACCATAATAGTATGAACATATCTCAAAATAATGAACGGCATTATTCACTTACTTCTACTGTGCCTCTTCTCTCAGTGGACATGTTTTTCCACCAGGTTCACTGGTTTCCTCACATCTCAAAGATGTGCAAGTTGGCGGGTTAATTAGCCATTGTAAGTTATCCTTTGTGCATAGATGAGCAGCCTGCAAATAGAAAGAAAGGCATTTAATACCCCCTCCAAAGATATGATCACTATAATCTAAGATGCAATTTAAGTTCAGAACTGATGAAGTGTTGCACTCTTGGGGTGACATCTTTTGAATGAGGTATTAAGTTAAGGCCCTTCCTGCCATCTCAATTGTACGTAAAAGGTCACGCGGGTCATTTTGTAGTGAACTATTGCCAATATTCATCCTCCAAACAAGGCCACTAGAATAGATTATTTAATCATTATGATACCATTGTGCTGGAATTGGATACTTCTGACATTACCGCAGTGATCACACTCAAGATTCATTTCATTAATTGTGTTGAGATACCTTGAATGGGATGTGTAAGGCAATATATAAATTCCAGTCCTCTCAACTGATGTATCAGATTTGCTGCTATTGTGCATGTTCTCACTGTAAACATGTGTTGCCATCAAATGCTCCGGTTTCCTGGCACATCCCAAAGATGTGCAGGTTGGTGGGTTAATTAGCCACTGCAAAATTTCCTTCATGTGCAGATAAGCAGTAGAATGAGGAATTATTTGATGAGAAAGTGGGAAGAATAAAAATGTGATTAATGCAGGATTAGTGCAAATGGGTGATTAATGGTCAGCGCAGAGTTGGTAGGCCAGAAGCCATGTTTCTGTGCTGTATCTCTCAATTACTCTGTGGCTCTCTGATCGTGAAATAACTGCACCAAAGATTTGAATTTATACGTTAGCTCACTGTACAAAGAAACCTATTTATACTGCATATTTACGTCAAATAATAACCCATTCTTGCCAATGATATGTGCAGACTAGCCTAGATTAGGAATTGGATCAAAGCAAACACGCAGTCTCAAATAATAGACATTAAAACCATACCTTAGACTACCAATCAAGGGATTAACTAATAAGTATAATTAAATAAGTTGCAGTTTTTCTTTAACCACTGTTGCACACTCACAGCGCTCAACTACTCAAATGAACATGTTTATGATGATAATTGCCTCAGGAATTTCAGTCTGTTGATATCAGATCCATTAAAATTCAGAATGTTGAGCTGGCTGAACACATTTTTGCTGCTCTCATTTAATTTTATTCCACAAAGTTTTAAAGTATTCCCCAGATATTAATTTGTAGCGATAAGTTGTCTGCAATGTAATGATTCTTTTTCACATTATAACCTTTCATGTTTGTAGCTTATTATTTCAAAGGTTATTTTGTCATTGATCAATTGTTCTTTAGTTATCATGTTAATCTTTGTACCAGCATTAATTGTTGCAAATCTTATTGACATTTTAACCTGCAAGATGTGCATTTTTTATTCATTCAGTATGCTAGAGCTATGAGCACATCAGTCTCATTTACATATTTTATATCCTTGAATAATAATTATAGGTAGATATAGGTAAACCAAGGGTTCCTACATATCTCTGTTATAGAAGTGGCTTGGAATTTGTTGTGATATTATAGATTAACAATAGTGGTGTGGAGAACTGTTTGATACTTTTTTTGTATTCATTGTAAAATTGTTCATTAATATTCAAAACAATAATTTCTCATCTCAGAATATGAAATAATGTACATGGATAGGAATGGCATACAGAAGTGTAGGCTTATACAATTAGATGAAGATAGATAAACATGAAATGTAAACATGGACCATTAGGACAAATACCATCCTTCTGAACTGTACATAGAAACATAGTAGGTGCAGGAGCAGGCCATTCGACCCTTCGAGCCAGCACCACCATTCAATATAATCATGGCTGATCTTCCAGAATCTTACATTCTTTGTAATTCTGTGAAATGGTGCATTGTTTTTCTATTTAGTATTTTTGGTCAATACTGAGCATTATCAAAAGACATGGAAACCAATTAGCTAATGTTATTGAACTATTTGGTGTCGATTGTCATCTGATGAGGTTCAGTATTGACAGCGCTTTTGCCATCTCACAATGGAGTTCCATGAATGGTCGCCAAATTTGAATGAAGATGTAATCCATCTGGATAAATCTTCAGATACTGTAGTTATGAAAAGGAAAATTTGAAAATATATAGTTTTATTGACAAAAAAATGAAATGGGAAAACAAAATACACCAATTTCACGGAATTAATAAAATGAACTTTTGGTGGTCTTTTGCAAAGAGCAGGGACTATCAGTTTAGCTTTTTCGAAAGACCAGCAGAGGCAAAATTTGTTGAATTGCTGCATGTTTGTGTTACAGAATTCCATTTGGAAATGAAGGGATGACATAGTGAAATAGGTAGATGATTAGAAGGGGAGAAAACAAAATATGAAGCACAAAATAATTCACCAAAGGATGGTGCTACCATTTAAAGAAAGGTTATAACTAAGTGGCGAATTACATATATGATAATGTGATGGTTAATGATAAAATCAGGAGATGTATATAAAATGTAGTTGAAGGGTGAAAGGACTAAAGGATGCGGGAAAAAAAATCATAAGCTGAGGCGACAACATGGGCAACAAAATTTTGTCTTGCCAACAATTAATTCTTCTTATAAATAAGAAAGTGAAAAAGAACGGAAAATAAGAACTTATTCATTGGCAGTTGATGTATTCAAACATTAAAAAGTCAATGAGTGGAGCCAATGGGGTGCATAAAGTTGAATGTGAGTGATATTGGTAGGTGAATTGGTGGGAATTTGAATAATTGCATTATTACAGGAATGGGTGCCTCAGGCTGTGAAGTGGTCTGTAGAAACAAGGAACTGCAGATGCTGGTTAATACTCCAAAGGGAGATAAAGTACTGGAGTAACTCAACAGATTTGGCAGGAGAACATGGACAGGCGACCTTATGGGGTCAATACCCTTCTTCAGTCTGAACTTTACATCTGACTGAACTTCAGTCTGAACTGACTTTTAGTCTGAAGAAGCGTCTTGACCCAAAACGTTACCTATCCATCTTCTTCAGAAATGCTGCCTGACCTGCATTGGTGTGAGAAATGGTGTGATTCTGTAACCCTACCAACACGTCCAGAGAGTTGTGTAATGCAGCCAATGCATGTCTGTATTACAGGGCAATAGAGTGGCTCCAAGGCAAATTCCTTGTATGTATACAACTTGGCTAATAACATTTATTCAATTCAATTCAAACTCTTGATCCTATATTCAACTCCTTAAACCTAAATGACTGCAGTTTCCCTTTAAATTCTTCAGTTCAAAGTATGTGTTGCCTTCGCAGTCACTGACTTTAATTAGTCATACATCCCAGAGCTACAATGAAAATGGATCTGTTAAAATGCCGCTCTCTGGTAGACACACTGCTCAGCTCAGCCTACTCACATCTTTCGCAGGCTTTCAGTTTATGATAGACTGACCATTTAAGTGTTGTGAGGGATCTTCAAAGTGATTGCAGCACCACCTAGTGGTGTTACCTATTTCAGAAGCAGTAATACTGCTCGAGTTTGAAGTGATGTTGAGAGCTTTTGTCTAGTATTAAATCAAAATTTAGTTCCCTTTTTCTTTAACTGCTTACTCCTTCTTGAATTAATTTGTGCAAGATATATTTCCCAACAATTAACTTGGGAGAATAAGACCATAACCTATTGTTAATTACTTGAAGTGAATTCAAAACTATTGAATTGAATTGAATTGAATGCCTTTATTGTCATTCAGACCTTACGGTCTGAACGAAATTTCGTGCCTGCAGTCACACATACAATAATACAATAATAACAACAATAAACACAAATTAACATCCACCACAGTGAGTCCTTCAAGCACCTCCTCACTGTGGTGGAGGCAAAAATCTTAGGGCTGCAGTCTCTTCCCTCCTCTTCTCCCTCTGCGCTGAGGCGATACCCCACCGGGCGATGGTACAAACAGTCCCGCGGCTCACCGAACCCCGCAACGGGCCGGCTCAAACACCGCGGCCCGGGGTGGTCGAAGCTGCCGCCCTCCAGTCCAACGGACGCAGCCGCTGGCCCGCGCTTCAACCCCGGACTCAGGTCATAGCCGCCAGAACGCCGTCCCAGCCACTGGAGCACCGTTCCAGCCCCGAGCTGGATCGCCCTCACGTGAGTGCCGTTCTTCCCTCGAGCTGGGCCACTCCGACGGGAGTTCCGTTCCTCCCTCGGGCTGGGCCACTCCGACGGGAGCGCCATTCCTCCCTCGGGCTGGGCCACTCGGACGGGAGCGCCATTCCTCCCTCGGGCTGGGCCACTCCGACGGGAGTTCCATTCCTCCCTCGGGCTGGGCCACTCCGACGGGAGCGCCGTTCCAGCCCCAAGCTGGGCCGCCCTCACGGGAGCGAGCCCAGTGCAAGTCCTGAATGGCTCTGCCTCCGGAGTCTCGAGGCCGCCAGCTCCGCCATCAGGCCTCAGCGCAGACGGAGGCAGAGAAGGGGGATACGATAAAAAAGTCGTATTCCCCCGAAGAGAGAGACAGCAAGCCCCCCACATAAACACAACCTAAAAAACAAAAACTAACTAGACAAAACGAAAAAAAACAACATAAAAAAAGTAAAGACAAACGGACTGCAGGTGAGCCGCAGCCGTTTACCAGCGCCGCCACTTCCGGATTAACCTTCAGGTTAAAATAATTTGTGGGGCAAAGAATGGAAAAGAGACTATAAAATGTTGAATTAAGATTAGTGACTGGTGTTGAATAATGGTGTTTGTCTTTTGTAATGGGGGCCTCTTGCTGTGATTTGTAGATCGCATAATAAGTTATTATAGGCCATCCCCGGATATCGAATGGTTTCCCTTTTCACAAACATCTCTTCAGAGTTTTAATATATGCATAAAAATCAGGAGAGAAAATAAATTTGAATGCTTGCCCTGCTTTAAATCTCTCACATACATTCCCAGCAGCTGTTTCCTTCTTCACCCTCCCCTCCCCTCACCTGTCTCCAACTGCCCTTTCTCTCTTCATTGTCTGCTTCCATCTACCACCCCCATGCCTCTGACTCCCAACTCCACATTTCCCTTCCCCCCCCCTCCCCCACCTGCTCTATCTGCTCCGTCATCTTTCATCCCGCTTAGTCCGTTCATCACCTGCTGACCCTGTCTCACGCCTCTCCGTCTCCTTTTTATACCGGCTATCTTCCTTCTTTATTTTCTCTAGTGAGTCAAGGTCTCAACCCGAAACATGGATAATTCTTCCCCGCCGCCTTCTACCTCTGAATGCTGTTCGTCCTGATGAGCTCCTCCAGCAATTTGTTATTTGCCCCAGATTCCAACATCTGTAGTCTCTTGTGACACCCAAACACATTGTTGCCTTCATCCTTATCAGTGCATTGGTTACATGTTCCTAAAAGAGCAGTGTAAGGAATTTCATAAACTATGGGAACTGCATTTGAAGACAGTTTCAAAAAGTATTTTCAAAATGTTTCTGTCAGACATGGTGGCTTATTGTAACAATACAATTCCACATAATTGCTTTTGGTTTGCAATAGTGGCATGATTACCAACATCAATCAATATACTGCATGTTTTATTTATTTACAGAATCCAACAATTTTCAATCAACTCAGTTGCAGAGAAAGATGGCTACAACCTAAACCATATGAAGCTGAGGAAGGTTAGTTGTAGAGGGGAAATCTGAAGACAAATAAAATGCTCAATTACTCTATTGTTTATCCATTTCCCATCTGATCGAATTAGCCTTGACTTGGGGTATTTTGGGAAATATTCACAATTCTTTTGTTAATTCAGCAAAGTATTTTCAGATTTCAGGCTTGGTACCAAGAGAACTCACATTTTCCAGATGGCTGTAATAATCTCATTTTTAAGACTATCTTGGTTAGGACAGATTGATAATCCCTGTTTCTATTAGGCATTGCTTTTTACATTTAATATTTGCACTGGAGGCAATGGTAAATTCATGTAATTAGTAAACGTTGATAAAGAATGCTGTTAGATTGTTAAAACCTGTCATAAAGCAAACACTGCATCCTGCAGGGAGGCCTGGATAGAGAATGTGGAGAGGATGTTTCCACCAGTGGGAGCGTCTAGGGCCAGAGACCATAGCCTCAGAATAAAAGGACGTACCTTTAGAATGAATATGAGAAGGGATTTCTTTAGACAGAGGATGATGAATCTGTGGAATTCATTGCCACAGACGGCTGTGGAGGCTGTCAATAGATATTTTTAAGGCAGAGATAGACAGATTCTTGATTAGTAAGGGTGTCGGGGGTTATGGGGCGATGGCAGGAGAATGGGATTGATAGGGAAAGATGGATCACCCATGGTGGCGTAGGCCGAATAGCCTAATTCTGCTTCTAGAACTTATAAACTCATTAACATAAGACATTTCAATGGTGTGACACAGGTGTTGACATCATTGTGTTACAAGTACTGTGGATATGAGATAATGCATTTAATTTATTACATCCACGTTATAGACTTCCACTGGCCACTACAACAGCAGATTTAACATCAGAAGTTCACACACAATCTATGTTGGAATTAGGGTCACTGCTAAATTGGATGCCACATATATTTAGTGCTTCTTAAGTAAAGTAGGTGATTATTTCATCCTCTCGGGTATAAGAAGAGTGTTTTTGTAAATTGTATGAATATCGCTCAACTGTGATTTTTCAAATCTAAAATATAGTTAATCCTCCTTGTAACGGAAGCCGACACCAACAAAAAGCTGAATGAGAACTAATATAAAGTAATCTGTCTGACGATGGATGCCAGTCCTGAAGCACTAAGTGTTGTACTTTCACCCAGCCTTGCCTAACCTGCTGAATCTTCCATATTTACTGTATTACATGTGAAAGGAACGAGGCTGTAACACAGGGATATGTATCAATCTTTTCAATATTCCATGAATGTTATGTTTTCTTCCATGTATGATTCACCTGCCTATTTAAATTGGGTGGAAATTATTTCATTTTTTAATACAGCTCCTTTATTTATTTGTGCAGTTTTTTGCCGTGTATATTTGGCAGACCATTCGTATGTTAGCTTCCGAACCAAAATGTCGACATCAGCACAGGACATTCTTCACAGAGTGGCTGAGAAACTTCAACAGTGTGAAAATGATTTAATTCTGGTGGCAGTCACATCTTCTGAGGGTGAGTTTCCCCTTTGACATGCCAAATGCCAGTATGTCTTAAAATGCCCTTTGAAATTGCCTGCCAAGCTACTTAGGTGCATCATTACCATTACATTCACACAGAAAGAATACAAATTGATGGATTATTCGGAAGGGAGCGCCGTTGAGTATGGCAGTCTTTCGGCCTTTCATTCTTTTTTAAATTTTAATTTGTCAAAAAGTTTTGTTTTGGAGGATCTTTTAGTCTTTTTATGTGGGGGATGGGTGAAAACTGTTTTTCTCATTCACTACCTGGTAGAGGATATGTCTGTTCTCCGAGCCGCATATTCGCCCCTCCTTGCGGCCTAACATCTGGATTGGCACGGCCTTTCCTGTCGGAGATCGGCCAGAGCTTCAGCAGCGGCAGAGCACTGAAGTACTATCGCGGAGCGGGCGATGCCTTATCGGCATCGCCGTGTTGGAGCTCCGGAGTCCTGGGACAGCCGACTTTAACACCGTGGAGCTGTGGTTTGTGGAGCTTCCAGCCGCAGGCGGCACTGACTTTAACATGGCGGGGCCCTGGGATCTTTCGCCGAGGATTGCCGGGTTGGAGCTCCGCCCAGCTCAGCCTATGGACTTCGGGAGCTACTGAGAGTGTTCTTCCGACGCCGGAGTTCCATCGTCTGGCGAGAGGGACTGAACATCGGGCCGCCGTTGCGGCAACTGCGGAGGCCTCAATAGAGGTGGCATGGCTGGAGAGAGAGGGCACATAGAAAATACCCATTCCCACCCAGCAAAGATGTCTGCAGCTTTACAGCAGCCAGCAAATTCATCCTTATCCATATCGCGCTGGTCTCCAAGATGCCTGTTCATTCTTAAGGGGTGTCCATACGTTGGTTGTGTGTAACATGGAGAGGACCCATACTGAGTCTGGTACATATAACTTTTCAAATAACTGAATGACATCAGATTCACAGAACCCAGAAATATCCTGCCCATTTGCTGTTCTTGTGTAAAATGAAATGTGCATTTTCCAGTTGTTGATTTTTCTGGGTGATAAGAAATGGAATAGCTACTTTGCCAATTTTTAAATTTGTTTCTCCTGTTTTCAGAAAGACATATTCTCCAACCTGATGATGTGTCAATTTTCAAATCTCTTCATCCCACCACCCGGATATTTGTTTGTAGAAAAGATTCCAACAACTGTTTGGTAAGATATAATTTCACACAAACTGTGAATCAACATTCCCGGTTTTGTTGCCTGCACTCTGATTTCTTTTGGATAATGCTGATATTTAGTAGCTGAGAATTTGTCTGTCTTCCAAACCAAGGGCAGTTATGACTTTGGACTGTATTACATAATCATGGAGAAGCAAGAAGAATGTGAGACCCTGGTCAATGCACAATTAGTCATAAACTCCCATTTAGTTCCTTCTCAACACTGATACTGTTTTTGGCAAGTCTGTTGGGATTGTTTGTGCGGCCCATATGAGTGTGACAACACATCACCCGTTTAAGATCAGTAAGTTCAGTTATTTTGTGGTAGTTGCATGAAGATGTTGGTGCATTACTTTAAATAGACTGACCCTTTACCAAAAAGCATAGAGAGAACATTTTAGTAAAGCATTATTCATTTTTTGTTTTGATTATCCAGTATCATTGCATATAAATAAATTCCCATTATAATTTTATGATAGAGACACATACAGTAATTAATAGGAATTTTCTGTATCCATTCCAGTCTCCTACAGTGGAAAATGATGAAACATCACAAAGAGCCATACAAGTTCTTGGAATGAACACCTGGCATTTAGCCAACAAACTCACCAATTTTGACTGGGATTTGTTTAACTGCATCTGCGAGGTAAATGTTATATATTAAAGTTATGAAATCATTTATCTGCGCACACTGTATGTTTAGGACCTCCGCTGTTGTAAAGGAACATCTTGGGATGGTGGTTGAACTTTTCCTCAGCATTATCAGAAACTTCAAAGTATCAACTATGGCGACTGATCGAAGCATGATATTTTTGTTCCCTGTCACAAAAAAATCTGAATTAGCAGCAGAGGAGAAGATTTGATTGAACAAAATTATTCTGAGCTGAATGGATATTAATTTGCATGATCTACTACGTACCGTTCCATTATATTCTGTTAGAGACAATTCTGCCTTATTCAATCTTCACATTTGGAAGCATACTAAATGTTTAGATTGATGTTTGTGGGCGTGTTTGTTGGTCTCACCATTTTAACCCCATTTCCTCTCCCCAGTGTAACCACCAAACCACTCGCTCACCAACCTCCACTTGTGCCATACATTGGTTGGCCAAGACTTCAGCCATATTTGCCCCATGATCTGAAACTTTTACAGCCACCTTCTGTCACCACTTATGGCAACTCCTTCCCAGCTTAGTGTGCCAAACAAAAGCTGTGGTGTGCGTACCGAATGTTTAAAATAATTGTTGTTGCAATTGCTGTTCAAAATAATAGAAAAAAAATATTCAGGAGAGTGAAATCCAATGGTCAGGCCAGTTTGTTGAAGCTGAAAAAAAATTGTGTCCTGTCGGAACAAGGAAGTGATGGTAGATTTTACTGTTGTTAACATTCAGTCTTTTGCCCAGAATTCTGGAATGATGATTAGTTATAGAATCATACACCACAGAAGCAAGCCCTTCAACCCTCTCGTGTTTTCATCTGCACTAATCTTACATTCTTTTTTTTAATTTTAAACAGATGAAAACAAAATGATTCTAGATGTAGTCTCTTTTAACTGAACTTGATTCAGATTCATAATTTACATGCAAAACAAAGCAGCGGTAAAAGGGTAAATAAAGCAGGCGGTCTCACCCTCCACATTTATAGCCCTCATTTTATGGCGCACTTTTTGTCCGATACATTATGCAGGTGATCTTCACTCTGACCTCTCCCCCACTTTTTCCAGCAGTTGTAGAACTGAAACATTACAGGCTGACTCCTTCCTTCTATTCACACTCACTGGAAAAATAACTTTTGATGTTGTCATAGGAAGAAGAGTTTATTGTGCAAGTCAGGAATTACTACAATTAATTAACATTTCCTCATCATCAAAATAGCTCATGCGCAAGTTTGTGGTTTGTGTCAGCGAACACACTGCTTTCAAAATATGTTTGTTCGATGCCATAGCTTTAAGATAATCTGCGCTAAGATCTTTCAAATGTAGGAATTGTTTTCCTACTAAGTATAGGAAATCATAAACTGACAATAATGTAATAACAAGAAACAATGCAGATGCTGGTTTACCCAAGAAAGGCACAAAATACTGGAGTAACTCAGCGGGTCAGGTCGGGTCGGGTCGGGTCAGGCAGCATCTATGTAGAATGCGGATTGGTGACATTTTGGGGAGGGATCCTTCTTTAGACTGATTGCAAGTTGGGGGTGAGGGGGGGGGGGGAGCAAGGATGGGGGAGAAGAAAGCTGACAGAGAAGAGGGGCAGCAATAGGTGAACTCAGACAAGGGATTTTTTGATTGCGATAAAGGCCAGAGATGAAAAAAACAGGTCTGTGCCCAACAAGATAATGAGTTGCAAATTGTGAAGCTTGAGGATAGTAACATTCTGAATTGTGTAGGAAGGAATATAGGGAGAGGGGGATGTGCAAGGTCAGCCATGGTTCAGGGGAGGAGAGTAAGGGGGGTGAAGAAAGGGTGGGGTGGGGGGCTTGGGGGTGAAAGGGGAGAGGGAAGGTGACGGTTGTGGAAGTTACCTAAAATTGGAGAAGTTACCTAAAATTCAATGTTCATCCCATTGGGTTGTACCCAAGAGGAATGTGAGGTGAGATTCCTCCAGTTTCTGTGTGGCCTCACTCTGGCAATGGAGGAGGCCCAGGACAGAAAGGTCAGTGTGGGAATGGGAAAGAGTTAAAATGGTTAACAACCGGGAGATTCCTAAGATCTTGACAGACCAAGAAAAAGTATCCAGCAAAATGGTCGCCAATTCTACACTTGGTCTCACTGATATACAGGAGGCGAGGGAGGAAGTTTCGGTACCAGTGTTGTGGGGAAGGAAAAGTATTTGGATAGGGGGTGGTTTGGGCAGGAAGGAGATGAGTGCACCAAAGAGTTGTGGAGGAAGTGATCTCTGTGGAAAGGGGTGGAAATGGGAAGATGAGACTAGTGGTGGGATCATGTTGGATGTGTCAGAAATGACAGAGGATGATGTGCTGGATGTGGAAGTTGGTAGGGTGAAAGATGAGGACCATGGTAACTCTATCCTTGTTGCATCTGGAGGGAGGGGGAGCAATTCCAGAACCACGAGACGAAGAGGAGATGTGGGTGGGATCCAACTATGACAACCGGGGGGAAACTATATTCACCAAAGAATGAGGACATCTTGGATGGCTTCAAACTGAAAGCCTCATCTTGGAAGCAGATGCGGCAGAGATGGAGGAATTAAGAGCACGGGATAGCATCTTTGTAAGAGGCCGGATGGGAGGAAGTGTGGCCCAAATAATGTTGCAGTCGGTAGGTTTGTAGTAGACGTCTGTCGATAGTCTGTCCCTGTAATGGAGAGAGAGAGATGCTCAAGAAGGTACCTGACAGTATTGAGATGAGCTTCTGCTAAAAAAAAAATCAATGCCCAATAAACAAATAATTCCCTGGAAATTAACGAGAGCTTATTTTCCAATGTTAACCGAATGGTAGCAACAATCACTTTGCTAAGTACATGGATAATTGATCGTGTGATCTAAGCCCTGCTGCATCACTTGGAGGACAAAGTGCTGGCACTAGGAACAGTTCACTGGAACTATGAACAAGCAATTGAATATATAATACAGTGGCCAACAGCTTGTGGTAATTCAGAGTTAAATACATTTTACAGCGATCTGTGTTTATTAGCCCCTGTCACCTATATGTCGGGCACAGGTATTTCTACCCAGATATTGGTACATTTTACAACAGTTTTGCTGAAATCCCTGTTCCTGGAGCATGTTTGGTCGCCTAATTATAGGAAGGATGTCAACAAAATAGAGAGAGTACAGAGGAGATTTACTAGAATGTTGCCTGGGTTTCAGCAACTAAGTTACAGAGAAAGGTTGAACAAGTTAGGGCTTTATTCTTTGGAGCGCAGAAGGTTAAGGGGGGACTTGATAGAGGTTTTTAAAATGATGAGAGGGATAGACAGAGTTGACGTGGAAAAGCTTTTCCCACTGAGAGTAGGGAAGATTCAAACAAGGGGACATGACTTGAGAATTAAGGGACTGAAGTTTAGGGGTAACATGAGGGGGAACTTCTTTACTCAGAGAGTGGTAGCTGTGTGGAATGAGCTTCCAGTGAAGGTGGTGGAGGCAGGTTCGTTTTTATCATTTAAAAATAAATTGGATAGTTATATGGATGGGAAAGGAATGGAGGGTTATGGTCTGAGCGCAGGTATATGGGACTAGGGGAGATTATGTGTTCGACACGGACTAGAAGGGTCGAGATGGCCTGTTTCCGTGCTGTAATTGTTATATGGTTATATGGTTATATGGTTTCACCACATAACATTTGTTAACTAAAATAAGATTAAACAATAGGACTTTTGTGCGGCCGTTCATGGAGTATTGCATGCAGTTCTGGTCGCCCCATTACATGTGAAGGCTCTGGAAAGGGTGCAGATGAGGTTTACCAGAATGATACCTGGATTAGGGTTTTTAAAGTTTTGTTTAGCGATACAGTGTGGAAACAGGCCCTTTAGCCCACCGAGTCCATGCTGACCAGCGATCACCCGTTCACTAGTTCTATCCTACACACCAGCGACATTAGCTACAGGGAGAAGTTGGATAGACTTGGATTGTTCTGTCATGAATGCTGGAGGTTGAGGGGAGACCTGATTGAAGCATATAAAAGTATACACATACAAAGCAGACAGTCAAAATCTTTTTCGCTGGATGGAAAAAATCAAATAATAGACATCTTTTTAAGGTGAGGGGGGCAAGGTTTAAAAGAGATGTGCAGAGCAGGTTTTTTTTATAAAGGGTGGTGAGTGCCTGGAATGTGGAGGCAGGGTTAGTAGCTGAGGCAGATATGATAGTGGCATTTAAGAGACCTGGATTTAAGAGATCTGGATGTGCAGGGAATGGAGGGGTAGCGATTATGTGAAAACCGTTGATTTGGGCTTGGCAACATGTTTGGCACAGACATTGTGAAATAAAGTGCCTGTTCCTGTGCTGTATAGTGTAAACTTAAACCCTGGGAAATGCATTGCTCAGAGAAAATTTATAGCAGCCCATCCTTGTAGGTACTACTGCATTCGATAGCAGTGTGCCAAGTTTCGGAAGCAATACGCAATATAAAACATTCAAATGACGTTATACAGGAAGCAGGCATGGGAGTGCTATGACTAAACCCTGAGCAGAGTGAGTTATTGCCTCTGTACAAACAATGCTTTTGTTAATCTTGAGGACTCCATACCGGCATGGTTTCTAAATGGAACAGTGGGAACAGAATGTGAATTTGTATTCATACTCCTGAGGTATTCTGTGCGTTCTTCCTGTAGTAAACAGAAGTGCACATAATACTCCAAATGTGGCCTAACCAAAGTTTTACACAACTGCAGCCTCCCAGCTTTTATACTCCATGCCACAACTTATGAAGGCAAGCATGCTGGAAGCCTTCTTTATCACCCTGTTCACTTGTTTTGCCACCATAAGAAGACAAAGACTATACCCTATCCCACTGTTTTGTTTTGTTTTGTTTCATTTATTATTGTCACATGTACTGAGATACAATGAAAAGCTTTTGTTTGTGTGCTATCCAGTCAAGAAAAAGACTTTCCATTAATAAAAAAGACTGAATATGAATCTGACAAACAGATTCTTCTGTTCATCAATGCTCATAATGGACCTGCCATTTACTATATATGTTCTTCTTGCATTAGACCTCCCAAAATGTAACACCTCGTACTTTAAACTGCATCTGCCATTTTCCCACCCAGATTTCCAATTGATTTACGTACTGCCCTCAACTCATCAAATCTTGTGTCATCTGCAAACATATAAATCAGACCACCTACATTTTTTCCCCCCCCAGATCTCCAGTTAGAAACAACTATCTTTTATGATTAAGGCAATTTTGGATTAAATGTGACTCGATCTTCTGGATTAACCTACCATTAGGGTCCTTGTCAAATGCTTTACTGAAGTCGATGCAGACAATATCCACTGTCCTGCTCATCAATCATCTTCATCACTTTCTCAAAATCCTCAATTATAATTTGTGAGACGAAGCTATACTGACCATTTCTAATAAGCCCAAACTTTTTATTGCAAATGTATCCGAAGAATCTTCTCAAATAGTTTCCCTAATTATGATCTACCGTTCACAAAGCCAAAAAAATCCTGGTTGTACCTGTTATACTTTTAAACAAAGCAACAACATCGGAAATCTTCAGTCTTCTGGTACCTCGGCCATGGGTAAAGAGGATATGGAGAACCCTCTCAAGAACCCAGCAATCTCTTTTGCTTTCCTCAATATCCTGGGGGTAGACTTCTTCAATCTCTGAGGACTTATCTACCTTAATGTTTTTCAAATCAACACCTCCTTCTTAATATTGACATCCCCTGGAATGTCAACATAGCCCTCCCTAACCTCACCATTTCCTTCCACTTGATAAATCTGATGCTAAGTACTCGATAAAAAACTCAACTACTTCCTCCGGTTCCATTCATAAATTCTCTCCTTTATCCTATATTGGAGCTACTGTTTTCTAATTTACTCTCTTGATCCAAAGATAAAATGCCTTGCGATTTTCCATAATCCTACTTGTCCATGACATTACATGGTCCTTGTTAGCCCTCCTAATTATTTGTTTCTTTCCTGATTCCTTCATATTAATTCTAAGGCCTTGTCTGATTTCAGTTTACAAATATTTCACTTTTTTAACTAAATTTACAATCTCATCATCTAAGGTTCCTTAACCTTGCCATCTTTATTTTTCAACCTCACATAGCCCTTAACAGCATTTATGTCAGTAAGATATTGGGGTCCAAGACCATTGCTCCCTGAAAGTAGCAACACAAGTAGATAGTATTAAAGAAGACATGGTATGTCTCTTCATCGGTTGAGACATTGAGTATAAGAGTCAGGAAGTCAGGTGCAGCTTTATAAAATTACAGTTAGGCCGCATTGGGAGGATTGTGTGCAATTCTGACGGTGCCATTACAGGAAGGATGTGGAGGCTTTGTACAGTGTGCAGAAGAGCGTTATTACTATGCTGCCTGGATTAGAGGGAATTAGTTATAAGGAGAGGTTGGACAGACTTGGATTATTTTCTTTGGAGCGTCGGAAAATAGCAGTACCTCATTTTTCCACGTATTATTTCCTAAAGTGAGAAATGGTGAAGACCTAGGCTCACCTTTCTCCCTCAGACACAAAAATCATTTTCACTTGCACTTTATGTGCAAGTGACGAATAAAATTGATATTGATATTGATATTGATAAAAAGAGATTGTGAGAGCTACTGATGACATTATTCTTGATTCCTCTTCTTTTGAAGTTAATTCTTCAGTGTGAAGAATCACAGAGAAGGGAGGGGGAGGGGGGGGGGGGAGAACAAAGATGGACCTGGCATGAGATACTTTGCAGCTTTCACTTGTGTCAGCACCCTTTATGTGGTGACTATTTGCATATGTTGGGTATGCAAGCAAAGAATATCACTGTGATCTGTCACACGTGACAATAAAGCATTCATTCATTATATTGTGCAACTAGATCAACAATTGTTGAACTGGGATGTGGAGTAATAGAATATTGAAAAATTTCACTTGTCTTTAAATGGAAGATTGAGATATTAATGCTCATTTAGCACAAAAGCCTTGTTTAATATGAAGCCAAAATTGGTGTTTAACTCAAAACTTTCTAACTCAGGTGTCAGTGTTACACTGCTGATGCCTATAGATATAATGTATTCCAAAATATATATGAGGTTTCCAATAATATATTGTAATCAATAAAGTATTGAACAACAAAACCTTTTCATGGTTCTGTTCATATTTGACATTAAGCAATATATTTGCGTTTCGTAGATGTATTAATTAGTAATTGAGAAGTGTACTGAATTTGCTAAATTCTCTTTTACAGCAGGAACTGATTTATTACACTTTCCGCAGAGGGAACACCACTGCCAACCTTGACTTTTTGCTGCAACGGTGTAATGAGGTTCAGCTATGGGTCACGACTGAGGTCCTCCTCTGCAACCAGTTGTCCAAGCGAGTGCAACTTGTGAAAAAGTTCATAAAGGTCGCCGCACAGTAAGTGAAAATATTTGCCTGTACAAAGAAAACATGGAGGCATTTGCAGTGTAATTACCAAGGTCATGGTGATCTATTTGCAGTGTTAAAGGAATACCATTCTTGGGTCGAAGATAGACAAAAAGTGCTGGAGTAACTCAGCGTGTCAGCCAAGCTACTCCACCAAAGGAGGTCTGAAGAAACATCACTCATCCTTTTTCTCCAGAGATGCTGCCTTGACCCGCTGAGTTACTCCAGCATTTTGTATCTATCTTCAGTATAAACCTGCATCTGCAGTTCCTTTCTACACCATTTTTTGGGTCTGTATTTAGCAAAGCTTACTTGGAGAGATGGGGATAGGCAAGATCTGTTCAACTTTACAAAGCAATCATTATTATATAACCAAAACTTTATTTATATCAAAGCACTGCTTTCTCACAATCAAATTTAAAAAAAAGAGATGTGCCCAATAAAGTGGAAATATATAAAGATTTATGACACTTTTTCTGCAATAACCAGGAACACACACAAAACTATTTTAAAGCATACTGGTTATATTTAAAGATGATGAACTTTGACATAGTTATCTTTCTAATCCTTCTATTTTCATTGAGAGAGTAAGTACTAGATTATAATCTAATTAAGACATTCCTTACAGGAAAGATATTGGTTGAGAAATTAATCTTCACTATGCCAAAACAGACAGCATTGTGATGTTGAAGATTATGTTAATGTGAAGTGAAAGATATTAGTCCAACGGCAGATATCGTTTCCTTATTTTTTATCAATATATTCGTTTTTATTTCAATTTCACCTAAATGACATACAAAACAATAGAACATTATTCATTCTGGGGTATTGTGTGTAGTTTGATGATAAAAAAATGAATCAATTTTAAAATAAGGCTGTAACGTAACAAAATGTGGAAAAAGTGAAGGGGTCTGAATATTTTCTGAATGTACTGTAAATATACATTTACAAGCAGATACTCCAATCTGCTAATAGTCTCAATGTAAAGCAAGAGAGAACTACTCGTGTCAATGACAGGATTGCTGGCAGCTACTGCAATTCATTTGTTCCTCACCGTTCACAATTGCATTTCATATTTTAGGGGTCATAGAACCCCAAGTGATACATTTTGGAAGATATAGCTTAGTGGACAGTATGATGTATTGCTCAAAATGATATATTGCTGTCTGCACTTCGCTCAGCTTCCGTTGCTGGGGCATCAGCTTCTACAGAGCTGTGCTAGGTACTGCTTTGTTTGGCCACATGAGTAAAGTAAATATAAGCACATATGGGGAAGTACAGGAGGCCTCTGTGGTTGATGAAGAATATTAACTTGTGGTAGCTCACTTTAATCAACTTGATGAGGTCAGTTGTTATGACATTGGTCATCAGTGTGGGGAATGTTGCTCCTAATGAAAACCTCCCTGGCAACCTGTCACCACCGTCACTTGAAAGTAAACATGGAAGTTTTTGAGACTCCCCTTGTACAGGTCATGTTTCTCCTGGGTAACTAGCTTCTTTCTGCACCTTTCACTAAACCTAGGACATATAACCTCTGCCCTCCGAAATCACCAGTGCAGTCTTACTGTAACATGAAGAATGCTGGTGGATTTGCATTGGCCTCTGAGAGGTAGCTGGTGAGGTTTTAGCTGAGTGGTGATTGCTATTTAAAAAAAGTTAGGGCTTACACAAGGTGATGCTGTTCTTTAACTGGTGCTGTGCAATATTACAATCACTTTAGAGGTTTTAAGAATTGCATCAATGAGATATGCCTCATAATTTTAGTGCCGATAAAATGAAACATATTAATTTCTATCCCTGCATGTTGTACAGGTGACTCTAATTGGGGTCGAAGCAGGTAACTGATAGTTTCTGGAGATCAGAATGTTAACCAATGATTTCCATCTTGATAGTTCAGCCCCCACCTACTGTGAGTGCCTCTTCTCTTATCCAATTTTACCAATACACTTTTCAGCACCCATTATCTAAAAATACTCAGAACATGGTGAAAAGCAATCCAATGATCTTCCTCATAGTTTGAATCTTCAAAGGAGTTATACTGATGTAAAAACTCTTTTTTCTTCAAACACAGAACTTGTTCATTAGCCCTTGGAGGAATGTCCTAAGTAAGATATATTGATCTCTTTAACACACATGAAAGAACCCATGATCAATAGAGAACAATTCTGTTCATACCAAGAATGGCAGTGAAGTCTGAGGTGCAGGGAGCATCTGACTTATTATTGGAACATTATGTCAGCTCTCTGTGTGGTTCCTGACTAGTTCCTGTGTTTACTTGCACGTACTAGATAATTTATTGTTAACTGTCAAATACAAAGATCATTGTTTCTATAAATGTACTAATGATTGCCAGTTTAAACTTTGTTTAAGAAGGAACTGCAGATGTTGGAACAATCGAAGGTAGACAAAAATGCTGGAGAAACTCAGCGGGTGAGGCAGCATCTATGGAGCGAAGGAAGACTGAAGAAGGGTCTCGACCCGAAACGTCACCCATTCCTTCGCTCCATAGATGCTGCCTCACCCCTGAGTTTCTCCGGCATTTTTGTCTGCCAGTTTAAACTTGGCAGTTTTAGTGGCTCCACGGAAATTACTTCCATCCCTTTCCTTACGGTATTTTGCTTAGTTACCGTAATTTATCTACTTATGCAGTATTCGTGCAACATCTCCTTATCCATGTCTTTTATCAAATCATATGAAGAAAGACTGGATAGACTCGGCTTGTACTCGCTAGAATTTAGAAGATTGAGGGGGGATCTTATAGAAACTTACAAAATTCTTAAGGGGCTGGACAGGCTAGATGCAGGAAGATTGTTCCCGATGTTGGGGAAGTCCAGAACAAGGGGTCACAGTTTAAGGATAAAGAGGAGATCTTTTAGGACTGAGATGAGAATAACATTTTTTACACAGAGAGTGGTGAATCTCTGGAATTCTCTGCCACAGAATGTAGTTGAGGCCAGTTCGTTGGCGATATTTAAGAGGGAGTTAGATGTGGCCCTTGTGGCTAAAGGGATGGAGAGAGGGCCGATGCGGGATACTGAGTTGGATGATCATATTGAATGGCGGTGCAGGCTCGAAGGACCAAATAGCCTACTCCTACACCTATTTTCTATGTTTCTATGTTTCTATAACGTTAAATTATTTAACAAAGTGAGGTAACCACAAACCGGAAATTCCACGTGTCAGCAGTGCCTTGGTATGCAACCTCGTGATTACATTATGTAATTACACTACAATATATGATTACATTTCTAAATATTACACATGTTTGGAAATTTGGATCAATGATTTAGTTATGGCAGCAAAGCATTGTGGGTCACTCTGACCCCTGACCCTGTGAATGTTGAATAAAGGACAAGAACTTAAATTGGTAGGTTCACAAAACAGCCTGGATGGGGTTCTCTGTCTTGTGTCACACAGAGCTAATATTGTTGACAATCCACTTCAGTGTATGTACAATGTAATAGAAAATACGGGTTATTTGCAGACAGCTTTAATAGGGACATGCAAACTTTGTAGTATCTGGAAGATGACGCACTCTCTCAAAGTCCAGTTGATGTAGAGCATTGGAGATTCTGAGAGTAAATGAACTCTTAATGAAAGGAGTTAACAGAGAATGATCTGAGGGAGCTCCTGTCTCCCAGAGTTTCCAAACTTTTCTGGCTGTTCATGATTCATTCATTTTACCTGCCACCCCTCAGCGTCTTCTGGTCCCTGTCAGTAAATCGGTGAGCATGTTCCCTGCTCTCAACACTCACCACGTCGGGAAAGTGTTCCTGGGGTTTTTGTGCAATTCCCTTTAAATGTTGGCTTCTGAGATGAGGCTCATGGCCTTCAGCTGTGAAAAATGTAACTAGAATTTTACAGTGTCCCTAGTATTTCTGGAATGAAATTATACAAAAGAATCCAACATCACTGTTTTTTAAATGGCACTGGGCAATATCTCAATCTTTTAATCCTTGTAAAAAGGCATTTAGTTGCAACAATTATTTAATTTTAAAAACGTCACAGACCATTTTTTAAGCTCTATCTCTCTGCAGGGAAATATTGCATATTACACTTATTGACTTTTTGGGGGAAATTTTCAGTCACAAGCATTGTGCTGGGAGAACAAGAATCCCTTCTGGTACAAGGTTCCAGATTTTACAAAATGTAAACAAAATTGCTCTTCTCCAGTTTATCTGAGCAATTTTGAGCAATTATCAGAGATAATTGAAGATTGGTCACTGAAGAACGGTCTCGACCCGAAAGGTTGCCGATTTCCTTTGCACCATAGATGCTGCCTCACCCGCTGGGTTTCTCCAGCATTTTTGTCTACCTTTGATTTTCAAGCATCTGCAGTTCCTTCTTAAACAGAGATAGATAGATTACTGATTCTTGATTAGTACATGGGTCAGATATTATGGGGAGAAGGTAGGAGAATGGGGTTAGGAGGGAGAGATGGATCAGCCATGATTGAATGGCGGAGTAGACTTGATGGCCTAATTCCTATCACCTATGACCTTTTCTCAATTATCAGCCCCACGTTACATTTATTTTGCAGTTGCCCTGTCCCTTGGTTTATTGAATTAATTAAGGACCATTGTATAAATAATCAAGGATGTACATGTTCAATCTTTTTATTGTTTTGCTGTTATCTCCTGAAGAGCCTTAACTGTGTTTTTGAAGTGATTTTGTAAAGATTGAAGCAGAAAAGAATGGAAAGAAATATAAATGTAACGAGACAACAGAAAGCAGGCGCAGAGACAGATAATGCTGTAGTCATTCAGCCGGTCAGGCAGCAAGATTGGGGAGAGAAACGGTCCATATTTTGTGTCAAGGGGTCTTCCTAAGAATGTATTAGTATTGGATTATTATTATCTTGTCTAGGAAGACTGAGTGAAAAGCTTTGTTCTGCATGTTATTCAGACAGATCACACCATACATGAATGCAATGATACCATACATATGTACAACAAATAGTGCAAAAGGAGAAAACAAACTGAATGCAGAATATAGTGTGTAGGAAGGAACTGCAGATGCTGTCTTTAAACGAAAGATAGACACAAAGCAGGAGTAACTCAGCGAGTCAGGCAGCATCTGGAGAAAAGGAATCGGTGATGTTCTGGGTCAAGACCCTTCTTCAGGCAGAATATAATGTAACAGCTACAGAGGAAGTGCAGATTTTAAAAGTACTAGAGTCACAACGCGGTCAATTAGAGGTTCGAGAATACATCCTGAGCTCATGAGAAGTCATTTGGAGAGAAGAGAGAATGATGGGGGTGTGAGTGATCCTTCAGAATTTTGGCTGCTTTCCTGAGGCCACATGAAGTGTAGAAGGAGATAATGGATGGAAGGGATGGGGGAAAGGTTGGTTTCTATGATGCCAAAGGGTTTGGTTGATGTTTTGTGTCAATATCTTGGTTCAAGACTCGGGATAATAACGGGGACTTAGCAAGTGGAGATTTTGCCCCAACAGAAAGCAGGTAGGAGATTATAGGAGTCCTGGATCTTTCCTGATGCACCTGTTTTGTGATTGATGCAGTTTTTCTTTATTGCGCAACTAACACAAAAATCTAACATGGAACCATGTTCTAACTCCTAGCTGCAGGGCACTGCGGAACTTTAACTCTTTCTTCGCCATTATAATGGGTCTGAACAGTGCTGCTGTCTGCCGACTATCTCAAACCTGGGAGGTAAGCACTTGGCTGTTGTGAAGTGTCATTTCTCTGTACAACGTTAAGAAAGAGTGAACAAAGAAACATTATGGGATGCTGAAGTGAGCAGTAGAGAGTTGTCTTTTGTTAATATGTGGAAACAGATCGTTAATGAGACACAGTCACAGTATGCCAGAAGAAAATGGAGATGCATCAACCATTGCATTGAATTACACAGCTTTTCCATATTATTCAAATGGTAAGGTGCAAGGCATTATTTCAGAACATTTCCAGCAAAGTTCTCTTAAATTTGCTATTAATTATTTCCTTGAAATTTTGAGTAACGTTCCAACTTATACATTCATTTTTATCCCATTCTTAAACCAAAATACATTCAATGTTGTCAGACCAATTTGCTGAAACCCCTTGTGAAAAATAAGCACAATGTGCATACAATATAATCTTGGGAATTAACTACATCCTGTTCCTGTTCCCAAGAGAAAGGCTGAAAATGTGAAACCGACAATGGTTTTATTTGGCCATTGCATCTTGTCAAAGCTGTTGTGAAGCATATTGATTGTGTGTCCTTTTGATGGAAGGAGCAATCCTGTGTCATTTTTTTAAACAACTGACTCACACACTGCAGTAGGAAAAAATGAAACATAAAATATGTTTGTGATGTTGCCATTAACAGCGCCATGATTTCTGACCTAATGGTCCTTCCAAGTTTTAGGTGCAATATCACACTGCACCTCTCTCTCAACACCTCCATAAAATATATCAGGACAATTGTATGATTGGTGTTGAGCTGGAGAATAAAGAAAACCTCCCCCACCACAAAACACACATGAATCCAATTATCGTTTCTGACACTTCATATCAGTTTTTATATGCCTGGTACATGGAATAGTGGGCTCATGAATCAATGATGCAGGAAGAATTACAGACATTAAATATACCCATTAAATCCTGAGAGAGAGCAGATGGTCTGTTATTTGAAGAAACATTTTGATTTTGTGCTATCATTTGACTAAAAGTTTCATATTGACATTTTTTTCTATCCTAGAAATTGCCTGGGAAATTTAAAAAGCTCTTCTCTGAACTTGAACATTTAACAGTAAGTCTCAGTATGTTGGACAATGCATAACACTCTGATTAGAGTTTAGTTCTATGTTTGATGCACTGGTGGTTTTGAATTCAGAGTAAAGCTACGCACATTGGAAATTTAGGTGTTGTGAGCAAGAAAATTAATGGAAGGAAAATCATATAAGCAGAATGTCAAGGCTATAACTTCAAAATGTTTGGCACAGTGTCGCTATTAGAGCTGTTGTCACAGAGAGCTGGGTTCAATCCTTAACTCTAGGGATGCCCATGCGAATTTTTCACATTCTCCATATGACTGCATGGATACTCTCATGTTCTCCAATACTCCAAAGACATGCTGTATGCCCACTGTAAATTGCTTTTAATTTAGTAGAATTTAAAGGCCGTTGGCAGGAATATAGGTTTAATGGTCAACACAGACTTATGAAAGGAAAAGTCTGTTCCTTTGCTGTATAACAATAGGCGTATGCCTCTAAAATATGTGGAGGATTTATGATTTTGCTACGTTGTAGCTTTATCTCCATTGGCAGGGCCTCTGACCAACTGGATGTTGACAGGTGATCTTACAACTTCTCTGTTGAGAAGCAAGGAGAGGGAAGAATTACATTTCACGTTTTTCTTCACTCCTTACAATGCTATGTACGACAATGATCGCAACTTCTACTGAAGTGTGGATGGCTGTTGGCTCGCTAGAAGATCATCCACCCTTTGACAGATCTTGTTTTTGGTCCTGCTGGGGGTCCACAGCCCCTTCCTCACCTCGCAAGCCAGATGGGGGAGAAGGTTTAGTCACCAACTATCCGACCATGGAGCAGGTAGCACGGGATTACATGGTACCCGTGGCGGGGGGGAATGATAAAGGTGAACATTTCTTCAATCCTTGATGTAGCCATCTCCCACCTTCACGAGAGCAGAATTTATCTCTCTTATGCCTCCTACGCTTAGAACAATTGAAAATTCAGGAGTGGTGCCCCTCATCTGATCACCTTAATTTCTATGAAATGTCAGTTGAAGTCCCAGAAAAAAATACCTCAGTATTTGATATCATTTTTCCTGGACTTCTGCTGAAAAGAAATTGAAAAAGCAAATAAAAAAATTGAAAGGCTGCAAATGGTAATGATTTATTATTGCAAAGTAATGTGTATAAATGGCATTGATTTAATATATTTCACATTTTTAGGATCCGTCTTTGAATCATAAAGCCTACAGAGATGCTTTCAAAAAGATGAAACCACCAAAAATACCCTTCATGCCTTTGCTGCTAAAAGGTAATCTCAAACAGGACATTTTGGAGAGGGGGAGATGGGTTTGGGTGCTGGGGACAGGGAAGGAAGGTGAAGACCTAAAATTAAAACAAACCAAGTTAATGCTGTTTACCACGTTCGCAGATATGCCTCTGATCTGACATCATATTTTTCAAATTTAAGTGAGTTTTTGTGAATTACAAATTAGTCATAAAATATGAATTATAATATTCAATTTGATAAGCCTGACAAATCATGAGTATGAGGCATTTAGGGTGAGATGTTAACATTTAAAATACCCCAATCCAAACACAACCTACATTTAACCCACACATTTCTAAGTACAACAGGATAGGAGGCAGGTAGACAATGCAATACATCCAGTGCACTGTGTATAAAGCATTGATCAGTGTCACAATATGGGATATAAGTGCTTTTGAAACCACTTCCATTCAGTTGGCCTCACGTGGGCTCTCTCAAGCCTTCCACTGTTACACCCCTGCCCACCAATCTTATCCCAAATCTTTCTTCAACAACCAATTGTAATCTAAACCCATTTCCCCATTTCTGATGACTCTATTCAACCTGCCCCCACCCTGCCCAATACACACTAAGCATGTACAGAGTCATTGTGCATCACCATTTAACATGTATTTCCAGAGAGGAAAATATTTGTGGGCATATTGATTCATTAAGCCTTATAATGAGGTTTATTTACCATTAGTTGATTGTTTAATACTGAATGACCAGTTTCACAGGGTTAATGTTGGATAGGCTGGTTCACAGATAAATGACAGATGGAGTTTAATCCAAGCTGTGAAGTTGAATATAAGGGGGAAATATGTAGTAATGGCAAGACACTTAAGAGACATAACATACAGAAGGATCTTGTGTCCAAGTCCATAGCTCCCTGAAAGCAATAATATAATTGGATAGCGCAGTAAAGGTATGGTATGTTTATCTTCATTGGTCAAGGCATTGAATATAAGCAACAGGCAATCATGTTGAAACATTATGGAACTTGGTTAGATCAAACTTGTTCTGATGGCCCTGTTACAGAAAAGATGTGGAGGCTTTGGAGGTGGTGACAAAGAGATGTATCATATTGTTGCCTCGATTAAAAGGAATTAACTATAAGGAGAGGTTGGACAAATATGGGTTTTTTTCTGGATCGTCAGAGGTTGTGGGCAGACCTGACAGAAGTACATAAAATTTTGAGAGGCATAGATAGTGGTGTTTATGAGATATGCAGGGAATGTATATATAAGGATCACATGCAGGCAGAAAAGGTAATTTAATGATCAGCACAGACATTGTGGGCTTGTGCCTGTGCTGTACTGTTCTCTGTTCTTTATTTCTTAAAAAAGAGGTTTGTTGAAGAAGCTTCTTCTCCTTTCGTATTCTTAACATGTTCTCAAATGTTCAGCGAATTTGAGATACATTTTAAAGAATTGCATCATCTGAATAGTTCATGAAGTGTTACAGTTTTCTCAATTGACAATGCAGTTCAACATTTATTTCTGCTGGATATCTATGATTTATCACTGTTTTTTTTTTTATTGTCAGATGTAACATTTATACATGAAGGAAACAAAACCTTTTTGGATAATCTTGTCAACTTTGAAAAGTTGGTATGTACAATTCATATTTAGTATTTTCTGAAATGAGTACTAGAATATGGCTAATTTTCATGATAAGTAAGCATAACCATATGGTATATCCAAAGTTGAATAGAAGTAAACAATGTTAATTAAGGAATGGCTAGTTTTGATAATTTAAAGTCATTTTTAGCAAATATTTTTGTGCTTTTCTGTTAATGAAAGTAATAACCAACTGAGAGATCACAGCTCGTCATTGTTTTCCCACAAAAATTATTTCTAGCTGCTAAATATGTCAAATCCAGAGCTGGGCTAGAGAGCTTAAAGGCCACTAAACGTGAATGTTGGTCAGGGTACACACAATTGCTGGGGAAACTCAGCGGGTGCAGCAGCATCTATGGAGCGAAGGAAATAGGCGACGTTTCGGGCCGAAACCCTTCTTCAGACTGATGGGGGGTGGGGAAAGAAAGAAGGAAAAGGGGAGGAGGAGGAGGAGCCCGAGGGCGGGTGGATGGGAGGGTGGGAGGAGACAGCTAGAGGGTTAAGGAAAGGGAGGAGACAGGTCATGTCTCAATTAAAAATAAAGGTTCACTACTTTGTGCAAAAGTAGCAGAAAATCACCTCTGACAAATATTAATGATAATTGATATTAAAGAATTGATGAAGACATATCAATCTGTTGAGGATTAGTGCACAATGCTGTCACAACGTTTATCATATCTGGTGTGGAGACTATCTGCAAAACCCCTTGTGTTCTCTGGTACAGCCTGATGCTTACTTTCCCTATCCCACCACACTTACTTTCTTTTGGATCTGGAAGACTGATCCTGTGAATCAAGCAGGTCCTGACGCCATGCAGTGAGACCTGAAACAATAACCTGGATGGGGCAGAACAAGCTCGAGAAACCTTGAAAGGATGGCAAATCACTGCCTCCAGAGCTTTGCAGCCTGTCAATCTCTTCAGGAATTACATCTGATTCTGAATGTTTCTGATGTTCAGAAACATGTAGAAACATTTGAAAATGAAATAAACAGCTGGAGTTTCTTTTAAAGAAAAACAATTCAAATAAACGTAAGCCCTTTGGAGCTTAGGCAGGGTCCAATGGAAAAAATACAGATGAAGGACAGACAGTAAATTGGTGAAGGACGGTGTCTCAGTCACCCGGGAAAGTTGCTGACACTGATGTTGAGAATTTCCTGTAGTTTTGATTGAAAATGTTTGGAAACCTCCAAAATCCAGGCTATTGTACTTACATGAAGCGAGATCTGTAGTTTCCTTTGGCAGTTTTGTGGATACGCTTCATTGAAATTATTGTGATCCTGATCTTCAATATTCAACAGCAACTTTGCGAGGAGCCCAGTCGAATTGCAAAGTTAGTCTAAACGTGGCTGCCAATTTTATCCCTGTGAATTGTGCCAATCTCTCACCTAGTTTGTAACAGGTTGATAGGACCATACCCAGGAAATTGAAGGTAGCCTGTTTGCAGCAGAACATGAGTCCTCTAACACTGATGTTGCAATGGAAATCACGGAACATCATCATCTACCATTAAAATAGGTTCTACTACAATGCAATATGCAAACGCGTTGTAGGAGAAAGCAATTTCTAGTTTACTACTTGCATTTTATGCAATTTTTCCTTGTGTTCATTTTTCTCTCTGTTCCTAGCACATGATTGCAGATACCATTAGACTGCTGAGGCACTGCAGGAATAACCAGATCAGTAAGTATTAGAATTTTCATTGTTCGCAGGGCTGAATGAGACGCATTGTGGGGATTCAGGAGATAGAAGGGTCCTTCCAATCATTTTACCATTTTTCCTGCTCTTTTTTTTTTTAACAAAGAGAGATTTTAGGTGATTGAAGAGAAAAATAAAATTGATTAATTTCTGACTTCATATGAAATCCTTACAGCACAGACTGAGGCCATTTGGCTCATCATATCTCTTTGCCAGCCTCTAGTACACCATTTCAGTCAAGCCTGTTTGTCTTATCTTTCCTCATAGCCCTTCAAATTATTTTCCCTCTATTCCTATCCAATTCCCCTTTGAGAGGCCTGATACATCTCCAAGAGTTCTGGATTATAGCCACTCTTTGTAAAAAGAGGTTTTTACTTAAATCCCGTCATATTAAGTTTTTTATTTTTAGTTTTAGAGATATAGTGTGGGAACAGGCCCTTCGGCCCACTGAGTTTGCGCCGCACAGCGATCACCCTTACACTAGTTCTTTCCTCCAGGTTAGGGAATTTACAGAAGCCAATTAATTTACAAACCTGTATGCCTTTGGAATGTGGGAGAAAACTGGAGAACCCGGAGAAAACTCATGCGGTCATAGGGAGAACGTACAAAAAGTCTGTACATACAGCACGGATTGTCACATACAGTCAGGATTGAACTCGGGTCTCTGGTGCTATAAGGCAGCAACTCTACTGCTGTGTTAGTGTGTTGCCCCAATTTTTTTCCGCAAATCATAAATCACAGCTTCTAGTTCTTTAAACATCTGCTAACATGGCGGAAATGGCGGATGTGCGGGAGTGGGCGCCGTCTGTGTATGGCAGCCTGCCCGCAGTCCGTCTCTTCACCTTTTTTTATTTTAAGTCCTGTCCAAAATGTTAGTGGAAGTCTTTTATGTGGTGGGTGGGGGTGGGGAAGGGGGAACCTTTAATTCTTAGTCCCCTACCTGGTCGGAGAGGCAGCATCTCTCCGAGCTGCTTCTTCGCCCCATCCTCACGGCCTATCATCGAGAATGGAGCGGCGTTTCCTGTCGGGACCGGCCGGGACTACAGCTTCGGCGGCGGCGCAGCGCAAGGACACCATCACGGAGCGGAGCTACGGAGCGGGCGATGCCTTGCCAGGTCGCCGTGCGGTAAGCTCCGGAGCGCTGTGGCCGTCGATCCAAACATCGCGGAGCTGGGGCTGCGGGCGTCCGGCCGCGGGCGGCGCTGGATTTGGAGCGCCGCGGAGCCAGGGATCGAGTTCGCCGGGGTCGGCGCGGCCTGAAGTCTCCGAGTGCCCCGGTCTCCGGTCTCCGGGGAGGAGGCAGCCGCTCCAGACTTTCCAAGCCGCTTGAGGAATTGTTTCACCCGACGCCAGTGTTCCATCTTCACGGCAAGAGGGCCCTGAAAATCATCGGACTGGCTGCAAGGCCACAAATGGGACCCGACCTCGGGTGTTTCAGAGGAAGAGGACTTAACTTTCTGTTGCCTTTCCCCACAGTGGAAATTTTTGATTCTGTTGTGGGGGGATGTTTGTGTTGAACTCTATAATGTGTTGTGTCCATTTTCTTTCTTTATTTATTTTTAACCTTTTTCTATGGTTTGTATGTAAATTTATTATTTAATTTATGTAAAGCACTTTGGTGTCAATGCAAGTTGACTTAAAATGTGCTATATAAATAAAGCAATAATAATAATAATAATAATAATAATAATAACATGAAATATTTATCTCTATCTACCCTCATGATCATATAAACCTCATTCAAATACCTTATTGATCTTTTTACTCCTAGGACTGACATTAATTTTATATCCATAGTCATAGAACCATACACCATGTAAACAGACCCTTCAGCACCTCTTGTCCAAGAGGTCCCATCTAGGCCTGCCTGTGTTTGGCTCATTTCCTTCTCAACCTTACCTGTCCATGTACCTGTCTATGTGTCTTTTAAATATTGTTATTGTACTTGCCTCAACTACTTCCTACGGTAGGTTGTTCCATATGTACTTCCATAAGACCAGCCCTTAGCCTCTTGTGATCCAAGTAATACAGTCTTAGCCAATCTCTCCCTATAGCTCAACATCCTTGTAATCTTCTCTGCACTCTTCCTAAAGAATAGTGACCAGAATTGGACATAATACACCAGTTTATACCTAACTGCTGTTCTGCACAACTTAGTATAACCAGCCTGCATTTGAACTCTGTGCCTCTAATTATGAATCACATGAATCCATTAGTATCCACTTTCTCAACAGCCTGTAATATTTTTAAATGTTTATTCACATATTCACCCAGGTCCCTCTCTTTGTACACATTTACAACCATACCATTTATTCCCTTTGTTCTTTCTACTGTTTCTCAGCATTACATTTCATTTGCCACTTGTCTGCAATTCTGCCAGCATATTTTTGTCCTCTTTCAGTTTGCTCCTCAAAATGATTACGCTACCCATGATAAATCAATATTTCAACTTTCACAGTACATATTCACTCTTTACCCAAAGGAGTACAGGTAGTTAAAAATTGAACTGTTGGAATTTTAGCAACATTCATATCATGAGTTGCAAATATTTAGGGTTCAGAAGCCTTGGCTCTAGACTTGGAGACAGAAGTGTTCACTTGGGATTTGGCAAATAGAAATGCAATGGCCCCATTATTTTTGGCCCAATTACTGTAGATTTGCTCTGCTAATGTCATCAATAATTGACTGGGATTAATTTAGCTTACATCATTTGGGTGCTGTGATTCTCCATTCATCGTATTGTGATGGAAAATCTGCTCAGTTTTCACCAGAAAACATATTTTATAAGTATTATTATCAATTTCCATTGCTGTAGTTTCGAGATACACTTAAAACAGACTCTCTAGATTGTTGAAATGAACTGTGTATTTATGGACTGTGGACTGATTATTTATTGACAAATAGAAAAGGATACGGTTGAGTGTCTATTTATAATGAACATTTGCACATAAACAAAATAACAAGTTGGCCCATTGTGAAATTTCAGCATGACATTGATGAAAACACTTTCTATTCTGACTTCAGGTACGGATGGTAGTCGGAAAGACCACCAAGATGTGAAAACCTACATTCATCACTTGCATATTATTGACAACCAACAGATATTATTTCAACTTTCTCACAGGCTTGAACCAAGAACTTAATGATAGCTTCATCTTCCTGTAAGATTACGGTTGTTGAAATAAACTGTGAGGAACTCGGACATATCAACTGTGGCGAACTGGCTTGTTGAGAGTGCTACGCAGGGGATCTTTTGTCAAACCTCAGTCTATGCACAAGTCAGTACAAGAGATGAAAAACAGACCAAATTACTTTCAGATGAGAAAGTAGCAATGGGTTTGATGAGGATTTCACCCTTGCGTAAAATCAAAAAATCCTGTTTCATTATCCGAGATACATTGACAGCAGTCAAGAAGCCAAGAAACATTCTACGTGTTTGCTGAAACTAAGCAGAACAAAAAGGATTGTATTATTTTCAATCCACTTTCTGTTCCCAAAAATGTCAAAGCACAGATATTCAGACTTACTTCAAGGCACTGTGGCCAGGATCTTCGTCTCTGGCTTTATGTATGGCATCAGTGTTATGGGATGGGCCTTGTTGCTGGTGGATCAATGTGCCACTGACGCCAGCATTATGTCCAGAATGGGCCTTATTCAGACTTGTTTTGACAGGATTTCCACATGTGCTTGAGTGCCATGCAGTCAGTTTGAGCCAGAACTAATAGCTGTCACCAAAAATAAATCAATGCAACGTCACAAGGATGCATTCAACTGAGAACATTAGAAAACAAATAATCTTGTGCTATATTTAGTGATTACAAAAAACCATTGGAGCTCAAAACTGCAGATGCTAGAAATCTGAAATACAATTTAAAAATGTGATAATACTTGCCATCACATTAAGTTTAAAAGATGATTTGCCTTAGGTCTTGTTTGTGGACCTCCTCTCCTCATTATTAAATGTGAGTGTTGTTAGCAATCAACAGTATTAAATTAAAGGGTTCAAAGGTCAGTTTATTGTCACATATACCAATTAAGGTACAATGAAACTTGAATTACCATACAGCCATACTAAAAAAAAGCAACAAGACACAGAACTCCATCAAAGTTAACATAAACATCCACCACAGTGGATTCCCCACATTCCTCACTGTGATGGAAGGCAATAAAATCTAATCTTCTTCCTCTTCGGAGAATGAGAAAACAAGGAACTGCAGATGCTGGTTCACAAAAAGACACGCAGTGCTGGGCACAAAGTAAAGGAAACTGTGGCATAATGTAATTTTGACATTTTAACCTCATATAGCACCCCCATGTAGACCTCGTATAGCATCTTGTGGCCACTGCTCCTGTTGGCAATGAGGTGAGATCATCTAATGCACATCTCAATATTCTGGGACTGGCACATGTTGGCCCAGAAGATGAATACACCAGAGGATGATTAATATTTTAGCAGTTTTCAATGTTTACTTTCCTTCAGCATTCAAAGAACCTGCACCTTAGTGACATAATTCTGTATCATGGTAAGTAGATTGGAGTAGATGACTAAATGGGACTTTAGTTATTTTTATGACTGATGTTTATGGGCTTTTCTTAATATAGGCTATCATCCCATAGTTGGAACAGTACCAAGAGTATTTGCAAAATAAGACAAATAAAGCACAATGTATAAAGTCTATGTAAAAATTACACCCCTGGTGTTATTTATTTGCTCTCGTCATTTTCGTTAACAGTTACAGGCTTAGAGGCCACCCGAATCCTCAGAAACTGGTGAAGGTGATTACAAAGACAAAACTGTTCACACATTTTTTTATATTGAGGTTTGAGGAATTAGGTGCTTTGTTGGTTACCCTACAGCAGAAACCAGGGGATTCATAATATAATGAATGGGTCAGAACGTGCTGGAGCATGGCATGCCTTAGTATCATCATGTAAAAAATGATTTGTATCCTCGCTAGTTCAAATCGCTAACTAATAACAACATTGTGAAGAGAACGTGATATCCAGGATGAAAATTTACAGTGGAACATACAATGTTTCCTTAAATAATGAGAGTTAAGGATTGAAAATTAAACAGAGAAGTCACTGAAATTGAGTGTGAATAAGTCAATGAATTGAGTCAATGAATTGAGATCTAATCAGATTGGGTAAGCGAAATAGTGAGAGGTTGAGTTAAGGAGAGAAAATAAAAGCAATAGAAAAGTTTTTTTTTCTATATGTTATTTTTTAAATGGGTTTTAAAATATGACATGGGTTTAAGGTGAAGGGGGAAAGATTTAATAGGAACCTAAGGGGCAACTTTTTCATACAAAAGGTGGTAGATATATGAAATGAGCTGCTGGAGGAGGTAGTTGAGGATGATGCTATCACAACGTTTAACAAACATTTAGACAGGTACATGGATAGGATGGGTTTAGAGGGATATGGGCCAAATGGAGGGAAGTGGAACTGGTCAAGATGGGGCATGTTGGTTGGCGTGGGCAAGTTGGGCTGAAGGATCTGTTTCCATGCTATATGATTCTATGAATCTATAAAATCTTTAATGACGATTAATACCTGGAAGACTTTACCTGAAACAGCACAGTTACCACCTTCTCCCTCTTGCCTAGGTATGCTGATTGGCAGTCAGTAACATTGTTAGTAAGATTGTTTTGCTATTATACTAAACTTCCTGCAATCAGTTTAATGAACAATTAAATCCAATAAGTGCATGTAAATCCAATTAATGCATTTTTAAAGTGGGGAAACCCAAGGTTCAATGCAATTTGTGTGCAGGGCAGAGTAGTGTAAATCAATCAGAGTAATATTATTTTGTAACTACACACCTCATAGCATCTCTCTTAATCACTTGAATTTGCTTGCGCTATGTATATTCTAATGTCAAAGTACATTCATATATTTTTACACATTTCAGCCCGTTTTTAAGCAAGGATACGCAGTCCATTTAACCTTGCAAGGCCATGAATGAATGGCCCTATACTATCACACTGCTGCGAGTTTGAAATTCAGTCATAATTTTGTTCTCAATTGAAAATTCACAATTGAAATGTCACCCTGTTATATTATCTTATAACCAGTGCAGGTTTAACAAACTCCTCGATACAACCGTGTCATTTAGCATTGTTGGTTATAGTCTGGAATAATTTACATTAAAATGTGCAAGGATTTTAAAGGGAACAGTTCAAAGAACTCCCAAACATTCAGTGCAAGGATGGGAATAGAATGCATTTCATGTTTATTGAATGTATTTTAATGCATTATAAATTGTAGTAAGATTGATGGATGCATTGCTGCAGTTTGGCCAGCAGCTGGCAATGTTGTACTCTGTAAATGTTGATAATTTTCCATGCACGTCACTTGCATTGCAGAATCCTTCCCTCAGACTTTTCTCTGTAAGAAGTTAGATGTTTGAGTGAGTCACAGAAACCATTGGTTTTCTTACTTGATTGCTATTTGAGAACGATTTACTTTACCCGTCCTGAGTTAATTTCCCTGGTGCAAACTGGATATCTATAGAGGGTTTCAATAATGTACCACATGTGCCGAAAGTACCCTTGAAGTGCCACAATAGCATATTGTCAATGACATTAAAGAAACATAGAGACTCTCTGTTGTTTTGAGTTTAGGAACAGACTGTATTTAATAACATTTTCGGTAAATGTTACACTCTGAAATGTTGCACTTGTAACATTTGACCAAATGTGGCATTAAGAAGCCTGGTACAGATAAAGTCAATGAACTTCAAGAGGAAAACATTTCAGTGGTCGGGGTTGTGCCTTACGCAATGGTTGTGGTTGATAGATTGATAAATGGAGGTGAATAGATTCTTAAGGCAGTGTCCTGGGCCCGACCAGCTTCAATTGCATTATTAATGATCTTCCTTCTGTCATAAGGTCAAAAGTAGCATTGGTTACTGATTACTGCACAATCATAAATCCCATTCACAACTCCACAGAAAATGAGGTGTTCCATGCCTGCTAGGCCCCTTGTCCACTGTCTTAAACATTCACTTTCTTCTGCACCAACACCCAGTGATAGCAGTGTGCACCTTCTAAAAATCCAGGGCAGATGAGAGCACCGGGAGCATAGGGACACCAACATTTGGTTGTTCACCTCCAAGTCGACACCAGCCTGATTTCCCACCTCCATCACCACCTCCATTCCTTTACATCCCGACACTGTTGAACGTATCATTTGACCAAATTTATTCTTTAGTTATTTCTCCACCCAGTTACTTTTGTTTATTTATTTATTTATTTTAAAGAAAATTATATGAGAAGCAATTGTACAGAGATAAAACATTTGGCATCTAAAATTATACAATTATTGTACAGCTTCATTTTTAACCTTATAACCTAAATTATGAAAATGAAAAAAGAAAAGAAAGAGAAAACAAGAAAGAAAAGAAGTAGAAAGTGAAAAGATAGATTGAAGAAGAACAAAAGAAAATCCCCTAAGTGTAAGCAGAAAGATGTAGGAATAAAAAGAAAAAAGAAAAAAAAAGTGGAGATATACCTTGCCCCTCGTCCCCCCCGCCCACCTCACCCAACCCAGCATCGGATTTTAAATTAAATTTGAGTTGCACCATACTTGTAAGAATTCAGTAAACGGTGTCCATGTCTTAAGAAATTGATTTGGTTTTTCCGCCAAGACAAGCCTAATGTTTTCCAAATGTAGTGTCTCGGACATATCTGTGATCCACATCTTCACTGTAGGGACTGTTGTCTGTTTCCAAAATTTGAGTATTAATTTTTTCGCCGTTATTAGGCCATAGTTAAGGAAACGTCTTTGAAATATCGTTAGCTTAGAACAGGCCTCTGACATGACTAGTGTGATCAGTTTTATATCGGGATCCAATTTAGTTTTAAGTATTTTGGAAAATATATCAAAAATTCCCCTCCAGAAGTTTTGTAATTTTGTGCAGGAAAAAAAAGAATGGGTTATAATTGCTTCTTGGAGGAGACATTTATCGCAGATAGGAGAGACATTGGGAAGATCTTGTTCAATATAGACTTTGAATAATAGAGTCTATGCAGTATTTTAAATTGTATTAGGGAGTGCCTAACATTAAGAGAACAGTAATGTATTTATAAAAGACTATCCTCCCAACTATCCTTTGAAATTGTTAAACCCAATTCGTCTTCTCATGCTCACCTAATTATTTCCGACAATGGGATATGTACATTTAAAAGGGTATTGTAGAAATAGGATATTAACTTATTTGTATCTGCCTTTCTGTTCATGCATTAGTCTAATATATCTGGGCCCATAGAATGACAATCTAGCGTGTGTATTTTCACATAGTCTCGTATTTGAAGATATCTAAAGAAATTACTATCTTTCAAATGATATTTCACCTGTATTTCTTGAAACGAGAGGAAGGTCCCGTTCTCATAAAGATCTCCCAGCTTTTTAATTCCTAGGCTTTCCCATTGTGCAAACGCCTTGTCTAAAGTAGACGGTTTAAACGATGGATTATTGGCGATTGGTAAGAGGAGAGAGATATTTCTCAATTTAAGGGTTGATTTCAACTGTTTCCAAATTCGTAAGGTGCTATGGATTATCGGATATTTCTCATACACTGATTTCTTCAGATGTATTGGAGAGAGAAGAATCGCGCCTATATTGAAACAATCTTCCCTCTCCATTTTTAACCAGTTTACATGTTGGCATGTATCGTCCATCCAGTAAATTAAATTTTTAATATTAGTTGCCCAATAATAGAGAAGAAAATTAGGGAGAGCCAGTCCACCGATTTATTTAGGTCTGCATAAAGGCCATTTATGAATTCTATGAGTTTTATAATCCCAGATAAAGTTTGTAGTCACAGAGTCAAGTTTAAAAAAAAAAAAGTTTTTAGGGAGGTAAATCAGTATTGATTGAAATAGGTACAGGAGTTGTGGAAGGAATCTTTATGGCATTCACTCTACCTATAAGGGAAATCGGAAGTGTTTTCCAAAATTGAATAAGGGCATTTAATTTGGTGATTAATGGTGGAAAATTTGCTTGAAAGAAAGAGGGATATTTTCTAGTCACGTAGACTCCAAGGTATTTGAATTTTTCAGTAGCAATTCTAAAGGGAAATTTTAGGAGATGTTACTTGAACTTGAATAGAACAATACAGCACATGAATAGGCCCATGAGTCCATGATGTCTGTGTCGATCATGATGCCAAATTAAACTACTCCTTTGCCTGCATGTAATCCATATCCCTCCATTCCCTGCATTTTTGTGAGTATCTCAAAGCCTCGTAAATGCCACTATCATATTTGCTTTCACCACAACTCAGGAAGTTACCACTCTCTTTGTAAAAAAAATGTGCCCTTCACCTCTCCTTTAAACGTTCTCTCTCACCTTAAAGCTGTGCCCTCCAATTGTGACATTTCCACCCTGCAAAAAAGATTCTTACATGCTACCCTATCTATGCCTCTTATAATTTTATAAACTTCTATCAGACCTCCAATGCTCCTAATACCTTCTAATCCAGGCAGCAATCTGGTAAATCTCTGTAAACCAAAGCTTCCATGTTCTTCCTGTAATGGGGCGACCAGATTGCTCACAATAATCCAAATGTGGCTGAACGAACATTTGATGAAGTTGCAACATGGCTTCTTGACGCCCCTAATTCAATGTCCCAACTGATGAAGGCAAGCATACTTCTTTACCACTCTTTTTACTTGTGTTGCTATGTACCTTGGCCCCCGTAAGCCTCTACATATCAATGCTATTAAGGGTCCTGACAATAACTATGTACTTTCACATTATATTTGACCTCCCAAAGTGCCCTTCACCTCTCCTTACACTTGCCCAGATCAAGCTCCATCTGTCTTTTCTCTGCCCATACCTGCAAGTGATTTATCTCACTGTTTCCTTTGACAGCCTTCTGTGCTGTCATCAACTTCACAAATTTAAGTGTTGACTGCAAACTTACTATTCAAACCATCCACATTTTGGTTCGAGACATTTATATATATCACAAACAACAGAACTGAACATTGCAGAATTCCATTGCTTCATGACTCCTGAGATAATAACATCTTTACACCACTTCTTGTAGGGAGTTATTAATTACCATCAATTTTTTTAGGAATGCGTTCAATGCACTTGCCACAATAAGATGCAGTAACCAAGTTCTAATACAATCAGATCATAGTTTTATTTACTTTATTAGAAGTAGCCGACCACAGGTCTAAGAAATGCGGTGAACCAATCATACTCAGATCTTTGCTTCGGGCCCAGCCCTGGTTACAAAGGTGCAAGATTCTTTTGTATAAGTAACTTCCAACAGTTTCAATTATTATCTAGTTGATATTTATCCACAGCTCAATTAAACTATGTGTTTTTGTTAAATAATCTAACGCTTTATGGTTATTTTTGATCATGTTGGTTGAATCACATTTACACTGAAGGAAGTATTTAGGTAGAATTTGAGGCATCATTTTACAATAGAGAAGGATATTTACTTTCAGGCTATCATATACCTGATTCAAAATGCTTAAGATGTGTTCAAAGTGAAAATTTAAATAATATTTTAAATGCACTGCCATTTAGGAGGAAAAGCACATACTTTTACATCACAACTATTAGTGATTTTTTTTGTCTTTAAATCTGTTCTACCATTCTCATACTGTGAGAATTCTGTATTTTCTACTTGCCTATATTTTCAAATTGCTAACTCAGAGGACCTCTGGTGACACCATTCTCCAAGAACACAGTGAATGAACCTTTCTCTCTGTTATAGGGACTCTGTTCATGCATTTGGAACTTGTGTTGTGAACTTATAGGCCTCAATGCTTATTGAATAAAGTCTTGCCAGATAGGTTCAGTGAAATGATCACATAACCAAATTATTACTCCATAAATTAATTATTTAAAACCAGAATCGGTAAATGGAATTGATTTCCCTGACCATGCATCCAGAAGTTTGCTCTTCACTACTTACAACTACATTGCTAAGTTATTTATTTTTGTTTCTCTGACCTTACCATGAATAAAAATATAACATTTGAATTTTACCAATGTTGACAACTATTGGCAATAATTTGCACAGGCCCATCGTCTTCCACCCTGCTCCATCCACCTTGAAACAAATCAATGTGATTCAGACTGTCAGCTGCATCTTGCCTTATAACAAGTGATTCCTACCTACCCTCAGTCAGTGTTTAAAGTAAAAAATCTGCTTCACATTAGGGGAAATTTTGTGCAATGATGTACTTGAGTTTATTGGGTTAGTGGTGACTGATAAAAACCGGGTCATTATATTTTACAGTAATCTGTGTATAGCAATTATGTTTTGACATTGGATCTGGTAACTATTTATTGATGCAATGTATTTATTTATATCATAACTGTTTGTATGCATTAATATGTACTTGCTGCATTCTGGATTATATTTTAAAGCAGAGAAAATCAAGAAGAGTCATTTTAAAGGAGCCATTACAATTCCATGTAGATTATTTCTGAATAAACCCCAACTGCATTCGTATCACAAAAGAAAAAACAACAGAAATCAACCAATTTAAATATAGGTATTATTCCTGTGGCACATAAAGCTCCTTCCTCTGTTTTTTATTTTGTAGTAGTTTGTAATGCAATAGCAATAATTTATGTTTCTCCAAACTACTGTACCACAAATCTTCACCCTTCTCCAGCATTACATTTGATTCAGTCAGAGAACATTCCTTCCTGAAAAATAAGTTATTTATGTTGTGATTAGGGGGTATGTGTAAAGCGTTTTACCCATTGCTAAATTGGTATTGGGCCTGGAGTTCAAATCAGTGGAGGCTTATCAGATGAGAGCAATACAGGTAGTTCTGCTATAATGCATGTTTCCATAACATTAATTGGATATGATGCGACTGATGTATTAGAGAATGCTATTTGCATTATGTGGGCCGAATTGGGTACAATTTCATTTCAATTGGGAACTAGAGATTTACTTAGAAGTTACTTTGGAAATTGACAAGCAGTAAACAGGCACCATTTTCTTTTAAGAACGCAGCTGCTGAGCGGGTGTTCATTGAAATTGACATGCAATTACTGCCATTGAAAATGATAATCTATTAAACAATATAAAATACTGTCATCTGGTATCTTCAGCTTGCAGTAACAACAATAAACATAGCTATTAAAAAGAACTGTTATTGAAAATCCTGCAGGAAAAATAGCAGCTTCTGCAAATCTGAAACCCTCTGGTCCCTAAAGGGCCTGTCCCACTTTGCGATTTTTTCGGCGACTGCCGGCGTCATATCAGGGTCGGCAAAAGATTTTGAACATTTCAAAATCCAGTGGCGACAAAAAAATGTTGCGACACTTGAAAAAACACCGCGCATCTTACGTCATCACGCCGCATCACGCCGCAAATTTTTCGGTGACCTGATACGTCAGTCAATGATGCCGGCAGTTGCTGAAAAAATTGCCAAGTGGGGCAGGCCCTTAATTCACTTTCGTTTTGTTTTTATAACATGGTTTTCTATAATACAAAATTTCTTGGGAATACAACTATTGTATTATCATATTACCACCTGTAGTCAATTGGGTGCACGCTGAGCCATCCTTTTGAGGATGACTTGGAAGGAACAATTGATCCTTGAGTGTGCATTGGGTACCTACAATGATGTAACTGAAAGCTGAATTCATCTTCAATGGTTTGTACTCCCCCTACTCCCACTGGTAGTACTCAATCTTGAGTAGCTACTGTTTATTGTGAGTCTTAGAGGGGTCAATGAAAATCACAAAACCCACAAAATGTTCCGGTTTTATTATGTTGTGGACACAGGAAAAGTTTGGTGTTCAGTTCTCTTTAGCAATGTCCAAATTAATCCAACTCTGCATTTCTGTTCTGAGTTTATCAAATTTCTTCACTGTCTTATCAACGATAACATTTGAAATGTTAATAAATAAAACTTTTATACTAAACACAGGCAATGACAATGATTTTGCTTCTGAAAATATCCTCGGTTTACAAAATCAACTGATCCCCATGAATTATGTTTAAGGAAAATTTTATTTGTGACGGTAATTGATGACAATTTACGTGTGCTAAGTTTAACATGATTCAGATCACATTAACCATAATTAGGTCACATTTTTAAAACACACTGTGTGGCCGTTGGCGCAGAGGGAGAACAAAGGGGGAGAGACAGAGACTTTAAGATTTTGCCTTCCACCACAGTGAGGAGGTGTTTGGTGAACTCACTGTGGTGGATGTTAAATTTGTGTTGATTGTGTGTTTTTGCCATTTTTAAAAATTATATGTATGACTGCAGGGAAACAAAATTTCGTTCAGACCGAAAGGTCTGAATGACAATAAAACGAATCTAATCTAATCTAATCTAATCTAATCTACAGTGGCATAGCAGTTAGTGGTTCTGCAGCACCACTATTAGCTTTCCATGAGGAGTTTGTATTCTCCCTGCTTCTGCATGTGCCTAATTTACATGCATGTAGCGGGGTAGACTAAGGAAATATGAAATCACCCTTCTAACCTGAAATGTCTTCTTTCAGCATTTTCACCAAAAGAACACTAATAAAACAACAAATACAATGTTATTGATATGTTGGAATGAGGTGAGGGAGGTGTGGATGACGGTTGAGATTATGTCAAATCTGTATTTGGAAAGAAAAATATGTCCTTTTTGTTGTGATGTGAAGGGAACCAATCTATTTTTGCCGGTGCAACTTCCAAAGCAAAGTGCAATATTCTAGATCGGGACTGTACAAGGCTACTCAAATACAAATACTCCTCAGTAATCCAGCCCCTTGAGATAAAGCTGACATTTCATTAGTTTTCTTGATTACATTTGTGCTTGTGTACTGACCTCCAGTAATGTTTGAATGAATACCTTTCCATCCTTGCAACTCTGTCCTCGATCATTAGGCAAATATTCCAAGGTGTCTCTTCTGGATTTAAAATCGATGATTGCATATCTTCCCCCACCTTCACTCTGTCTAACTACTTCTGCCACAATTTGGCCCATTCACTTAATCCCTCTGTGTTGGTTCAAGAGTTGCAGAAATAATTGCTGAAGTAAATTGGGAAGTGGACATTGGAAAGGTAATGTTATTCAAGCAGAAGAATCAGATCTCAAGACTAATTTAGCAATTTATTTATGCCACATATTTTTCATTTCAATCTGCCGACTAATTATTTCTCCCATGTAATTGATTTAAAAAATATTTTCATGTGCCTTATCTATTTATTTAAGTCCAGTTATTACTGATTTATTCCTCCAGAGCATTTAATGTTTCTTTCAGACATTTCATTATTTATTCAGCCACTCCACTCAACTAATGAATTTTTATTTATGCAGAACAACTACTCATTTGTTCAATTCAGCTGGGATCTTGATTATTTGTACGTTTATTTAATCACTTGAAGGCTGGTTAGTTAATGGTTTATGCCTTCATTAAAAAAGTCAATATTTGGTTCATTTATAATTATTTATTTTTTACTAATTAGCTGGCCTTAAATAAATCTGGAATAAGATCAATATTGTTGCCAACAAGCTATACAGGGATCAATGCTGAATTACTCAACAAAGTTGGCTAATGAAGGTACTCAAAAATGCTGGAGAAACCCAGCGGGTGCAGCAACATCTCCTTCGCTCCATAGATGCTGCGTTTCTCCAGAATTTTGGTGTACCTTCGATTTTCCAGCATCTGCAGTTCCTTCTTAAACAAAGTTGGCTAATGAGTTGCCCAGACAATGAATAAAGGATTTGATAAGGAGTGAAAGAATTGGTTTCCTGGAGTAGAAGAGTGCAGTACAGGACACGTCTAAAATCTAAAATTGGAGCTAGTTGATGCAGGCTAATGTTCAGTAATGTGGAAATCTGGAAACGTCTCAATCTTTCAGCAGGAGCAGGTGACGTGAAAGCTTTGTGTTGGGCAAGATCTTTAAAGGTTAAGGAACTGTTATGTAGATGGAGTAGGGATGGCTCAGTCATGATCTGATTGATGTGAAAAGTGATGTATGGCATACTGCTGCATAAAAGCACATTTGTAAAAATAATTACCTTTTTACTCTATAACCTCGGTATTCTGGCGCAAAAATAGGAGATGTGCCTGCACCAGTTTACACTTTCATTCCCAATAGCTTGGTAAAATCATAGAATTATGAGTCATAGAAAATTGGATGCCTGCTTTGTGATTAATTCTCAAGGAAGAACCCTACAGTATAGTAGAGGTCTTTCAGTCACCAATTCTACACTGACCATCAAGCATCCATTTAACTAATCCCATGTTATTCTCACCTCATTCACATCAACTCCAGCATTCTAACACTCACCCACGCACTAGTGGTAGTTTAATCTACCTGCCTGCATGTCTTTATGATGTGGAAGAAAACAGCACTTGAAGGATAGCCCCATGGTCACAGGGAGAACATGCACACTTCACACAGTCAGCAACAGAGGACAGGATTGAGCGAGTGTTGCTGAAGCTGTGTGCAAGCAACAATACCTGCGACATTACATCCAATCTCCTAACTGTTCTGAAGAAGACAATGAAGAGTGGCATGTTTGATCCATTGGAGAATTTATGGTGTTTACAGAATTTTCGAAGGGGATAATTAACCTTTGAGGAAGGTATGGTGAAGAGAGGACAGTTCTTAATTTTGCCTGAGGAAATTGAGAGGCTCCTAGGTGGGCCTGTGGGAAGCTTGGGCCAGGAGTATTGAAACTGACATTTACCAATGGGCAATGGCAGCTCCCACCTCTCTTTCACTGTTAGGTTTTCCATGGCTGAGGAAGCATGCAGACGATCATTTAAAACTGAGCTTCCATTGTATTCAAGATTCCACTTTATTTATTTATTTATTTATTTTATTATTTATTTCAAAACAGAATAAAAGAATAAAAAAATGTGAAACAGCATACAAAAAACAAAACAAAAATATTTATAAAGTGTCATAAACAATATCTATAAATAAATGAAATCATATGTGTCCGAAAAGGAGCAGGAAGAAGCCAAAGCTTATTAATTCCCACCCCTTATTCAACTGCTTGTAATTATCTTATACAAATTTAGCAGCTATATGTACACCAGCCACTATATGTACACCAAGTTATTTACATTTGAACACTAATCAAATATTTACAAAGCCATTGAAAATATGGTGGGATTCTGAAATATTACAACATTTCCTGTTCAGTTGGCATTTCAGCTTGTACATTTAATTATTTCATCTTCCCTGATCCCTTTTCCCTCTCATTGAGGGATATTAATCGCAATGACAGTGTTACCATTTGTTGATATTTATGTTCAAATTTATCTTCAAATTTAATGTTACTTCTTTATTGTTGTGTCCTATTTTCAGAAACAATGCCCTTTCATCCCCTTAAATCTTGTGGCATCCATTTTTTCAACTATTTCAAACACAGTAAATAAGAACTTAACCTAATCTCCATGTAATTGCAGCATTAGTCATTGTGACAAATAAGGGGTTTGTTATTGAACAATTTAATTTTAAACTGGTTCATCTTGAATGTTTCTTTGAGGAAAACCATATAATTTCGCAGTGAAATTCAATGATCCTCACTTCATTCTTACATTGCTATTTTTGGTTGTCCAAGTGAAAGAAATTTACAGGAATTCCTTGATAACGAGTCAAGACAAACAAAAAAAAATCCAAAATCATTTAATCAAGGAATAAAGTTATTTGATACGATTTATTACCAAATCAAATTAAAACACAATAAACTATAAATTCTAAACTGTAGCACAATATTTTAAGTTTTATTTGATAACTGATCACATTTACATATTACTAGACTACGTGGGACCCGTGGGGTCCCATGTTCACACAGGACGCTGGTCCCCAACGCAATATTCCACCTCTGCACCAATTCCAATATTTGTGGCCAGTGGGTGGGGTGGGGTGGGGGGGGGGGGGGGGGGGGGGGGGGTTTCTGGAGCGTTAGTATGGGTGTTGTGGGCTGAAGGGACTGATTTCCAGAGGGCTAGTATGGATATTGTGGGCCAAATGGATTCTTGGTGTGGCAGCTCAGTCCCTCAAGCCTGATGTGCTGGCAGCTCACTCATGGCTGGTCGACTGGCAGTTGACTCACGGCTATTCCTTGAAATTCCAAGCAGAGTGCAAGGCCACCAAATTCAAATCCATTTTCCTACCATTTCAAGGAGGGTGCAAGGCCACCAAATTCAGGTTCAGTTTCCTACCACTTCGAGCAGGGTGCAAGGCCACCAAATTCAAGTGCAGTTTCCAACCACTTCAAGCAGGGTGCAAGGCCACCAAATACAAGTGCAGTTTCATACCACTTCAAGCAGGGTGCAAGGCCACCAAATTCAAGTGCAGTTTCATACCATTTCAAGGAGGGTGCAAGGCCGCCAAATTCAAATCAGTTTCATACCATTTCATGCAGGGCGCAACGACATCACATTCAAATGCAATTTCATACCATTTCATGCAGGGTGCTAGGCCACCACATTCAAATGCAGTTTCATACCATTTCAAGCAGGGTGAAACCACCATAAAATCACCATAAAACCTCACAAAACACGACACTCACAGTTCAGTAGACATTCAGTGTGTTCAGTTGATTCACAGCTCAGACAGAGTCATGACCTCTCCCTCCCCCATCATGCAGAGACTGAGCCACACCCACACTTCCGGGTTTTATAATCCCTCCCCCTCCCACTGGAAAAGGTGTGGCCTTCATGGCGTGATTGACAGGAGAGAGATTCTCAACATTTTTTAAACACTAATAACACTTTTATTTTTCATTGATGGGAAGAAGCCACTGCACCTGATGAGCGGAGGGGGACTGAGTAAGATTCCCAAAAACCACAGCCTTAAGTGGTAGCGTTTTATCTAAAATCAATATAATCCAAACAGGAAGTTGTCAAGTTTAAACAAACAACCATTTGCAGTGCCTTTTCACTTCAACCCAAAACCCCCAAACAACCCTTTGCAGTATCTTTTCACTTCAACCCAAACCCCCCAAACAACCCTTTGCAGTGCCTTTTCACTTCAACCCAAAACCCCCAAACAACCCTTTGCAGTGCCTTTCTACTTCAACCCCAAACAACCATTTGCAATGTCTTTTTACTTCAAACCAACCATATTTTCATTTTCAAACCACATTGAGGGCACTCACGGTTGAGTAGATATGTGTTCAGTTTTATTCTGAGCTCAGAGAGACCCTCTCGCTTCCTCCATCTTGAAGAGACTGAGTGAGGCACACCACTTCTGGGTTTTATAGTCCCTCCCCCCACCCACCAGCAGGGGCAGCAGAGAGAATGGTGAAACATTAATATCTCTCCGATTTTTCATCGATAGGAAAGATCCCCTGGTCCAGTCTGGCGGATGGGGGCTCTAAGCACGGTGGCCAAAAATGACGGCCGTAAGTGGCGGCGTTCTCCCGGAAATCACATTGCAGTGTCAAAACCGGTCAAGACCTTACTTTTAGTAATATAGATGTTTAAGAAAAAACTGCAGATGCTGGAAAAATTGAAGGTAGACAAAAATGCTGGTGGAACTCAGCGGGTGAGGCAACATCTATGGAGAGAAGGAATAGGCAACGTTTCAGGTTGAGACCCTTATTATGTGTACATAAAGAGAACATTAAATGTACAAGACACGATTGACATTACTTGCAAACTTTGTATGTTAATTGAAACACAGTCATTGAAACGTATAAGCAAGCCATTGGCTTTTGAGCATGCCATAAAACAATTTCATAATTTGTAAGCATACAAATTAGCCAGAAAAAGCAGCCAACCAGAGGACTGGGAGAAATTCAGTCCAGCAGAGGAGGACAAAAGGCTTAATTAGGAAAGGGAAAATAAATTATGAAAGAAAACTGGCAGGGAACATAAAAACTGACTGCAAAAGTTTTTATAGATATGTGAAGAGAAAAAGATTAGTTAAAACAAATGTAGTTCCCTTGCAGTCAGAAACAGGTGAATTGATCATGGGGAACAAGGACATGGCAGACCAATTGAATAACTACTTTGGTTCTGTCTTCACTAAGGAAGACATAAATAATCTGCTGGAAATAGCAGGGGACCGGAGGTCAAATGAGATGGAGGAACTGAGTGAAATCCAGGTTAGCCGGGAATTGGTGTTAGATAAATTGAATGGATAAAGGCCAATAAATCCCCAGGGCCAGATAGGCTGCATCCCAGAGTACTTAAGGAAGTAGCCCCAGAAATAGTGGATGCATTAGTTATAATTTTTCAAAACTCTTTAGATTCTGGAGTAGTTCCTGAGGATTGGAAGGTAGCTAATGTAACACCACTTTTTAAAAAGGGAGGGAGAGAGAAAACGGGGAATTACAGACCAGTCAGTCTAACGTCGGTAGTGGGGAAACTGCTAGAGTCAGTTATTAACGATGGGATAGCAGCACATTTGGAAAGTGGTGAAATCATTGGACAAAGTCAGCATGGATTTATGAAAGGTAAATCATGTCTGACGAATCTTATAAAAATTTTCGAGGATGTAACTAGTAGAGTGGATAAGGGAGAACCAGTGGATGTGTTATATCTGGACTTTCAGAAGGCTTTCGACAAGGTCCCACATAAGAGATTAGTATACAAACTTAAAGCACACGGTGTTGGGGGTTCAGTATTGATGTGGATAGAGAACTGGCTGGCAGACAGGAAGCAAAGAGTAGGAATAAACGGGTCCTTTTCAAATGGCAGGCAGTGACTAGTGGGGTACCGCAAGGCTCAGTGCTGGGACCCCAGCTATTTACAATATATATTAATGATTTGGACGTGGGAATTGAATGCAACATCTCCAAGTTTGCGGATGACACGAAGCTGGGGGGCAGTGTTAGCTGTGAGGAGGATGCTAGGAGGCTGCAAGGTGACTTGGATAGGCTGGGTGAGTGGGCAAATGCATGGCAGATGGCAGATAATATGGATAAATGTGAGGTTATCCACTTTGGTAGCAAAAACAGGAAAGTAAACTATTATCTGAATGGTGGCCGATTAGGAAAAGGGGAGATGCAACGAGACCTGGGTGTCATGGTACACCAGTCATTAAAAGTAGGCATGCAGGTGCAGCAGGCAGTGAAGAAAGCGAATGGTATGTTAGCATTCATAGCAAAAGGATTTGAGTATAGGAGCAGGGAGGTTCTACTGCAGTTGTACAGGGTCTTGGTGAGACCACACCTGGAGTATTGCGTACAGTTTTGGTCTCCTAATCTGAGGAAAGACATTCTTGCCATAGAGGGAGTACAGAGAAGGTTCACCAGACTGATTCCTGGGATGTCAGGACTTTCATATGAAGAAAGACTGGATAGACTCGGCTTGTACTCGCTAGAATTTAGAAGATTGAGGGGGGATCTTATAGAAACTTACAAAATTCCTACACTTGTCTTTTGTAGGTGCTCCTACCTGCATGTTCAGGGAGCAACAGTCATTCAACTCAAATAACACCAATAATGCTGTAAAACTTACAAAATTCTTAGGGGGTTGGACAGGCTAGATGCAGGAAGATTGTTCCCGATGTTGGGGAAGTCCAGGACAAGGGGTCACGGTTTAAGGATAAAGGGGAAATCCTTTAGGACCGAGATGAGAAAAACATTTTTCACGCAGAGTGTTGAGTCTCTTGAACTCTCTGCCACAGAAGATTGTTGAGGCTCGTTCATTGGCTATATTTAAGAGGGAGTTAGATGTGGCCCTTGTGGCTAAAGGGATCAGGGGGTATGGAGAGAAGGCAGGTACAGGATACTGAGTTGGATGATCCGCCATGATCATATTGAATGGCGGTGCAGGCTCGAACGGCCGAATGGCCTACTCCTGCGCCTATTTTCTATGTTTCTATGTAATTCAATCAGTTCTTTTTCCACCTCTTTCCTCATAACCATGCACATTATTTTCTGGTACTTCCCATTTGCAGGCTCTGATTGTTCCTATTAACCTTTCAGGTAATTAAGTCCAGCTCTGCACTTAAAAATAATGTTTTCTCACATCACATCACAGCTTGTGCTCTTCACTTTTAATCACTGTCTCATCGTCTATGTTTATTGATAATGAGAAGGATTTTGCTCTGTTCATCCTATCTAATTCTGAAAGAAAATTTCTGATTTATAGAAAATCTACCCCATAAACTATTCAGGATTTACATACTTGCCCTAAAGTGTGATAAACAGAATTAAGCATCACATGGCAAATGTAGCCGAACAGTGTTTTAAAACATAACCTCCATACTTTGGTAGTCTATGGATTTGCTACAGAAAGCCAGTGTCCTTTAGTAACAGTTCTTAGTGTGCCCTGGTATTTTCAAAGATGTATTTAAAATCTTTTAGAACTGTCCCACTCTTTAGAACTGTCATTTAGTCCAGTGGTTCCCAACTTTTTTAGTTCATGGCCCCCTTGGGCTCTTTAATTTTTCTGTGCCTCCCCTGACATTATTAGCAGAAAAAAAGTGGCCCCCTTCATTGAACCTGTGGCCCCCTAAATCCCCAAATGTTTCTGTGGCCCCCCTGAAATTTGCCATGGGCCCCAGTTGCGAATCACTGATTTAGTCAATGCTGTTAATCGTCTTTTGTGTCAGAATTTATCATTTTTCATTACACCATAATAAACTTAATCTACCCATTTTGCCCACATGACTATATTCCTTCAATCTCTTACTATTCTTGTCACCAATTACCTCAACTCTTGGAATTGTATCATCTGTACTGTTCAAGTGTTACCCTCACAGCCACATCCTATCCTAAATATCAGTGCAATGACCTTGGCAAACACTCCATCAATCTCCAATCTGGAAACAACCATGATTCTCTGCTCTCTTTGACAAATCCAAACTCGTAGCTATACTGCCACTGACAAATTTTCTTCCAGGGATCACAATTTCACTCACTAACATTTTGCCTGAGGTTTCCACAACTGCTTTATGAAAAATAACTTTATCAAATCAATTATATTCCTTTATTACCTCATCAAAAAGTTAAATTTGGTTAGCCAACACAATTTGCATTTAATATGTCCAGGTTGGCACTCCATTTTTAATTCAAAATTCTCCAAAGATGTATTAATGACTTCTTTTTGGTACTGGAAACTGACTGGCCTACAATTGTTTGGCATGATACAACCCATTTGGGACAGATTTGCCTTTTACCAATCCTCCAATACCTCCCCAATATCTATAATATAATGTCAAGTGGTTAGACACAATTTCAACAGTTACATTGGGAATACCTCGCTGAATTTTCAAATGGGAAATGTTTTCAAAGGACTTGCATACACTCACAAAGGTGTACATTTCGAGTGGAAATTACAAACTTTGGAAAACTCCCAGCAGCTGCTCGATATTCATAAAAATCATCTAACCACATAATTACATGAAATTACATATATACATAAGCAATTTATTTAGCCATCTTTCCAAGCATTTTAAACCACACCTAAATTTTGACTATTTGCTTTTTAAAGGTTCAGAGGGAGAATTCAGACTAAAGAGCCTATTTTGAGCACTATAGCCATGCAGAACAGTCTAAGATATAAAGGGGCTTAGAAGAAAATACATCCCTATTTTTTTTTCTCTCTCCATTTCTCCTCTCCTCTCTCGCTCTCTGTTCTCACGGCTTGTGTATTTTACAAAGCTATGGTTATCTCTGGCCATTCTGAGGAAACTACATTTTCAGTCAATTTCTGAGATTGTAGACTGCAAACTATTTCATGTACTAATGTACTACCTACTCATGTCCTCCTTGACTCCCCTCAACTTTTCTTGGCCTTCTCTCTTGAAACGGAACTTGCCAGAGACCCCAACCTTTCACTTAAACCTTGACCTGCTCCTTGCTTTTCTCAAACTTCCCCTCAGACTCAGGGTTGATCTCCCATCCAACCAATCTGTGTCTTCATCTGTTCCTCCCTCCCACAATCTCCTTCCCAGTCACTGTGATTGTAAAACATTTTGAATTGGTACCTTGGTCCAGTCTTCCTGAAGCTTAGAACAAACGTGTAAAATTAATTAAATGGGATATTTTGTGCATCTTCTGCCAGATCTACAGATAATAGACCCATTTGATGCTCAAAATAGGCTTTTTAGTCTGAATTCTCCCTCTGAACATTTAAAAAGCAAATAGTCAAAATTTAGGTGTGGTTTAAAATGCTTGGAAAGATGGCTAAATAAATTGCTTATATATATATATATATATTCCATGGTTTGATTTGTATGTTCTTGCAGAAATGTTCAATCAGTTACAGCATAAGGACAGAATCACTCATTTTCAACAATATAAGATTTTACTTACATTTTAAGAAATAGTTGGATTCATTGGCCTAGAATAAGTTTGAAGCAGATGCTTCCTAAGTCAGTTCATTTCTGTTTATTTTATTTTATTGCCACGTGTATTGAGGTATAGTGAAAAGCTTTTGTTGTGTGCTATCCAGTCAGCAGAAGAACAATACATGATTACAATCGAGTTGTTTACGGTATATAGACACATCATAAGGGAATAACGTTTAGTGCAAGGTAAAGCCAGCAAAGTCCGATCAAGGATAGTCTGAGGGTCGCCAATGAGGTAGATAGTAGTTCAGCACTGCTCCCTGGCTGTGGTAGGTTGATTCAATTGCTTGATAACAGCTTCCTTATTTATATCTTAGTTCCTCCTGTAGATATTTTTCTTTTACGTTATTACGCTAAGGCATGACATCTGATAGTTCTCATCAAACTCGGTAACATCTCAGGATCAGATTGACTGACAGTCATGACACTGAACTAGCCCTGCTGGCTCCTTGCCACAGGGTTGCCCGGGAGACGAAACCCGAATGCCAGGGGATGAAACCATGTAGTTACATTTCTTTTATCCAGGCCACATGGAAACGATGATCTGGCAGGGTTGGCACATTGCATCTGTTCAATTATTTTTTATTAAAAAAAAGGTCAATAGTTTGTAATGTGAATATGTTATAATTTGTCGGAAAGTAAATGGTAGAATTGCAATATTAGTCCAGATATCAGCTGTGTTATCTGAAGACCTGCTGAGTGGAGACTAAGAGTTCCTGTCAGGGAAGGGGAGAAAATTATAGGGTGAGTCACTTCATGAGTCTCACGTGCCTGCCAGTAATCGATTCAAGAACTGTAATATCAGAATACTCGGCAAATTTGGCTTATTTGACAAATAATGGAGCCTGATGCAGAGATTCCAAAGAGAGAATGAAATTAAGTTGTTTTTAAAATGAGAAAGAAGTTTTAAATTGAAAACAAATTCCATTAAATGGTTCTTGAATTTGTTTTTCATTCCCAGAGCTGTTCTGATATAATTGGTAGGATGGTGGTTAATCTGATGGTTAAGCTTTGCTCACATCGGATGATGGAAGGTGGGATAGAATTAAAACTCAATTGAAGTTTTCCGGGGCATGGTAGGGGAGGAATTTGGTGGCTGTCCTGTGAAGATGCATCGACTCTGGCATGCAAATGCTTTCCCTGCAACTGAAGTGACAGTTTGTACGTTAATTGGCTTGGTAAATGTACAATTGTCCCTAGTGGGTGTAGGATGGTGTTAATGTGCGGGGATCGCTGGTCGTTGCGGACCCGATGGGCCGAAGGGCCTGTTTCGATGCTGTATGTCTAACTAAACTAAAAGGATGTGGTATGGAGACAAAAGAGACTGCAGATGCTGGAAAAAATACGGTATGTTCATCATCACAATTTCTGAATCCTACATTGCCTTTACTCAAGATAATTTGGTTCTTTGGGCTTCATAAAAAAACTCAAGACTAAATTAGCTTCACTGGTTGCCATTGATGCAGATCACAAAACTACATTATGTGTACAATGTAATCATGTCGAAAGTACTCAATAGTGGTTTCTTTGAGTCTGCAGGTATAGCTTTGTGATTCTTCAGTTTTATTTTCCTAATGAGTGACATACTTGTACGTTGAATGCAAATTTATTGATTACCGGTTACCTGATCATCACCTAAAACATGTAACATCAATTCAGTGGCATGTGAGACCATAGGCCTAAGGCATTTCTGAATTTACAGCAATGGGACTCAACAAAACAAGCCTTTAGCTGCCTCCACCATGAAAAATTGGTGCAGGAGTAGACCATGACCTTCATTGGCCAAGTTACTGAGCGTAGAAATTTGGATGTCATATCACCATTGTAGAAATCATTGATTTGACTTCATTAACAGTTCTAGTAAACCACACTACAGGAAAGATGTGAATAAGCTAAAGAAGATACAGAAATGATTCACAGGGGTGTTGCCTGGAGTGGATGGTTTGAATTACAAGGAGAAATTGGATCGGCTGGGTGTGTTTTTTCTGGCGCAAAGAAGGCAGATAGAGATAGGTAAATTAACAAGAGGATCAAATAGGGTAGATAGCCCGAGTCTGATTCCCATGTTTGGGGTGTCTGAAATTAGAAGGCATATGTTTAAGGGGAGAGGGAGAAGGTTTTTCTTGGAATTTAAAGGGTAATTTATTAAAATAGAAAGTAGATGGCCTCCGGAATGCACTGCCACAGGAGATGGTGGAGGCCAGAACAGTTACAGATTTAAGAGGTATCTGGACAGATATAGACATAGATATATATGGACCTAATGCATATGTGGGATTAATATAGGTCGGCTGATGGCTGGTATAGATGTGATGGACCAAAGAGTGTCTTTCTGCGCTGTACAACTCTTTGATTCTATGAGAGCATCCGCTTCACCTCCATTCTAAATGGTAACTTAATGAATAAAAATGGCCCCTGAAAAGGGGAACATTCTTTCATCATCTACCTTCCATGCTGCTAACGCCCTTATTTATTTCAATAGGCCAATCTGCTCAATTGGTGTTGGCACAGGTAGAATTAGTGTGTATGATAGAACTGCAGCCCTGTGCTTTTGCTTTTGCTTTGCATTTGCTCTTCTTGACCTCACCTGAAATGAAAGCAAATGGATTGTATTGTTGGCTGGCCCCGCCTGCCCTGTGCTTGACTTGACTTGAAATGGATTGACTTGACATGAAATGGATTGTTGTCCCTGCACTCACTGTGCTTAACTTGACTTGACCTACAACACCCATGCTAGTGCTCCAGACCCCCCCCCCCCCCCCCCCCCCACTGGCCACCAATATTGGAATTGGTGGAGAGGTGGAATATTGTGTTGGGGGACCAGCCCTCTCGTGTGAACCTGGGACCCAATGGATCCCACTTAGTCTAGTTGAAGATTAAAGCTTTATGCAATTCTCCAATTAATTGAAACATGGGCTTCTCTACTATTCTACCCACTTCCATAGGCAAGAACAGTAACAGTGTTGACGTGCAGAAGATTATTGGGGTCCAAGTTCATAGCTCTCTAAAGTTGCAACACAAGGAGAGGTTGGAAAACTTCGACTGCTTTTTTTCTGGAAAGTCAGATGTTGAAGTATACACAATTATCAGAGGCATAGATGGGGTGCACAGACAGAACACTTTTCTCAGGGTGGAAATACCAAAGACTATAAGGCATAGCTTTGTGCAAGAGGCAAATTTAAAGGAGATCTGTGGAGCAAGTTTTTACCCAAAGAGTGGTGGGTGCCAAATGTTCACTGCTAGGGGTACTGGTAGCAGCAGATACGATAGTGGTATTTAAGGGGATTTAGATAGACACATGGATATGCAGAGAATGGAGGGATATGGATCACGTGCTGGCAGATGAGATTTGTTTGATTGTTACTATGTTTGATATAAACATTGTGGGCCAAAGGGTCTATTCCTTTGCTCAACTGCTCTATCATATCTATATTACTAAAAGTCTGATCTTGACCACTTCCTGTTGCTCTGTATATTGATTTTAGAAAAAACGCTGCCACTTACGGCTGTGATTTTTGGCCATCT